>NC_143519.1:54106245-54415620 GCF_031878675.1 Megascapheus bottae | reverse complement strand
AAGACTTGAAAAAAATCATATTAAGTGGAGTAAGCAAGACCCAAGGGAACATAGGCTCAATGGTTTCCCTCATTTGTATTAATTACTACAAATCTAGGACTCTCCTAGCAGAGGACTGACCATAATAGCTCAAAACCTAGGTACATAAGCCCATATAGCATGAGGCTAAATGAAAGGATCTTCAGGATGTGGAAGCAAGAGCTTAGTATTATGTGATTGTTGTTCTTAATATACTATGTTATTTATCTTCTCTTTTGTTGCCCTTTGGTTAATCTCATATTGTTGGACAATCTCATATTGTTACTGTATCTGAATTTGTTCCTTGGTATATTGTATATATGTTCATTTGTTTATTTGAAATAGGAAATAGAATGGGAAAACAAGATGATTAGGAGGGTGTGAGGAGTGAGAAATGGGGACAAAAACATGAGAGGAGGTGTCAAAGTGTGAGAAGTGATGTACCTTCTGTCTGGCCAATGTAACTGTGACCCCTCTATACATTACAATAAAAAAGAAAATTTTTTCATTCATATACAGTTGTTTGGGTATTTTTTCTGCTGTAAAAATCTTTAAAATTTTTTCTTT
Organism: Megascapheus bottae; assembly: GCF_031878675.1. Lineage (NCBI taxonomy): Eukaryota > Metazoa > Chordata > Mammalia > Rodentia > Geomyidae > Megascapheus > Megascapheus bottae. The sequence continues at coordinate 54,415,035 of NC_143519.1, read as the reverse complement.
AGTTAAATGTGCAAAAGAATTTCAACCAAACAAGCCAAGTTATGATTACAATGCATCTTGTTTTATTTTGTTTTGTTTTGGTTTTTATTATCAGTGATATAAAGATGGGTTTCAGTTACATTTTGAGGTAGTGAGTACATTACTTCTTGAACACTCTTACCCCTTCCTATGTTTTCTCCCATTTTCCCTCCCCCAATCCCCTCCGAAGTTGTAGAGTTCATTTCCAACATTTCTATCATTATCTTTATCTTCCATTTTTCGCTCTGATCTCTGCCTGTCTCACCCATCCCTTCAACTCACCTTGTTTCATTTTTCACCTATGAACATTAAGTGTTATAACCATGTTCACCCACCCTTCCTCTCTCTATTCTTCTGCTGTCCCTCCCCTCAACCTTCTTTCATGTGGACAACATAGCTCAGCTCCCTGGTGTTCATTTTGTTAAAAAAAAAAGTTAATTGTGAGGAGTTGCAGCCTTGCAAACTCCCCCTTTGTATGTCATACTTTAGTTAACATGTGAATTTATATATGCATATGATTTTATATATGTTTATAATTTATTTATTATATTTTTGTGTGTGCGTGGTTTTTGCACTCAGCCTGGGTGCTGTCCCTGAGCTCTTCAGCTCAAGGCTACCACCCTACCCTTGAGCCACTCCCCATTTCCCATTTTCTAGAGTTTAATTGGAGATAAGAGTCTCAGGTCCTTTTGTGCCCAGGCTGGCTTTGAACCTTAATCCTCAGATCTCAGCCTCCTGAGTAGCTAGGATTACAGGCGTGAGCCACTGTGCCTGGCTATATATGTTTATAATTTAGACCTAACTTAATATATATTTGAACAGTCACTCTGTGGTAAAGAGATAACAATCACCATTGCTGAATTCTGAAAGATATAAAATAACACGCCTAACAACGTTTTATAAGATTTAAGGATGATTGTAACATAAATCTTTTGGGAGCAAGGGTGGTGGTCTGGTAGAGTGTTGGTTAGCATGTAGAAAGGTCCTCAATTTAATCCCCCGCACTGCCAAAAAATCCTTGAAACACAACTGACTAATATTTGTAGTGTTAAAATGACTAGGAAAATTACTATACATATGAAGAACGTTTATAGTCATTCCTAATCTTCCTCAGCTTTTAAAAGTTATTTTCATATATTTTCATATATCTATCAGAGCTGGATAATAAAGACAATCATGGCAAACAGTCAGGAAACAATAACAATTTAGCAAATGTTTTCCTCATCTTTTCCCCAGTAACACATTTTGTGAATCCAAAAATCAAAAAAAATTCTCTCAGAGGTTTGAAACCAACTCTATTCCATAAGATTTGTTCTACTGTTTTCACAGTTATAAAGGAAGCAGAACTCTTCTGTGTGTGTGTGTGTGTGTGTGTGTGTGTGTGTGTGTGTGTGTGTGTGTGTGTGTATGTGTGTGTGTGTGCCTGGGTGTATGTGCACCTGTACATCCTGGGGTTTGAATTTAGGGCCTGGGACCCAATCTTTTAGCTTTTGAAGGCTGGCTACTTATCACTGGAGCCCTGCTCCCACTTTCAGCTTTTGGCTGGTTAATTGGAAGTAAGAATCTTTTTTTCTGCTTGGATTGACTTCAAACTATGATCCTCATAGCTCAGCCTCCTGAATAGTTAGGATTATAGGTTTGAGCTACGGGCACCTGGCTCCTTTCTTCCTCTGTTTGTTCCTCCCTCTCTCCCTTCTATTTCATTCCTTCTTTCCATCTTTCTTTCTTTCTTTCTTCCTTCCTTCCTTCCTTCCTTCCTTCCTTCCTTCCTTCCTTCCTTCCTTCCTTCCTCCCTCTCCCTCTCCCTCTCCCTCTCCCTCTCCCTCTCCCCCTCCCTCCCTCCCTCCCTCCCTCCCTCCCTCCCTCCCTCCCTCCCTCCCTCCCTCCCTCTCTCTCTCTCTCTCTCTCTCTCTCTCTCTCTCTCTCTCTCTCTCTCTCTCTCTCTCTCTCTCTAATGTCAGTGCTGTGGTTTGAATTATTCTGAAGTTGTCTCTTTATTGTGTTGGTTGGTGATTTCCTTTGCTCTGCAAATTTTTTTTTGTTTAGTGAAATCTTCTTTGCCTGTTTTCGTACTTGATGTTTATCATTTGGGGGTTTATTTACAAAACACTTCCTTACCCATTTTGATATATTTAATGTATTTCTTCTGAGCTTCATTTAATTATTCCCAGTAGTCTTATAGTTTCAAGTCCTTTAGCCCTTATTGAGTTTTTTTTTATATATGGTACAAGATAGGGGCCTGATTCTCTTCTATATGGGATATGGTGGTTTAGACCTTTAGTGGCCGTTCAACGGTCCTTTGGTGACATATTTCGAGGTGGACGAATCCATGTGAGCTCAGGGATACTTAGAGAACATGAAGTCTCTGGGAGCACATCCTTGAAGAGGATTTTGGTACTAAATTTAGGCTTTTCCCTATCTTTGCTTATTATTGTTTCTCTCTGTGTCCATCTTTTCCTCCTTCCCTCTCTTCCTCCTTCTTATCCTTTGTCTTTCCTCTGCCATGTCTTCCTCACCATATAATGCATTACCTAGGCAGAGACCCAAAGGCAATCAGATTAAATGACTGAAAGCCCTGGAACTGTAAGCCTTAACAAAACCATTCCCTTTTAGGTGGATTTTTGCCTTGGATATTTTGCCACAGCAACAGGAATAACACAGAAAAGTAGGCATTCAATTTTCCCGACATCCATCGTCTACTGTAAAGCATGTCCTTTGGTCCTCTGGTATGTTCTTGGCCTGTTGGTCCCTTTCATTGGCTCTGCTCTGTCCTATTGAGTCTATGAATCTGACTTTGTATTAACATCTTGTGGCTTTGATTGCTATAGGTTTTAGTAATTTAGTATATTTTAAAATGCCTACTGTATTGTTTTTTCCCCCTCAAGATTGCTTTGGCTACTCCAGATTTTTATTTTCTGATTCCCATACGAATTTTCAGGCTAGTTTTTTTCCTTCTAGTTTTGTAAATCATGTCATTAGTTCATGCAATGTTAACTTCTCTGTTTTCAGAACTCTAAAATCACTATATGGAACTCTTCTTATGCTGTGAGAGATGGGAAGGAACAGGTTCCTTCTCAATATTCCTTTGGTTTTACAATTTTGGTTCAATCTTCTTTCTGCCTGCGACACTGCCATCCAAAGAAAAAAACTGGATGGTCTTGTTTATTCTATGACTTTTCTGATTATTCTGTTCTTAAGCTTTTTTAAAATACATTTTTTACAGAGTTAAAAATGACTCTGCTACAAAAAATCATTAGTTAGAGATCCAGCATAATTTTCTTATTTCTTCACTGTCTTCCCTCCCTGCTCAATATAGTAAAGAAAATTTGCATGTTTTTATTAAAAACTACTATTTGGGATCCTGGGAAAAGATTTGGCCATACAACTTGGAAATAAATCCCACTGGTACTTGGATTTTAAATCAGAGCCTTGTGCTTCTTTAGCATTCATTCCTCTTCTACTTGAGATATACCTCCAGCCAAAATTTTTGGCAGTTATTACAGAGATCTAGTCACACAGATTTTTCTGACCAGACTGTCTTTGAACTGCAGTCCTTTTGGTATCACCTTCCTGAGTAACCAGGATTGTAGATGTGAACCAGAAGTACCTGGCTTCATACCTCCATCCCAGTTTTCTGCTGGCAATTGGAGAGAGTCTCATAGATTTTTCTGTACCTGCGGCTTCAAATTGCAATTCTCTGTGAGGTCTCAGCTTCCTGAGTAGCTTGGATTAGAGGCAACGGCCACCAGAATCTACAATATCATGTCTTTTTTTAAAATATATTTTACTGTAATTAATAGAAGGGTTACATTATATTATCCAGATAGAAGGTGCATTAATTCACATATATTGATACCCTTTCTCATGTCTTGGTCCCCATTTCCCTCCCCCCACCCCCGCCCCTCATCTTGTTTTTCCCCCTTCCCTATCCAATTTCAAATAACCAAATACAAATATATTCAATATATCAGATAACAAAGTGAGATACTGTAACAATATGAGATAACAAAGGGAAAGCAAAAGAGATGAGAGATAACATAGTACATTAAGGACTAGTGGAATTGCTGGGTCACAGGGGAGCTCTATGTTTAGTCTTTTGAGGAACTGCCATACTGCTTTCCATAGTGGTTGAACAAGTTTGCACTCCCACCAACAGTGTAGTAGTGATCCCTCCTGGCCACATCCCCTCCAGCATCTGTTGTTATTAGTTTTCTTGATCCTGGCCATTCTAACTGGAGTGAGGTAGAATCTTAGAGTTGTTTTGATTTGCATTTCTTCATGTGTCTATAGGCCATTTTTGTTTCTTCTTCAGAGAAGACTCTCTTTAAGTCTTTGGCCCATCTTTTAATGGGATGGTTGTTACTTTGGAGATTAGTTTTGGATTGATTCAATTTTTTGAGCTGTTGATATATTTTAGATATGAGGCCTTTGTCCATTGTATGGTTGGTGAAGATCTTCTCCCACTCTGTAGGCTTCCTAATTAATTTACTAGGTATGTCCTTTGCTATACAAAAGCTCTGCAGTTTAATGCAGTCCCACTTATCCAGCCTTTCTCTGATTTGTTGTGTTTCTTGGTCCTTATTAAGAAAGTTTCGACTTGTGCCAAGGAGGCCTAGTGTATCTCCTATTCCTTCTTATAAAGTTTTCAGTGTGTCAGCTTTTACCTCCAGGTCTTTGATCCATTTGGAGTTAATTCTAGTGCAAGGTGACAAAGAAGGATCCAACTTTGGTTTTCTGCAGGTGCTTAACCAGTTCTGCCAGCACCACTTGTTGAAGAGGCTGTCTTTCTTCCATTCTATTTTTTTTGGCTCCCTTGTCAAAGATTAGGTGGCCATAGGTCTGTGGTTTAATATCTGGGTCCTCAGTTCTATTCCATTGGTCTTCAGGCCTGTTCTTGTGCCAGTACCAAGCTGTTTGGATTATTATAGCTCTGTAATAGAGTCTAAAGTTTGGTATTGAAATTCCTCGTGTGCTGTTCTTTCTGCTAAGAAGTGTTTTTGCTATTCGGGATCTTTTATTATTCCACATGAAATTTTGGATTGCCTCTTCTATTTCTTTAAAGAATGACATTGGGATATTGATGGGTATTGCATTGAATTTTTAGATAGCCCTTGGCAAGATTGTCATTTTCACAATGTTGATTCTTCCAATCCAGGAGCATGGGAGGTTTTTCCATTTCCTCAGTTCTGCTTTAATTTCCCTTTCCAGGGTTTTAAAGTTTTCATTAAAAAGTTCCTTTACATTCTTAGTTAAGATAATTTCTCTGTACTTTATTTTGTTTGAGGCTATTGCAAAAGGAGTTGTTTTCCTGATTGTTGCGTCATTCCTCTCACTGTTGGCATAGAGGAAGGCAGTTGATTTTTGAGGGTTAATTTTGCTATCCTTCCAAAGTTTTGAATCAGCTCAAGGAGCTTGGGAGTGGAGTCTATGGGATAATATCATGTCTTTTACTTAAGTTATAATTCACATAAACATACAATTCACCCATTTAAAGACCACATTTCAGTAATTTTTAGTATAGTCACAGGAATGTACAACCTTCATCATGTTCAATTTTAGAGCAATATACACACCTTAAAAAATTGTAAAATACAGGCCCTACAAATTTTACAGAATACATTTTATTTAGATGTCTGTTAATCATTTCTAGAGGCATAAAATTTGCAATTTATCTTTTTAAAAGAGTTTCTGAGAAACAAAATTACATTGTACAGAAACCTCAAAGCACCTAAAGCTACAGATGAACCATTTAAACAGATTTTGCGGTTTGTTTGTTTGTTTGTTTGTTTATTTATTGTGCCAGTCGTAGGACTTGGCTGTCCCTGACCTCTTCAATGCAAGGCTACTGCCCTACCTCTGGGCCTGGGTGTTGTCTCTGAGCTCTTCAGCAAAAGGCTATCTCCTTACTCTTGAGCCAAGTCCCACTTCCTGTTTTCTAGAAGTTAATTGTAGATAAGAGTCTCTGGTCTTTTTGTGCCCTGGCTGACTTTGAACCTGGGTAGTCACATCTCAGCCTCCAGGGTAGCTAGGATTACAGGAGTGAGCCACTGTTCCATGATGCCATGATGGCAATGACTTATTACTTTAAATAATTTTCTAATTCTTTACTTTCAAACCCAAAATAAATTGAAAAATAAATAATAAATCTTTGTCAATCGATGTTTATTTGTATATATCTTGAGTTGTTCTTTTCAAAGCAAACCAGGAAAATCTAGAAAATAAGGATACATTTTTTCTAAAATTCAACCAGCCCTTATTTTCTATAACTGTTTCCTTGTTGGTGCTCTTCTCCTGTCAAAAATGGAACATTCATTCTTTTCAGGAAACACTTGACAAAGAAGAAATTTGCTTTGATTTTTTATATTTGCCAGTTCTGGGCCTTGAACTCAGGGCCTGACCACTGTCCTTGGGCTTTTCCCTCAAGACTAGTGTTCTACCACTTGAACCACAGCACCACTTCTGGCTTTTTTCTCTGTATGAGGTACTGAGGAATTGAACCCTGGTCTTTGTGCATGCTAGGCAAGCACTCTACCAGTGGACCAAACTCCCAGCCCTGATTTTTTTTGTGTGTGTGGGTATGCCTTTAGGTAAATTGTAGCCTTAAAAATAAGTGCTTTTCACTATTTACCATAGCAAAGATATGGAACCAACCCAGATGTCTCTCAGTTGATGAGTGGATCAACAACATGTGGTATTTGTACACAATGGAATTCTATGCTGCTGTCAGAAAAAACATTATTGTCCCATTTGTAAGGAAATGGAAAGACTTAGAAAAAAATCATATTAAGTGAAGTGAGCCAGACTCAAAGGAACATAGGCTCAATGGTTTCTCTCATCTGACATAATCAGTAGAAACCCTGGGCTCTCCTAGCAGAGATTCACAATAGAACAAAATCTAGATAAATAAGGCCATATAGTATGGCAATAAGTGTAAGGATAAAGAAACAAAAGCCATATAATAAGTGATTGTTGTCCTTAACATACTATGCTATCTCTCATCTCTTTTACTGTCCCTTGGTTATCTCATATTGTTACAATATTTCACCTTGTTATCTGATGTATTCTATATATGCTTAATTGGTTATTTGAAATAGGAGAGGGTAGGGGGGAAATCAAGTTGTGCCGGGGGAGGGGGCAGGGAAATGGGGACCATGACATGACAAAGGGTATCAATATTTGTGAAGTAATGTACCTTCTATCTGGTGAATATACTGTAACCCTTCTATTAATTACAATAAAAATATATGAAAAAAGAATCAATAAAAATAAGTGCTTTTGATTCATAATAGTAGGACTTTGTTAAATGGAGTTTTTTTTGGAGCCCTGAGACATAAGACTTGAATAATGGGTCCCAGAAGTAGTCAGGGAGAAACACAGTGGGTGCAGGGTAGGGCAGGGCAGGTGAATATTCCGCAAGTAGGTTGCTTCATGAAAAGCAGAAGGGAACCCCTCTTAAGACTTAGGGAGAAGATTAAAAGAGAAAGTAAGGATGATGATCTAAAATTGTCTCAGAACGTGATGGCGCTGGTAGCTTTATGTGGTATCTTATTTGTGCTCTATTGGATACATGCCCACAAGTGGAATTCGCTGGGCAACATTATTTACCATAGTCAAGATATGGAATTAGCCCAGATGACCCTGAATGGACAAATGGATCAAGAAAAATGTGGTATATATATACTCATCCATCAGAAAGAATGACAATGTGCTACTTTTAAGGAAGTGGAAAGACTTGGAAAACAAAAGAAAAGTATATTAAGCAAAATAAGCCAGATGAAGAGAAATATAGATTGCATAGTTTTGTTCATTTGTGGCAGCTAGAAAATAACTATAAATCTATAAGTAAACACATTGGGTGGTATGCAAGGGGTTACAAAAGAATTAACTGAAGTGTAATACACTCTATAGAAAGGGCAAATAGTACAGTTCTTTAAAAAGATTAAGTCAAAGTTCCACACAAAAAAATTACCAGGAATAGGTACTTGCAAGAGGGGAGGGTGGGGCAAGGGGAAGTGGGGTAGAAGAATGAAGGGGCAAGGTGGGGAGAATGCTGGCAAGAATTCATTGTACATACCACAGAACTGAGAAACGTGAAGGGGTGAGTCAGAAGCCTGTAAGGGTGTTGAAAGGAAAACATAGATCGAGCTGCATTATACACAGAAACTGCTTAGGTCTACGACAAAAATTCAGTGCATAAGCTAAAATCAAGTTAAATAAGGAACAGGATGGGTTGGGAGGGGTGAGTGAGAATGTTGAAAGGGATGACATTGATCAAGATGCACTATATTCATAAATGTTTTGCGAATGGCAGGATAACTTTGTACGACTATGTAAAGATAATAAGAAATTAATAAAAAAAATCTCAGAGCTGGAGTCCTGGGAAGTAGGGTTGGGCTAATTTTCAGAGACTTAACCTTAATATTTACCTGGCTGCTATAGGAAGGGTGCAACCTTTCAGGCATTTTCATGATATTCATTGCAATAAGCACAGGAACATCAGGGATGCTGTGGTACAACCACAGGTGAGGGTGTTTCTATACATGTCTGCCAAGAGGCACAGTAGTAGTACTGGAGGAGGTGACGTAGATGAGTGTGAAGTTTCAGCACAATATTCACAAGATCTACAGGCCTCTCAGACTTTGGGGAACATATGTGGGATTTCAACTCGCAAGAAATCTGTTTGCAATTTTGTCTGCTCTGTACATTTCCTGCTGACAATGGGTTCATTAGTTAAACTCTCTGAATATGCCTTTGTAACTTTACAAGGCCAGGCTAGGCCGTATTATTTCCTGTTTGGTTAGGTTGTTAAAGAATTAGAGGAGATGCTGTTATGTATGGAAGTGTTCAGCAGCGGATATGGAAGCTCATCTAGGCTAGAACTCAGCTCCCAAATCCTGGTGTTCCAACCTCCCCACTGTGAAGAAAGGAAAATAAATGACCACTTTAAATACATTCTAAGCCAAATAAATCATCAAATACATTCTTTATCACAGATGGTAATAATGGTCACAGGTTCACTTGAAATTCTTCTTTTCTTTTTCTTCTTTCTTTGAGGAAGTCATGATAAAATCTATAGTGGCCATAACTGAGTCACTGTTAGGCCTTCAAATACCATACAAAGGAACCATCCAGTCTCGGAATTCTCAAGCATGCCTGTGCGAATGTTGGACGTGAGATGACCTTTGGCTGGGAAGCAATACAATGATGAGAAGCACAGTTTGTTTTATTATTCAGGCATGCAGTAGTGTATGACGTCATCAACACGAACCTCATCCAATCAGAGCTGAGAGCCTGGCTGGCAGAGGTAATGCACCTGAGAGTGAGGAAACACATGCTTCCTTTGCATGGCTTCTTGGATCAAATGCCAGTCTGAGCAAAACATATATTTGAGGTGATGTTCCCAAACACAGCGCGGCCCAAGAAGCACAAATGTCTCCTGCCTCTGAGTTCCTAATTCTACATAGCATCAAGGTCCCCCCTAACTCAAACCACTGTCATTATTACCAAACGAAAACCAAACGATGTGGAAACAGAGATGGAGTGTTTTCTTTTTAAGAAATTCAGGAAAGGATTTAATGATTCAAAGAATGATTAGTGGAGCCACACAATTATGACTGTAATTTTAGCTTAGTCTTTTATTTCTTTTCAAACTTGCTTTGCTACTCCTACTTGTTCAGAAAAATATTTCCTTGTAAGCCCGTGCCTTTATTTAGGGTTTTTAGAACATTTGCATGCATAGTTTGCATTATTCTTGAATGAGTCCACTCTGGGAATATGTTACACAGGAAATATTTACTATTTCATAGATGTACTGCTCTCTCTGTCTCTCTCTCTCTCTGTCTCCCTCTCTCTCTGTCTCTCTCTCTCTGTCTCTCTCTGTCTCTGTCTCTCTCTGTCTCTTTCTCTCTCTCTCTCTCTCTCTCTGTCTCTCTCTGTCTCTCTGTCTCTGTCTCTGTCTCTCTGTCTCTCTGTCTCTCCTCTCTGTCTCTCGGTCTCTCTCTCTCTCTCTGCCAGTCCTTGGACTTGAACTTGAGCTTTTTTCCTCAAGGTTAGCGCTCTGCCACTTGAGCACAGCACCACTTCCAGCTTTTCTATGTATGTGGTACCAAGGAATCAAATCTGGGTTTTCCTGCATGCTAGGCAGGCACTCTATCTCTAGGCCAAGCTCCCAGCCCCTGCTACCCTTTCTCTTTATTATTACCTTTGTGCAGAGAGACAGGTTTTTCAGTTTTCTTTTCTTGCTGCTATGTATGTATGTATGTATGTATGTATGTATGTATGTATGTATGTATGTATGTATTTAAATTAAACAGAGATTTGGCCAGTCACATCCAAAATTAAATCATGTGTTAAAAAAGATGACTACATTTTGTGCATTTCTATAATGAAACTCATTCATATTTATTGAATGCTAAGGAAGCATTAAAATTATATTATATGTAACTGTAAAAAAGCAATATGGGATAATGGAATAAATGTCAAATGTTATAAATAAAAGTGTTGAAATCACTGCTTCTTCAAGACTACTCATTACCTGGTTCATTAACATAGGTTCAGCCTTGTGTTGTTTTCTTTTTCTTGTTTTAACCAAATACTTTTCATACCATGTCCTTTTAGCTTCGCTCTGTAAAATCTCATGTCATTAAATTCTCATCACCACAGATACGTTTAGTTTTCTCAGAAAGAGCTGAACAAACCAAAAATCTCACAGCTAATTGAATACTAATTCCTAATAATTGGTCTATTTTACATTCTCCTTGCATTCTTTTAAGATGAAAGAAAAATCAGTTGAAATTGTCTGTTTTTAAGAGAATGAAAAGACAAATGTCATTGTATAATTGAAGAAATACTAATAATATTTTCATGCTACAAATGCATTGCTTAGACTTGAAGTTTCTTACTCACTTTGTAAGAAACAGTCTCTTTTCATTAACACATATTAGCTATCCAGGAGACGATATTATTATTGTTATTATTATTATATTCTCACACATGAATACCATGTAATCCAATCTATCTGGCCCCTCTGTCACTCTTCTTTATCTCCTATACCTTTTTCCATACATATTGACAATCTATTTCAATCGTATTTGTTCCCATTGATGCTTGTTCATGCCCCCTTGCTAGCTTTCACTGAGGTTCGTTGTGTTGTTTCATATATAATTGCAATATATCTTGTGGTAATTCACCTTCTATTTTGCATTTCACATTCACTTCATTCTCCTAAGTAGTCCCTTGGTTAAACTCATATTCTATATTTATACCTATATTTCTATCTACCCATTTACCTGTCTATATAGTTGCATATGCAAGTATATATTTATGGGTATATATGTATGTGTATATATACATACGTCTATATTCATGACAATTAATATATTATTAACATATTTGTCTTTTACATCTAGTTTCTATATATGAGTAAAGACATGCGTTCATATGATCTAGTGACCAGGTATGAGTTTAGGTAATGAGGAAATATTGGGGATATGGAGAAGAGGTAAAAGAGAATATGAGTATAAGAAGAGTTCTTACTGTAGATAAAAGGCAAGTACACTTGGGGAGGGGCTATAGGAAATTCACCATATTATAATTTGAAAGCACATACTGAAAGTCAGGTATTAGGATTCAAGTACAATGATTCTGGACACAAAGAAGAGAGGGAGAAATGAAGTAGTGCTAGGTCTATTTTAGCTGAAGAGGTTTAAAAGTAAATGGCCTCTATCTAATTTAAAGAAAAGAAAGGTTATATAATTAGACAATCGAACATACAAAACAATCAAACCAAATCAGGAACAAAGACACTTCTCTGTATAACAAAATATAAATGGCAGGAGTTTGGCCTAGTAGAAGAGTGCTTGCCTAGCATGCATGAAGACCCAGGTTTGATTCCTTGGTTACCACAAACATAGAAAAAAAGCCAGAAGTAGTGCTGTGGTTCAAGTGGCAGAGCTCTAGCCTTCAGAAAGCCCAAGAACAATGCTCAGGCCCTGAGTTCAAGCTCCAGGACTGGCAAACTAAAGTATGATTTTCCATTGTTCTTCCATGTACATATTTATGGTTATGTATAGGCTTTTGCGCAGGGTATAAGAATTGATTTAGGTTTGAATATGAGAACTTTGCTTCTCTCAGGAGATCTTACCAGGAGGTGAGGCCTTCAGAGTTGAAGCTGCTGCAGATGTCTCTGCTGTTTGATTTAGCAGTAAACTGCAAGGTTGCTTGCATGGCTGCTTCTATCTAACGGTGGGCTGTGCCTACACAGTTTTGAACTGATCTAGCATGGTGTGGAGTCTCACATGGGTACTGTGTTTCTAGTGTGCTAAAGCCACTTTCCAGGTGCCTCTGCTCTGGCTGTGCAGGAGCTCTCATCTCCCAGTCCTCCATCTCAGGGTATCTCTAGCTTCTGGCTTCTAACTGCAACGTAGTTTATTATAAAGTTTTCTGCTGATCCCTTTCAGCGACTAAGTCCATTCCTCATACAACTCGCACAACTGATTTATACTCATCCTCCATGGCAAAGGGTCTGTGGGTTGTTAAGCTGTTAGTACTTCTTATCCTTTGCTCCCAGAGCAGCATCTCAAGATGGCAACTCTGTTGCTCTCAGGGAAGGGGGATAATGACTCAAAATTCAAAATTCCTTGCCATGTTTTCTCTTCTCTAATTGCTTAGCTTCTGGATTCCAGTGGCCTCACACACACGTGTGTGTGTGTGTGTGTGTGTGTGTGTGTGTGTGTGTGTGTGCATGTGTGCGTGTGTGTTTCCTTTCAATCTTTCCTTTTTCAGAATGAAGTCACTTTTATGCCATCAGATTCTTCTCATTCACAGTTAAAAACTGTAGATGCTTCTAATATACTCTCTTATTCAGCCTCTTTCAGGAACTCTGGTGTGTGTGTGTGTGTGTGTGTGTGTGTGTGTGTGTGTGTGTGTGTGTGTGTGTATACATGTTTGTGTAGTGGTACTAGGACTTGACCTCAATACCTTGCTGTTTCACTTGGCATTTTTGCTCATTGGTGCTCTACCACTTGAGCCATACCTCTTCTTCAAACATTTTGCTGAATAATTGGACATGTTTCGTAGATTTTGGTTTTTTGTCTTGGCTCTCTTTGAATTGCAATCCTCAAATCTCTGCCTTTTGACTACCTAAATTACAGGAATGAGGCACCAGCTCCCAGTTAAGGAACTCTGACCTTCTATATTTAAGAGAACTATAGAATTTGTTGTTGCACATTAATGCAGCGGTCAGCTGCCCTATCTAGACTCTCACTGTTAGAATACATTTTTAGATTTGATTATTAGGTAATTCTCAATCATCTTGGAACTTCTAGTGAAGGGAAGTTTATTACTATATTATCTTCCAAGCAACCATTCCATTCTTAGAAATACTCAAGGTTTGTCCTTTAGATATTAGTTTTTGTGACATAGGGCTATTCTATGTGAATCTTTACTTTTCTGTGTTATTTCAAATATTTATATTATTATAATAACAAACCTTCTTTTAAGTGATAATTCATCTGAAAATCTCCTTTTTGAATATTTATTTTTCTGAGATAAATCTCTTTTGTTAGCTCAACAGTTTGATGTGTGCTTAGCTAGACTATTATTTTTCTTTTTTTCGTCTGTCTGGGACTTATCCCTGAGCTTTTCAACTCAAGGCTACTGCCCTATCCCTGAGCCACAGCACCACTTCCAGTTTTCTGGTAGTTAATTGGAGATAAAAGTCACATGGACTTTTTAGTGACTGGGCTGGCTTTGAACCATGATCCTTAGATCTCAGCCTCCTGAGTAATTAGGATTATAGGCACAAGCCCCCACACCTGACTATTTTTGTTTTTATTAACATGTATTATACATTATGATATTTTGCATTTTAAATTGTTATTATAAAGATGATATAAAGATTTACAGTTGCATATATCCAATAGTTTAGTCTTGACTATTGATTTTATTTTAGTTACATTTGATCATTTTATTCTTAAAATATAATTACAAGAACTGAAGATAATCTGATGAGCTCTGAATATTTTCAAAAATAGCAAATTTGTGTTTTGTATGCTTAACTTGGAGCCCATAATTTGTTGTAGAGTAATTCTGACCTCTAGATATGTAAGATCTAAATTTACCGCTATCTAATGTATATCTTTCTGACACGACTTTGTGACTTGAAATCTTTCTCGTTTAGACTGAGCAAAAAACTTAGGTCAGAGGAATCAGAGTAAAAACAGCAGAGATAATTCCCGATCTTGCTTTCATAGGCAGAACTACTTGCTTTTCGCACACCATCAAAGAAGACACAGGGACAGGAGGGGCAGATATTAAAGAATGAAGCAAAATGTTGTGGTCAGTCTCATTTCTTTACTTGCACTAGAAGGGAAAAAGTGAGAGTGTGAGACTGCAGACTCCAAAGCTGGAATTTGATAAGGGAAGTGAGGCTTCTAGTGTGACTTCTCTTCTCTAACACATCCTGAGATACCATTCTTTTGAAGCAATGATAATGAGTAACATTGACAGTGACCAGGCTACATTCATCAAAGACTATAAGTAATCAAAACCATCAGATCTGTAGTTTATGACCTGTAGGTCAACCAGTCTACATTAAACTAACGTTTTTTTTAATTCCCTTCCACTTTCCTATTATTTACAGGAAAATACTCAGGACTGCGAGTGTCTAAATTGGGGCTAATGTTGAGGATTTAAAATTCTTTAAATTTTAAAATATTTAAACTTTTTTGTTGCTTTTAAAATTCTTTTAAAAAGCATATGTCAACAAAAAAATCACACATGATATTTGGAATTGGCAGTTCATATTTTGAATCCTTTGCCCCATATTTTCCAGGTATAACAAAGGACTATAGATTGTAGTATTTAAATTGTTGTGATTTTGTTGTGGTGAAAGAAAAAAATTCTTGATATATATATATATGTATATTTTCCCTCCATTAGGATTTTTTTAAGACAAATACTTTAAGCTTGGGAAATTTTATAAGTGCAGATTGGTCTTTAGTACTAAGTCATTCTGATGGAAAATTTTTCTAGAAATGGAGGAAAACTGATTTTCTATTCAAGACACAATGTATAAGGAAACTGTGATTATTACTGACTACTATTTTTTTTGACAATCTGAAGAATATTTATTTTTTTAAGTTCTATATATTTTTTAGTATTTATTTATTTAGTTAGTTTTAATTTTTTTAATTGTAATTATTGAAAGGGTCACATGATATTTGCCAGATGGTGCATTAATTCACATACATTGATACCCTTTCACATGTCTTGGTACCCATTTCCCTCCTCCCCCACACCCCCCTCCCGTCTTAGTTTTCCCCCCTTCCCTATCAAATTTCAAATATCCAAATACAAATAAATTCAATATATCAGATAACAAAGTGAGATACTATACCAATATGAGATAACCAAGGGATAGCACAGGAGATGAGAGACAACATAGTACATTAAGGACAACAATTATTCATTATATGGCTTTTGTTTCAATATCCTGGAGCTCCTTTCAATTAGCTTCACATTATATGGCCTTATGTATCAAGATTTTGCTCTATTGCAGATCTCTGCTAGTAGAGCCCACTGATTATGACGAATGAGGGAAACCATTGAGCCTAAGTTCCTTTGAGTCTGGCTTACTTCACTTAATATGACTTTTTCTAAGTCTTTCCATTTCCTAACAAATGGGGTGATGTCATTCTTTCTGACAGCAGTATAGAATTCCATTGTGTACAAATACCACAACTTGTTGATCCACTCATCAACTGAGGGACATCTAGGTTGGTTCCATATCTTTGCTATGGTAAATAGTGCTGCAATGAACATTGTTGTGCTCCTGGGTTTAGTATGTCCTTGTTTCTGGATGGTTGGGTAAATGCCAAGTAGTGGAATTGCTGGGTCAAAGGGGAGTTCTATGTTTAGCCTTTTGAGGCACTGCCACACTGCTTTCCATAGTGGTTGAACGAGATTGCACTCCCACCAACAGTGTAGTAGTGATCCCTCCTGGCCACATCCCCTTCAGCATCTGTTGTTATTCGTTTTCCTGATCCTGGCCATTCTAACTGGAGTGAGGTGGAATCTTAGAGTTGTTTTGATTTGCATTTCTTTTATGACCAGAGATGTTGAGCATTTCTTCATGTGTCTATAGGCCATTTTTGTTTCTTCTTCAGAGAAGACTCTCTTTAAGTCTTTGGCCCATTTTTTAATGGGATGGTTGTTACTTTGGAGGTTAGTTTTGGAGTGATTCAATTTTTTGAGTTGTTGATATATTTTAGATATGAGGCCTTTGTCCGTTGTTTGGTTGGTGAAGATCTTCTCCCACTCTGTAGGATTCCTCATTAGTTTACTAGCTATGTCCTTTGCCATACAAAAGCTCCGCAGTTTAATGCAGTACCACTTATCCAGCCTTTCTCTGATTTGTTGTGATTCTTGGTCCTTATTAAGAAAGTTTCAACCTGTGCCAAGGAGGCCTAGTGTATCTCCTATTCCTTCCTGTAAAGTTTTCAGTGTGTCAGCTTTTACCTCCAGGTCTTTGATCGATTTGGAGTTGATTCTAGTGCAAGGTGACAATGAAGGATCCAGCTTTAGTTTTCTGCAGGTGCTTAACCAGTTCTGCCAGCACAACTTGTTGAAGAGGCTGTCTTTCTTCCATTCTATTTTTTTGGCTGCCTTGTCAAAGATTAGGTGGCAATAGGTCTGTGGTTTAATATCTGGGTCCTCAGTTCTATTCCATTGGTCTTCAGGCCTGTTCCTGTGCCAGTACCAAGCTGTTTTGAGAATTATAGCTCTGTAATAGAGTCTAAAGTTTGGAATTGAAATTCCTCCAGCGCTGTTCTTTCTGCTAAGAAGTGTTTTTGCTATACGGGGTCTTTTATTATTCCATATGAAATTTTGGATTGCCTCTTCTATTTCTTTAAAGAATGACATTGGGATGTTGATGGGTATTGCATTGAATTTGTAGATAGCTCTTGGCAAGATTGTCATTTTCACAATGTTGATTCTTCCAATCCAGGAGCATGGGAGGTTTTTCCATTTCCTTAGTTCTGCTTTAATTTCCTTTTTTAGGGTTTTAAAGTTTTCGTCAAAAAGGTCCTTTACATTCTTAGTTAAGCTAATTCCTAGGTACTTTATTTTCTTTGAGGCTATTGTGAAAGGAGTTTCTTTCCTGATTATTGCCTCGTTCCTCTCACTGCTGGCTTAAGGAAGGCAGTTGATTTTTAAGAGTTGATTTTATAGCCTGCTACTCTTCCAAAGTTTTGAATCAGCTCAAGGAGTTTGGGAGTAGAGTCTATAAGATTCTTTAAACACAGAATCATATCATCTGCAAAGAGGGATAGTTTTACTTCCTCTTTCCCTACTTGGATCCCCTTTATGTTTGCTTCTTGCCTTATTGCACTGGATAGGAATTCTAGTACTATGTTAAAGAGGAGTGGAGAGAGTGGGCATCCTTGTCTCGTTCCTGATTTTAGAGGGAATGGTTTTAGATTTTCACCATTAAGTGTAATACTAGCAGTGGGTTTCTCATACACAGCCTTTATTACATTGAGGAATGTTCCATGGATTCCTAGTTTCTCCAGAGCTTTTAACATAAAGGGGTGTTGGATCTTGTCAAATGCCTTTTCTGCGTCTATTGAGACAATCATGTGATTTTTGTCCTTGCTCCTGTTGATGTGTTGAATTATATTAATTGATTTGCGTATGTTGAACCAGCTTTGCCTCCCTGTGATGAATCCAGTTTGATCATAGTGTATAATTTTTTTGATGAGTTGTTGTAGACGGTTGGCCAGTATTTTGTTGAGAAGTTTTGCATCGATGTTCATCAAAGATATAGGTCTATAGTTCTCTTTCTTTGATGAATCTCTGTCTGGTTTGGGGATGAGGGTTATACTGGCTTCATAGAATGAGTTTGGTAAGGAACCTTCATTTTCAATTTCGTTGAAGAGCTTGAGGAGTATTGGTGTAAGCTCTGCTTTGAAGATCTTATAGAATTCAGCTGTGAATCCATCTGGCCCTGGGCTTTTCTTAGGTGGAAGTTCTCTAATCGCCATTTCTATTTCAGAGCTTGAAATAGGCCCGTTGAGTTGGCTTAGTTCTTCTTGGTTCAGTGTGGGTATGTTAATATTGGCTAGGAATTCATCCATTTCATCTAGATTCTCAAATTTGTTGGCGTAAAGGTTTGAGAAGTATTCCCTCATGATATTCTGGATCTTGGTAATTTCTGTCATGATATTACCATTTTCATCTGCGATTTTGTTTATTTCGGTATGCTCTCTTCTTTTTTTGGTAAGATTTGCTAAGGGCTTGTCAATTTTGTTGATTCTTTCAAAGAACCAACTCCTTGTTTTGTTGATTCTTTCTATAGTTTTTTTGGATTCCAAATCATTTAATTCTGCTTTGATTTTAATTATTTGCTTTCTTCTACTGGGATTAGGGTTGATTTGTTGCTCTTTTTCCAGGAGCTTAAGGTGGGACATTAACTTGTTGGTTTGCAATTTTTCCAACTTGTTGTTGTAGGCACTCAGAGCTATAAATTTTCCTCTGAGTACTGCCTTTGCTGTGTCCCAAAGGAGTTGGTATTTTGTGTGCTCCTTACTGTTAAATTTCATAAACTGTTGGATTTCTGTTCTGATCTCTTCGATGACCCATTGGTGATTCAACAATGTGTTGTTCAGTCTCCATGAGTTACAGGGTTTTCGTTGGTGGAGATGTGTGTTCAGTTCCAGTTTGATGCCTTTGTGGTCTGAGAGTGTGCATGGAATAATTTCAGTGGTTCTGAATCTGTCCAGGTTTGTTTTATGGCCTAAGATGTGATCTATTTTGGAAAATGTTCCATGTGCTGCTGAGGAAAACGTATATTGTGTTGTCGCTGGGTGGAATATTCTGCAGATGTCTGTTAGATCTAGTTGGTCTATATAGTTGTTCAGTTCTAAGGTTTCTCTGTTGAGTTTTTGCCTTGTTGATCTGTCCATAGGTGAGAGTGGTGTGTTAAAGTCATCAACAATCACTGTATTTCGATCTATGTATGGTTTCAGTGTAAGTAAAGTTTGCTTGATGAAGTTTGGAGCTCCGGGATTGGGTGTGTAAATATTTAGGATCGTTATGTCTTCCTGGAGGAAAGATCCCTTTAGTAGTATGTAGTAACCTTCTTTGTCTTTTCTTACTAATTTTGGTTTGAAGTCTATTTTATCTGATATGAGGATGGCAATTCCAGCCTGTTTTTGGGGGCCGTTAGTTTGATAGAGTTTATTCCAACCTCTCACTTTCAAAAGATGCTTGTTTTTTTGGGTAAGATGTGTCTCTTGAAGACAGCAGAACGATGGCTCTTGCTTTTTGATCCAACTAGACAGCCTATGCCGTTTAATTGGAGAGTTAAGTCCATTGATATTGAGAGGATTGAGAGATATTTATTAGTTCCTACCATTTTTAAAAGCTTTTATTTGGGCCTGTGTCTTGACCATTCTTGTGGTCCTTAGGTGGTATGCTGTTTAGGTGCCATTTCTTTCCCTATATTGCATTTATTTTGGTTTTCTATGTATAGAACCTGTTTGAGAACTCTCTGTAGTGTTGGTTTTGTTGCGACATAATTGTTGCAGCTTTTCCCTGGGATGGAATGTTTTTATTGTTCCCTCAGTTATGAATGAGAGCTTAGCTGGGTACAGTATTCTTGGTTGGTAGTTATTTGACTTAAGGGCATGACATATATGCTTCCAGTCACTTCTTGCTTGCATGGTCTCTGGTGAGAAGTCTGGGGTTATTCTGATTGGTTTTCCTTTATAGGTTACTGAACCCTTTTTCCTGGCTGCCTTTAGGATCCTTTTTTTGGTTTCTATTGATCCAGTTCAGATTTTACGATGTGGCGGTGGGATGTTCTTTTCTGGTCAGGTCTGTTTGGGGTTCTAAAAGCTTCTTGTATCTGGATGGGTCTGCCCTTCTGGATATTTGGGAAATTCTCTGACATGATTCCCTGAAGTATATTTCCAATACCATTGACCTCTTTCTCCACGCCCTCCTCAATACCAATTAGCCTTAAATTAGGTTTCCTAATTGTATCTTGGACCTCCTGAAGTGCTCTCTCATTTTTCCTAGATTTGGATTGACTCATTTTCTGTTCTTTCTCTATAATAACTAAATTATCTTCAGCCCCGGAAAGTCTCTCCTCTGCATTGTCTAACCTGCTATCAAAGCTATCTACTTTATTTTTCATCTCCCTTGCTTCTAATTGCTCATTTTTGATGCCTTGCATCTCTTCTTTTAGATCATGTATGGATTTCTTTAGCTCCTTGATTTCCATTTGAGTGGTTAGCTCAGTAGCTTTATTTTCTTTGAACATTTGCTGGAGTTCGGTCACCTTTTTATTTGTGGATTCTATGAATTCATCCATCTTTGAGCAGCCTTTATTATGGCCTCCTTTATGGCTTCTTCTTTTTCACTTATCACCTTGTTTATGGTTTCCTCTTGTTCAGCTATGGCTTCCTCCCTTATGTCTTTCTTTATATTTTCACATTTTTCATTAATGATGTTTATCAATTGCATTTGTAAAGCACTTGGAAGACTCTCCTCTAGGTTTGCCAGTGACTGTTCCATTGGCTGTTTACATTGGGTGGGGAGGGTGGGGGATGATGTTTCTTGATTTGACATTTTTCTTGAGTTTCTTGTTCTGCCCATTTGAAAATGGGAGCAAGATTAATACTAAACACGATTATAGTTTTTCAGATATAACCAACTTAAACCTCTGTAGCTGGCAGACTCTAGATGTTCACAAGTTTTGATTGGTGTTATCACTCTTTCTTTTTGTGCAGTTACCGACCAGTCTAATAATCCACTGATAAGCGATTTATACCCAAAACAATAAGCCTCTCAATCCAATCTCTATTGTCTTTAAGTCCCTCTGAGCCTAGAGAATAATTAAACACCTAGATATACAGTGTTGCTCAACAGCAATCTAGTGTAGATCCAAGCAGTATAAGGGTTGAAAGACGAGCAGAGATCCAGAGATAGAAAAATAGAATGAGAGAGGTCAGGGGGTAAGTAGGTAGCGTATTTGAGTACAAAGTTTGGAAAGTATTAGAATAAAACTTATGTGTTGCTGCACAACTAGCTCTTAGCCCAACCAGTGGCCTCACAGTGGACCATGGGATGGATCTGTGAGCTTCCGTCTGGGCGCGGTTGGCGGATGTTTTCCTGTGCTGCTTCCAGGGGGTGGCCCCAAGCCAAGGGTCTGGGGATTGAGAGTTTCAGGGGCTCTCAGCAGGACCAGCAGGAGACCCCTCTGTTCCCAGGGGCTGGGCCCAGCTGGGGACGTGGGCTCCAAGGGCGGAGCCGCGCCTTTTTGGTTCTTAGAAGGTGAGCTTGGCTGCTGTTTGGCCCTTCAGATCCCTGCTGTGTTTCCACTGCTTTGTCAGAGTCTGTGACTGTGGGGGGCCCTCGGTGGTGTCTTGCTTAGGATTCCCAGCTGGAGGATACCCCGCTCAAGAATTGAGGGGGGGCAGATGCTGGCTCCTATTTACCCGCACCCCCTACCCACTGTTGTAAGGCAGGGTCCCAAAGCCCTCCACTCTCCAGATCCAGCAGCCTGGGAGAGGAACCTGGTGGGCGGGTGGGAGCTGGGACAGCTCTGCCTCCCCTGGTGGGGTGCTGATTCTTAGGGTCGCCCGCTTGTCAGTCTCCTGTCAGAGGGCTGGGGGTTGAGCCCGTTGGGCAGGTGGGAGTTGGGACAGCCCCGCCTACCTTGGTGGGGTGCTGGATCTTATGGGTAGCCCGCCTGTCAATCTCCAGTCAATGGCCTGAGGGAGGGGGCTGTTGAGGGGAGGGACAGGATTCTAAATTCCTTGCCCCCCTGCTCCCGCCAGTCTTTCTCGGGCGGGGTGTTGGGGTCTGAGTTAAGTTCTATTGCTTGGCACCCGCTCCGCTTTCCCGATGTGTTTGGGGATGCGCTGTATTACTCATGCCTCTGCGTCCGTCTGCGGGTGCTCCACAGTGGTGGGGAGTCTTTCACTCCCTTCGGGTCTCCGCCGCTGCCTGTGTTCTGCGTCTGGGTTCCTCTGCTTGCTGTTCTGGTTCCGCGTCTGGGTTCTGCTGCTTCCGCCGTTCGATGGCCCGGTTCTCTGCTGGTTTCTGAAGCCGTTGGGCTTCCAGCCTGGCGCCCTCCACTGCAGCCGCTTTTCGTGGATTAGAGCCGGAGCCCGCAGCCTCTTTCCCAGCGTGGAGCCGGCGCCCGCTGAAGCCGCTTTTTGCGGCTTGGTCCGGCACCAGCTGCCGCTTTCCGCCACTTTCCGCCGCTTTCCCTACTGACTACTATTGACTACTTCTTTTCTTTTGCCAGTCCCAGGGATTGAACTCAGGATCTAAGCACTGTCCTTGGGCTTTTTCAAGGCTAGAGTTTTACCACTTGAGTCACAGCACCACTTCTGGCTTTTTCTATGTATATGGTACTGAGGAATCGAACCTGGGTTTCATGCTTGCTAGGCAAGCATTCTACCACTAGGCCAAATTCCTGGTCCTATTGACTACTTTTATCTTCAAGTTTATTTGAAATGAGGGAGCGATGTTTCAGAAAGAGATAGATGTAGAGAAATTCTGTGTGTTCATTTGTTCAGCAAATGCCCTGAAGTATGCCATGTTCTAGACAGTAAGCAAGGCTTGACCACATGTGCCTTTAGGTGAGGAAAGCAAGATTTCCATGGTAGTCTGAGGATATTTAAGTTTTCTCTCTATGGATTGTAAGAGGACTATTGAACTGTAGGAGCAGATGCTTCTTCTGTCTGAACCGAATGTTTCTTAGCTGGTCACTAGTACTTGGGGAAGGTATCTGGGAAATTGTATGATGATATTATGGGGAAGAAAAGAGAATGTATATTAAAATGTCATACTACCACATTGAAGCAACAGAAGAAGAAATGAATAATAATTCAGCTGAGAGACATGGGAAATGGCCTCAGAGAAGCTGGGCTTGAAAGTTTCAATTAGTCCAACTTTGAAGGAGGATGAGGTAGTAAAGTCAATCCTTGCAGAATTACACTCTATAGTCAGGGCATGAAATTTTAGAATATATTCCAGAAAATGAGATAGTCAGATGTGACTGGAGTCTTGGTATGTGGAAAATGGGAGAGGTTTCAATGAAGCTATATATCACACAGCCTTTAAAAAACAAACAAACAAACAACAAGCTAAGGAAGTGATAGTATCTAATCTGTGTCTAGTTGGCAATGTAGATGGTGTGGGAGACAGGTGCTTTAACCATATTTGGAGATCGTACTTGTAACAAAGTGTAATGTAACTATAAAGAA
The DNA here is from genome assembly GCF_031878675.1 of Megascapheus bottae. NCBI lineage: Eukaryota > Metazoa > Chordata > Mammalia > Rodentia > Geomyidae > Megascapheus > Megascapheus bottae. Next base: position 54,391,735 of record NC_143519.1, on the reverse strand, counting down.
AGAGAAGTAGAATTGACTAGGCTGATGAGGCCAACTTAATTCAGAGCAGGAATTCGCACAGTTCTGAAGTTCTCTGATGATGGAAGGGGTATATGCTAGTGTCATGAATCAACTTAAGATCTGTTATAGAAGAAGAGATCTGAGACATGGAACAAATTCCTCCATGAGAGCAGAGTTGTATTTTTCTCATGTTCTAACACCAGTGTAGCCCAGAGCGTGGTATATATTTAGTACTTGATCATCTCTTCAAAGAAAAGAGTGAAGCAGAGCTGTGACTCAAAGTAGTAGAGCATTAGCCTTGAACAAAAGAGCTCAGGAACAGTGCCTGGGCCCTGACTTCAAGCTCCATAACCGACCAAAAAAGAAATTAGTGAGCCAATACTTGAGAACGTGAAGCAAGGAGAATTTACTATGGGCATGTTTAGCTTGGAGCTTCTCTCAGGCTGGAGCTTTCATCCAGATGAACCTCATTTACTTGTTCAGATCTCCAAACTCCCCTGACATATTTTGATATCTTTCTCAAGCATTTATCTTTGTTATCTCAGCTTTATAGCATTTGGCTTTATCTCCTTAATAGGACTATAAATTCCTGGGGCTCACGGACAATATTTGATTGATGTCTAGCAGTAATATAGTGCTTTATAAATAAATGTCTTCACAAACAGTTGAAAAACTTGAGTTTGAGGCTTGTGAAGGGCTGTTCATGTTTTGAGTATTCTATTCATTTTTTTTAACTTAGCAGTGCTGTAATCATAATGGATGATTTATTTGGTATGGTTCACGCTGACCTTACCAACTAATTTAGCAAGCAGCCTTATACTTCATTGTTAACATGGGTTGAAATATGTATGGTAGGAGGCAGTTCTGCTAAGTACTGTGAGCTGCAAATGAGAACTAAATGACTTAGAGGCCCTCCTAAAATGGAAAAGCTGTGTATAAATGTATGTGTCAAATGCTACTCGTAACTTAAGAGACTCAGAAAGCAGACTAACAACAAGAAGAGTTTGGTTTGAATCTGGTATTATGCTGACCTCTTCCTGACATCTGTAGTGAAGTGGGTACTGCCAGGTTTTGTTTAACAAGGTGGCTCTGATAAAGACCATGACTCCCATTCTGAGCCCTAAAAACTGGTCAACGAATCAAGGTTTTCCAGAAATAAGATGTCAGAAAGCCCAGCTTCCAAATCTAATAGGTACTTTGCACTCATGCACAACGTGATTGGCAATCACTGGTTTTAGATTCTAAAGGTCAAAGGGAATCATTCAGAGGTTAAATTTATCATATCATCTGTTTTAGGATAAAGTTAGGTTCAGCTAGCAACACATTAACAACAGAACTTAAACTTTGTTTTTATGTATCTGTGAAGTAACTCATGAATTAGCAGCTTTCATGTTTCACATTGCTGCAGTATTGTCAGTCTGATGACATCAATTACACTGGCACAGCAAAACCTTGGAATGCTATGTGTAGTTGTGTCTCACAAGAATCTTGGTGGCCCCCTTTCCACATCTACTCTGCTGTGGGGTGGGAGGAGACTGGAACAGCCAGAGTTGCAGTCCAGCAGGCCGAGGTCCACCAACCACTGATTTTATCTCACAGAATCAGCAGGGTTGAAAAAGTGAGGGCTTTCATATAAATATTAAAAGTCATTGTAGAGCTCATCAGAGTTTACCTCAGTTTTAAAAAATACTAATATTGGGTGAGTTCAAGCCCCATGACACCCAAAAAATTGTATTATAATACAAATATTGTAAATGCTTTAAATGATTATTTCCGACCCCCTTAATAGTTAGAATAATAGAATTGCTGAGTAAGTATCTGTGTATCCAATGATCAGTTTAATGCAGTTTATTATTTTTGTTGGTTTATATCACATAATTTAGAAAATAAAATGTGACAGATTTTTAAAAAGTACTAATATTTCAAGTGACATGAGGGCCTTTTTTGCCATCTTGGATTTTGTGAAAATTCTCTCAATCAAATTTGGTGGCAGTTGAAATAAAAATAAAGTGACCATGATTCTACATATCATTTAAGACACTAGAATGTTGATCAAGATATATGGTATTCATAAACTGCTTTATTAAATGGAAACTCATCTATACAACTACCGAATAATAAAAAAGGGGAAAAAAGAATTCACAGAACGAGCTTCACCAAGACATAAAGACTATTTCATAGAAATGAATGCCAAGTCTGTTAAACTCTTTACTCTCTATTTAGAGTGGTAAGAGAAAGCCTGGTTTCTCACTCTGTGGGTCTCTCTTCCCTCCTTCTTTCCCCCCCTCCCTCCCACCTACCCTCCTTCCCTTCCTTCCTTCCTTCCTTCCTTCCTTCCTTCCTTCCTTCCTTCCTTCCTCCTTCCTTCCTTCCTTCCTTCCTCTCTTAGGTTGGCCAGGTACTTAAACTCAGTGCCAGGGTGCTATCCCTGAGCTCTTTTGCTCAAAGCTAGAGCTCTAACACTTTGAGCCACAGTGCCACTTCTGGTTTTCTGATGGATAATTGGAGGTAAGAGTCTTATGGACTTTCCTGCGTGGGCTACCTTTGGACTGTGATCCTCAGATCTCAGCCTCCTGTATAGCTAGGATTGGAGGCATGAGTCACCCATACCCAGTTCTGCTTTTCTTTCATATACATATTTCGTTTGAATGTTCTTTTAGCATAAATTTGTATTATGAATATTTTCATGCAAGCAGAAAAGTTTAGACTATTAAAATAGATATAAACATATCTCCTCATTTTTCATACACATTCAGTGCATTTCACCATTTTGGATGTGGCCATGGCTCTCCTAAGAAAAAGGACATTCTTTTATAGGATCACAACACTATTTGATAATTTAATATTAATTGTACAATATCATCAATATCCTGTCTTTGTGTCGGATTCCCCTTTCTTTGTTTCGTCCTCTCTCTCTCTCTCTCTCTCTCTCTCTCTCTCTCTCTCTCTCTCTCTCTCTCTCTCTCTCTCTCTATTGTTTTCTTTGAATCAGCATTTAAATAAGATTCAGAAGTTCTCACTGATTAATTGTGGTTACAGTTCAGGCTAAAATTAGCTTATTAGGTTAAGGCTAAAATTAGCCATCCTTGCCCTCCCTCTCTCCTGTTTATTTCTTTGGAAAAATCCCAGTGTGGTTAGAATGTTTTGCATTCTGAATTGGTCTGATTATGACAATGAAGATACAGAAACTCGTATGGAAAACCAGCATGGAAAGGATGTTGATGGATTTAGACATTAATGGACAGAGAATGAGTGACTCACAAGAGCCTGAGGAGATACTGTGTCCTTGACATCAGTGGTGAGAGGGGTCAATATTAAAGTTCTCAAGTAGGTGGAGGATGGGTTAGGATTTGGCCTAGTGGTAGAGTGCTTGCCTAGCATCACAAAGACCAGGGTTTGATTCCTCAGTACCACCTTCATAGAAAAAGCTGGAAGTGGTGCTGTGGCTCAAGCCTTGAGAAAGCTCAAGGACAGTGCTCAGGACCTAAGTTCAAGCCCCCAGGGCTGGGGGAACAAGAGGTAGAGGTGAAGAGTATCCATGGTCTATTAACTATAGCAACAAAAAAAATCCACTGAATTACATGGAAAACCAAGGTTCGGTACAGAAGAAGAGATGGCAGGAGGAGACACAGGTTTGTGAGAAGATAGGGAAGAAGTAGAAAATAAGGATATATGTGAAAAAGGAAAGAGGGGCTAGAATGATAATCAGAATGGAAGGGGCAGTCAGGGGTTTCCTTGTTTATCAAGAGAGACTGGGGAGGTTTCTAAAGCTTGATGCATGGAACCAACAGAAGAGCAGGGGTTGAAGGAAAAATAGAACAGTACTGGAAAGATTATGAAGTCAACCCCAAGGGAAGGACAGAAGCATAGCAAGTTGGGAGAGCACAGGTTTCCTTTTCTAATCAGGGAAGGAGGATGGGAAGAGATGTGGGGTCGTATGTACATAGCATGACAACACATTAAAAATGAATTTTAATTCACTTACTTGGAAAATTATGAATCTGGACTGTTGGCTGACTTTAGGAGTTGCAAGGTCATAGATATTAAATAAATGAATAAATGCAAAATATGGGAGGGAAAAAGATAGTTGAGCAGTAAATTCTAATAAAGGCAAGCAAGACTGGAAGACTATCATTAGAGAAATTTGAGGAACAGAAAAGGACATTATAGTATCTGAAAGCTCAATGAAGACAGATCCTCTATAATTAAAAAGAAACACACAGCTGGTAAGAGTTGAGCAATATTTAGCCAAATGTTTCCTGTAAACTTGTGACCAATACTTGGGATTTCACAAACATCTATGAATGTATAGTTGTGAAGAGTGGAAGTCCTGTGGGGGAAAAACTGTTATTCTAAAAACCAAGGTTAATTGATGGAAATAAGGACAGGTTCAGACCCCCTGAGGTTGAGAAAATAATCAAACCAGATGTTGATAAGGTAGGATAATTAGAAAGGTATGAATGACAGAGTGACACAGTTGAAATTGTAGCAAGCTATGAAAAGGAAGTTGCTGGAATTCAAGTATTATGAAGAAGATCCATGCTGGAAGACCAGTTAGTTAATCAGGAGCTGTAACTGGGGAATTCCTTCAGTGGAAACGACGGAGACAAAGATCCTTAATGACCAAAGGGCTGATTTTCTAAGGAATCTCATGTCTGATCAATAATAATGTCTGTGTTACACAGTTTGGGGCTCTGCGATGAAATACCTGAGAAAACAACTTAGGAGAGGAAAGATTTCTCTTGGCTCACAGTTGCAACTCCAAAGCGATGACTTGACTTCATTGCTTCCTGTGTGGTGGGGGAAATCATCAGGGTAGGAGCATATGATAGAGCAACATAGGTCATCTCATGGCAGACCAGAGAGTGAGAACGAGACACTACAAAAGCCTGACCATAGTCCTCCCGGACACATCATCTCCTTTGTCTACCCAGGCTCCATCTCGAAAGTTTTGACCATCCCTCATTAATGACATGGAATTATGAATCCATCAATAGATCCATCCCTGGGTGAAGTAAGAGTCTTTATAATCTTCCCCGAAGCTTTACCTACTGGCAACCAACCTTCTGGGGAACACTTCAGATCTAAACCAGAGCTCGATTTTGAAACATATGTTTTGGAGGGGAGCTGATACTGAGATTTACTTTCAGGGCCCTGTGCTTGATGTGGCACTTACAATTCTTAATATGAAGTTATTTTTCAAATAATATCTTGCATTATTTCTCAAACCAGCACACTATTCAGCTCATACTTCCAGTTATCTTGATTGTCCCAAATAGCCAGGATTACAGGCATGAGTCCCAGTTCTCATGAGTGTGAGACTAGAGTTTGAATGCAAAACCTCATGCCTGCCCGTCAGTGCCCTAGTACTGAATCACATCGCCGTATTTAGGAATGTTTTACTTAAAACTACAAACTATTAACAACGCTACAATCTTTTCACTGGCAACTAGATTCACTGCTGTATTTTACACACTGCGTTGATTTACATTAAATGTGGCCAGATTTCTATTAGGGAGACCATTAATCATTATGAGTGGAGCAATCTGAGTCCTATTGTTTTCTCTTTTCAGAGGGAGGCTGCACAACCCTGAGGCCCTGCCTCAGGCTCCTGGAGGACTGTATTACAGATGGGCAGGTGAAAGCCAATGTTGAGCCCAAAAAGAGCTGCTTTCCTTTCCCATTCCTCCACGACCTGGATGACTCTCTGTACATTCCAGCCCAATCTCGCTGGAGATTTAAATTACACATTGTTTCTTCAGCCTGATGCTTGGCCAAAGAAGTACTTAGAGGCACTTATGAAAGAAGTCATGATCAAATAACACCACCTCTGCAAAGCATCATTATCTTTGTGATGAGTGATACTTTAAGCCTCACTGGGTTGCTGCTGGTTCCTTTGAAGATGGCAGTATCCACCGAGAAAGAACTCGCCTAAGATGACCACGTTTGAAGAGCCCTGTGCCAGAGAGCTGAAGCCCATTCAGAAGGGAGGGAACTGACTTTGAAGTTGAGAGTAAGTGCTCACTATTGATAGCCCGCAGCTGTACTGGAGTATTCAGGACACTCCTACTTCAATTCCACTTCTTGAAATGTCACGGAAACATACTTTTATATCCTGTTATACTTCTGCTATAGTTACAAGAAAATCCTGTTCTTTCTTTTGAAAATCTCACAGGGAGAGGAACATATACCTAAGTATTTGATGTTATTTGTACTTCTCCAATTAGGCTTATCTTGATATAAACCAGTATAGTAGGACATTGAATAATGGGGATAAAGGGTGTTAGTAAAACATTTGCTTCCAACAAGGAAATAAACAAGCGAATGTACTTCTCTCTGTGATGAACTAAAGACTTTTCTACAGAAAATATTTCACTGTGAAAACAAAAAAATGGCTCATCATAATTGATATCTTAGAATTTTGTCTTTACTTGAATTTATATCTACCATTTAGCTGTTGTTTACCATGTTCAAACCATGACATAAGTACAGAAAACACAAGATAGGCAATAGTTCACCACCTCCCAGTTTATAGCCAAATAAAAGAATACACACAGGCAGAAGCACAAATCAAAATTCAAGAATAATTAATTTTGAGTTCAATTATATAGGGTGAAAGTAAGGGTAACTTTCTTATTTTACTGAGAGAACCAAGGAACTTAGAAGAGGCAAAATCTGAAGAAACGTTTTTGGTCCTAGAGGAGGCTCTGTGCCAATGGTACTCGATAAGTCAGGCTAGTTTGCTGCAAGTGTAGTACTAGAATATGGCTTGGAGAACTTCTAGTTAAATAAGAAATAATAAAAGTTAACCATGACTAAAAAGTGAAAGACAAGTGTAAGTTTTAGGATAAGCTTGACTAATAATTTTCTAAGTTCTTAATTCCTGCATTGTTTGATAGTCCTTTAAAGGCACCAGCAAAAGGACTTCTCTGTGGAGAACTGGAGATGGAGGGAGAGCTACTGCCCTTTTTGAGGAGGAATTCACACAGATGAGCAAATTTTTACAATTCCTTTTACAATCCTTTATAGTAACAATAAAATTTGCCATTGTATTTACAATCCTTGAGAGCTCACTTGTCCCTTCCTTTTTAATTCTTACTGACTTATTTTGGAACATTTTCTAAGCTAAAATGAGTGTTTCAATTTTTAGAAATATACTTGTTAGCCTTTGATTTTACCTTATTGCTTAGGGAATATATGTCTCTGACTTAGAAGGGCCTGGCAAGAATTTGTTTTCTACTTTACTATGATGAAAAGGTATACCTGCTATATTTTTATTTTTAGTTTATTATTCAATAAATTATATGGTGTTCAACACTTTATTATAAATAAGAGTTTTATTACATGCTAGGGTTTATCTTAGGTGTTTTTGTTTTTGTCCAACTCTAAGCGAAAATATATGGATCTTTTTTTTGTTGTTGGTACTGGGGCTTAATCTCCACTTCAGCTTTTTGTTGTTGTTGTTGTTGGAAGTTTATTGAAGATAAGACTCTAACAGACTTTCCTTCCTCCAGGCTGACTTTGAACCTTGATCCTTAGAGTTCAGCCTCCTGAGTAGCTAGAATTATAGGTATGAGTTAATGATGCCAAACTTTAATTAAATTTTACATTGAGAAGAACTAGTCTGAACTGTGAGGTGAGAGGCATTAAATGCATTTTTGACTCATGATATATTCAACATAGGGAAGTAACCCCATTAATAATCTGGAAGCATAACTGTACTGACTATGTATTGTGATATTTAAGTGACACGGTAAGAATCTATTGTAAGCACATCAATCCTCAATTAGCATTGTGCTATTTTGTTTATAGATGACTACAGTATACAGTGCTGTCCCTTTCAAACACAGTTTAAAGTTTCAAGTAAGTAATTAATTTTGATTACTTATTGTCAGTCTAAAAATATACTAAAATTTTTTAATACAGTATAACACTTACCTTAGAATTATCTTGTGATTTTAAGTCATTATTATTTTTATCTGATTGTTATCTCATTGTTCCAATTTTTTGAATTTCCAAATAGGAACATTAAAGCATATACAGATTGAATATATGACTACATTTCACATTAACTGCCTTTTGGCAAAACTCGAATTCAGACTCAGGTATTTCTAAATCAAAGCCATAGTTCTAACCAGTATGTGATGTAAAAATTTCCTGTCACGTATAGATGCAAAAACTATTACAACTTGAGTTTGTCCTTCTTTCTTTTTTCTTTCTTTCTTTCTTTTTTCTTTCTTTCTTTCTTTTCTTTCTTTCTTTCTTTCTTTCTTTCTTTCTTTCTTTCTTTCTTTCTTTCTTTCTTTCTTTCTTTCTTCCTCCCTTTCTTTTTCTGTGCAAGACTAGGACTCCAATTTGATGCCTGACACTTTTTCTCATTGGCTAGCTCTGTACCAACTGAACTATGCCTCTGGCCCCTAGAATTATTGTCTATTATAATGTCATAATCACAGGTCAGCAGTGGAACTTAATTTTGTTACCTAATTCCAAATGCAATATTCTCCTTATGATACACTATAAAATGTACATAAAGCACAGCATCAAATAAGCCTATAATTAAAATATGCAAAGTGAATTTGCTTATGTTAAGTTCTACCAAGAGAATCATAAAGAATTTAAGCATAATTTAATCACATGGTGACATTCTTTATGAATGGGAAAACATCTTAAAATTCTTTGTAATACCTCCTTTCTCCTTTTACTCTTTAGGAATTTTACTCCCAGTGTTTTCTCTTTTAAACTTGGTTCAGAAGATTTGTAAGATGAGAACTAACTTAAACAGCAAATCTTTAGTGTATGTATTAGATGTAAAAATGACACATTTAAAGGCTAGGTAATTTAATAGTACATTCCTTATTAGAGATTTTCTTGTAAATGTCAGAATCAGGAAGAAAACAAGGCATGTCAACTGTTTTAAGCAACAAAAAGTAATAAGATGTAGAGGAGTAATAAGTTATGCTTAATGCCTTACCAATTATTTATTACTGATTTATCACACATTATTATTTCTGCTATATCACAGAGCTCTTTTAAGTACTGACTTTTTAGCCATTTCAGTTTTTGATTATACCCCCAAGGCCCATTAATGAAATATGTATTTTTTCATGTTTTTAATTGTGATTAATAGAAGGGTTACATTATATTCACCAAATAGAAGGTGCATAACTTCACAAACATTGATTCCCTTTCTTATGACATGGTCCCCATTTGGGACTCTCTCTCTCTCTCTCTCTCTCTCTCTCTCCCTTTTCCTCTCCCTATCTCCCCCTCCCCCTCTCTATCTTTTTCTCTCTGTGTGCTTGTGTCTCTCCCTCTCATCATCTGTAGCTATTATACTGGGAGCTGGTATTTGTCATCTCAGTTTTAGATCCTGTTTTTTAATATAATTTTTATTGTAATTAATAGAAGGGTTACATTATATTCACCAGATAGAAGGTGCATTACTTTGATACCCTTGCTCATGTTTTGGACCCATTTCCCTCCCCCCACCTCACCCCTCATCTTGTTTTCCTCCCTTTGCTATCTTATTTCAAATAACCAGATAAACATATATATAATATATCAGATAACAAGGTAAAATGCTGTAACAATATGAGATAACCGAGGAACAGCAAAAGAGATGAGAGATAACATAGTACATTAAGGACAATCACTCATCATATGGCTTTTGTTTCTATATCCTAGAGGTCTTTAAAACTAATCTCCAAAGAAACAACCATCCCATTAAAAGATGGGCCAAAAAGTTAAAGAGAGTCTTCTCTGAAGAAGAAATAAGAATGTCCTATAGACACATGAAGAAATGCTTGATGTCTCTGGTCATAAAAGAAATGCAAATCAAAACCACTCTAAGATTCCACCTCACTCCAGTTAGAATGGCCAGGATCCAGGAATCTAACAACAACAGATGCTGGGGGGATGTGGCCAGGAGGGATCACTACTACACTGTTGGTGGGAGGGCAAACTCATTCAACCACTATGGAAAGCAGTATAGAGATCCCTCCAAAGATTAAACATAGAGCTCCCTTATGACCCAGCAATTTTACTACTTGCCCCTCAGTTGATGAATGGATCAACAAGATGTGGTATTTATACACTATAGAATTCTATGCTGCAGCCAGAAAGAATGGCATCGCCCCATTTGTTAGGAAATGGAAAGACTTAGAAAAAATCATATTAAGTGAAGTAAGCCAGAAGAAACATAGGCTCAATGGTTTCCCTCATTTGTCATAATCAGTAGAAACCTTGGGCTCTCCTAGCAGAGATTTACAATAGAGCAAAACCTAGATACAGAAGGCCATATAGGATAATGCTAAATGGATCCTGGTTTTGTCCAAAGCTTTGAAGTTTTCGTATTTTAGTTCTACTCTCAATCCAGCATCAAAGTGGCCACTTTTTCAGCTTTGGCTAGATCATACATGTAAATATGGGTTTCTTCCTGTCATATATATGTAGAAGGAACTGAGTACCTCCTGCAGCCATCTCTGTACATGGTGCCACTAAAAGGATACTAGTATCAGGCATTGAAATCACTATGAGGAGCTAGAGTAGTGACTATAAAGACTTTTTGATGCTTATCATAAAAACTTCTTCCTGGGTCACTGGCTATTGGTTATTTAAAAAATATCTATCTTCTCTAGTGGTTGTCTACATTCTCCATTCCTTCCTGTTTATTCGTTTATTAAATATGCCTTTTGCCTTTCTTTGAAAAGTGTGTAGGGGTCCTCATGTATTGTTTCTGAAATAGAAATGATGCATGACCCAGGAATAGAAATTTTGGATCCAGGCTATGAGTGTGCAAATCCTAGTTCTACTGCTCCATAATAATGGTATTGCTTTCTATTTACTAGTGAAGAGGTAATGAGTTAGTATATCTAAGTGCTTTGAATAGTAGCTGGCACATAAACCCATCCTAAATATTAATATCATTGGTTATATTATTCTGTTTAGCATAGCATTTTCCATTTAGCCCTTGTCATTAAGATACATCTCAGTCTTTAAGACAACTTTGTATTTTTTGGTCAGGAGACTTCCATAAACAATATGTAGCATTTCTCAGTGTGTGCCTGCATCATCGCTACACAGTTCTTACATATTCTAAATATTTTTCCGGCCTCCTTCATTAGACTGATAGGACTGAGGACATTACATTTATCTGTGTGTTTTAATCACTCGGCATAAAATACAGTTAATCACAGGCGCTCATACATGTTTATCTAACATATGCATAAAGCAAATTTCCCTTACACTCATCACACACCATCTAATTATACAGAATTTTTGAGAAATCTCTGATTTCAGAGATGGATGCACACTGAGCAGACACAATCTAATTGCATCAGATCTCTAGTCTTAATACAAGACTATGGTTTGCTCATGGTGCTCTAACCAGGTTTCTCCACTTCCAGAAAGCCCCAACACCCTGCTCAGAGCCTTGACATGCCCTCTTCTCATTGAAATGCTCCTCTTCTACGGATCTTTGTGGCTTTCTTACTCTCATATTTGCCTCAGCTCTCTGTTCCAATGTCATTATTTGAGCTATCTTCTCTGGCCACATCACCTCTGCCCTACATTTCTCCCAAGAAAATTTCAGGAGTTCAAACTCCCTTATTTATTTTCTCCAGAGTCTTTAACATATAGATGAAGGCATCTGTTTAAAGGCTATGCTCTTTCACTGGAATGCATGTTTCACGATGTCATTTACTTTTCTCCTCTCTGTATTCTCAGCTAGATGGTGTCTGTGCAGTTTGATTAAATGAATGGAGGAGGAAAGAATGGAAAAAGCATGAAACAAGATGTGGAGATTGTAAGAGGATCAGCCAATTTCTTCTGTGGCAACTTCATGACAGATTGGCATGGAGCCATCCAATATCATATTTTCAGCTCTCCCTCAAGGAATTTGTCCTTATCAACAAAATAAATTAGATGCTTGAAAAGTGACATTTTAACTGAAGTTTTCATGCTTGACTCAACTTTTCTCCCATCACACTTCAGTGATTGTTGGAGACTGTCATATAATTTTCCCTCTCCATTTCTTTCTCCCACCAGAGGGCAGTGTGACTTCAATAGTTAGGGCTACAAATATGTTGGAGCAAGTTTTCTTTGTTCTTCATACCATGTGAACTAACACATAGTGAGTGGTCTAAAAATATAAGTAGGAGCGTCTTAAATACCATTCCTCTCAAATAAATGACAGTGTATCCATATTCCCTGGAATGTTTGTAAAAGCTCAGCCAAAACTCATTGGGGACATTGGCGTTCATAGCAAAAGCTAAAACCCGATTTAAGGAAAAGTTAATCTACATAATCACATCTACAAAGCCAAAGTGTGTACAGAATAAATCAGGATGGGTTGCTATGGCATAGACCAGTGCTGTGCCATCAGATACCTTCTTCATATAGATTTGTCAGATAGCTACTAATGTCTAATTTGATAACAATAACTTCTGTATTTTCTGTTGTGGGCAGACCAACTGCTAGAAGATTTTAGAATGTCTGTATTCACAGGAAAAGCACGTAGTTATGTTTTTAACCACATTAGGTAGGTCTCAAGTTTGTAGAAAAGAGAAGCAATACCAAAATCAATCTGCTTTCTTGTTAATTTGCATGGATTTGTTTTAGTAGCATAGGAAATACACTTTTCAGATTTTTCTGTATGTACAAATATTTTTAAAGTAGCAATGGTTCCAAGGTGTCACAACACATTCTACACTCAGGACTCTGAAAATATTTGTGAAGATTGGCTTAGAAACTTCTCAGTAAGGTGTAAAACCAGTGTTTCTTGGAACTCTTAAATTTTATCTGATTTTGTGACTAGTCCCAGATCTCTGTTTTTTGGTTTTGTTTTTATTGTCAGGGTAATGTATAGAGGAGTTACAGTTATATTCACCAGGTAGTAGGTACATTACTTATCACACATTGATACCCCTTCTCATGTGTTTGTCTCCATTTTCCTCCCAATCATCCCACCTCTCCCAATCATTTTTTTTAAGAAGGCGAATCCATGATTCTTTACAGATCTCTGTCAGCTTCTCTTTGTGAATGTCACGAGTATATTAAATACTTTTAAGATGTTTGTTTCAAATGTAAATTTTTTTCTTGTAGAAAATACGGTTTAGCTCTCTTTTTCAGATTAGCAAAAAGAAAAAATCAACATGTGGTCAATCCTCCACAAATTACATGCTTTGACAGTAAACGTTTTATAACCTCTGTGTATTTTAAATTCTCTGGTTCATTTTCAAAGAGGAGAAAGAAACCTAAAATAATGCATGGCTTAAATGTTTGTAGATGTTTGTACGGAATTAAAATTTTGAATTTATTTTGGAGTTAAAGAATAATATTAATGACCTTAAACCTTATATCTCCCTATTCTTGGCTGAACTATATCTTCTCCTTAATTATATTATATTTTATATCAAATCCCCACCTGTAAAATTATGGTAAGTGTCAATAATACATATCTTTAGTAATAGCATCTATTATTGTCCTACCATCTGTAAATTATAAAAAGTATTCCTGGTAACGAACAGAAAAACAATGACACAGAAAAGAATCAGTTTAAAAGATAGCAGAGAAAGTGTAAAAAATAACTATTTACAGATATTGAATATCAAAATATCAAGTATAGATGGGGCCCTTGGGCCTTGACTTTAACTCTGAATTTCGTAGTCAGCCTTGATTACTCATTTGAGAACCAACCTACGCCGCCCTCCCTCCTGCACATCCCCCATCTGATCTATCTCTCCTCTCCTTTTGTATTTTGGGGACTGTCTTGTGCATTGTAGGATGTTTATTTTCCTCTCTGGCCACTCCCTGTGAGATGTAACTTAGACAAAACCACAATAAAAAAGAGTACAATAAAAAAGGAATACTTTCAGACACTGGAAAGGATCAGAGTTGAAAGAGAACCCCTGTTGTATACTTCAGAGTTCGATGACTTTTATCACTTTATACGTACTCCACCAATTTTCATCTTTCCCCCCACAATTCACCACCTGGGAAAGAAATTCCTTCCTCAAATTCTTTCCTACGGGATGGCTTAATTTCTGTGACATAAAGGTCACTGAATGATGTCAAATCTCATCAGTAGGAAATATTTCAAGAACAACTGCCAATGCATATACTCTGGAGACAATTAACTCTGCCATCTTACAATGACTGATCAACTAAAAAAGAATAATCCCAATTATCACAAAAATAAAATACATGCTAGACCTTCTGAGAAGATGAAGTTCTTTCTTAGGCTACATAAACAGACTCATCAACCACATGCACTGGGCATGCTGTTTGCTGAACACCTGGGATGCAAATGACACACCCAGAGATGTGAGAAGAGCCACTTAAAACCCACTGAGAACCTGGGATTTGCGTTCCAGTAGCCTGGCTCTTTTCGTTGGTCATAAACTTAAAAGGTCTGCTCTTGACATCCTACATGTGATTTCAAGGTTTAGCATCCATCTTCTTTTTATTCGTTCTCAAAGAGGGATTCCATGGCTAGGGTGCCCCGCCTGGCATTGCCAAGCTCTTATGTACACCCAAAATAGCGTTACTGACTCATTGACAGAATCAGGGTTAATCCTTTGTGGTAGAGGTCTCAGTGCTGAATATTTGGGGTAGGAATACTGTCTTGGATTGCTGCCTGGCTGAGATTTTCCAGGGACCCCACTTCACGCAAAGGAAGCTACAGCAGCCTGCATCCAGTGGTGGTTGACCTAGAGAAACAAAGTCGCCTTCCTCGGAGCCAGCACCTTAGTGTGACAGTCACCTTGCACCAGGGCCGTTCACAGGCAGGACGGAAGCTGTCCTTGTGGCTCTCTTGCCACACTTTCTCTCCCTACACACCTACATCTGGTGCAGGCCTGTGGTTTGGTTCTCTTAACAAGCTCTTTACTGCTTGTCCCACCTGGATGTTTCCTTTCTCCAGCCCTTACGTGATTTTCCCTAGCATCCCTTACATAAATGCCCTCTTGTGCTTTTCATTTTTTGGAGGGGAACAAAACTTTCTCAGCTATCCCCCCCCCACCCCCGCACCAGTCTCTCTCTTTCTTTTTCCAGTCCTGGGACTGAACTCAAGGCCTGGGCACTGTCCTTGGACACTTTTTGCTCCAGGTTAGCACTCTGCCACTTGAGCCACACTGCCACTTTTGGCTTTTTCTGTGTATATGGTTCGGGGGATTCAAACCCAGGGCTTTGTGCATGCTAGGTGAGTATGCTACCAGTAGACAGCACTCCCGGCCCAGTTACTCTCTTTTCTTCATGTCTTCCCATTGTCATTTGAAACGTGATGACAATTACATACCCCATGTGTTAAAGGTTTGGTCCCCAGGATGGCACCATTGGACCCGCATGCAATCTTCAAGAGGTGGAGGTGGATGGGAAGGCTTAACGCATTGTGCCTTTGAAGGGTACCCAGGTTTTTTTCTCTTCTCATCCCCCTCCTCCTCCTCTCCCTCCTTCTCCCTCTTCCCCCAACCCGCTTCCTCCTTCTCCCTCCTCAGTAGGTGAGCAGCTCTCTCCACAATGAACTGTGCCACACCACAGAATGGGACCAATCAATCATACACTGAAACCTACAAAAAATGGATCTAACATGACTTTTGTCTTTGTGAAGGGATATGCTTAGCATGGGTGGAAGGAGGTACTTAGCAGAAGAGGTGCCATTGGGAAACCATGAAAAGTCATGTCAGCCGCCACTGGATGAACCTGTAAAAATAACCCTTTGAGAAATCACACACACACACACACACACACACACACACACACACACACACACACACACACACAGTGACTGATTCCAAGAAATGGACTTAGCACCTACATTTTTGCTGGTGACCAAATAATTTGCTTCTGTATTTTTGCTTAGTTTGCTTAATACTGGGCAGTTAGGGAAATTCCACATATGCAGCCCTGCCTTCCCTGAAGTATAAATGTCCTTGGTTGTCACAACTGGAGACTGTTCCTTGGCTCCTTGCCACCTGAGCAGTGGTCTCAGCCATTTACGGTTGGCTATAATAAATTTTTTTCCTTAACTGAGATCGGCTCCATGAGTTCATGGTCTGATTCCTGGGGATTCTCAACCTCTCAACACCGGTGTGGTAATCATCTCCAAGATTTTTATAAGAATGAGAAGCTAACACACCCAGGTTCCTGAGACTTGAGGTACAACACTTATCTTCTAATAAAATGTACAATGCTTAACTTCTAAGAGCAAATAAAATTGAGCATGCCAGTCTGTGAACTTCATATTAATTTAAAGTTTTACATTTTGATATCATTGACCATTGGATAGAAGGTGAACTTCAATTAACTTTATAAGTAATATAGCAATATGGACTGGGCTTTCCTTTACAAACAGTTAATCACAGTTTACTTTTCAGTGCATACATAGGGCTTTGTATTCTAGTTTTCATTTTAATTGTAGAAATCATGTCTGAATAATTTGGAAGGTTTTTAAATCAAGGCTTTTATTTGCTGTACTTGCTAGCTGGGTTGGCACTCTGGCCTAGCTTTTTTGTGAGTAATTACAAATGTAATTTTATAGGATTTACTTTCCAGGATGCTTGGAACTGCAAGCCTCTGGATCTCAACCTCCTAAATAGTTAGGATTACAAGTATGAGCCATCAGTACCTGTTTGTTCATTTGTTTGTTTGTTTTAAAAACAGTTTTCTAAGGGAGTTAAAAATGTTTTGCTTTGTTGCTCTTTTTTGTTTTGGTTTGTACAGCTTACTTAGAAATGGTTTTATTTCAGATGGCTTCATTAAAATCTGGAGTGTCATTTCTTGGTAATTCTTTCTGGCACCTGGATCTTTTCTCCACATTCTTCTCCCCCTACCACCAACCCCAAATAAATAGAATTCACACCTTTCACTCGAATAACGTATTTCAGCCAGAAAATATTTTGCATGTTGGATTACCATAAGACTCAGGTGTGAGATATATTTGTATGGATCTGTTTTCCATTCAGATTCATTCTCCAGCTCCCTGAAACAAAATGTTTGAAATTGTGATGGCTGAGTTTTGTGTGAAGGATTTTTCATGGCAAGACAGGAAGAAATCAGATGCTTGACACATATCATTAAGTGTAATATGCTTTAATTATATTGTACACTACATTCTCCAGCAGAGAAGAAATAGCTATTAAGAACATGAAAACTTTCAATAATAGAGAAAGCAAAAACTCGAATGTGTCAAAAATTTTGCTGCTTCAAACAGAACAATCTCAGTGAATAGATGAAAAGAGGAAATTATTATGAAGTGTTATGTTATGTGGAAATAGACCAAAAAAGAATAAAGGACATGTTTGGATATATAATGCAACAAGACAAGACAATACAGGTTTGAGTCGAATTATAAGGAACACCTGACAGTGTGTAAAGTATAATATACAATATAATTACATGTATTGCTGTTTGTTTAAAGACATATCTTATTCAGTTCTGAACATTAAGGTCCATTTCTTCTTCCCCACCTCAGATTGTTTGCATATAATAAGACCAGAAACGATGTTCAAGTTTTACTTTACTAAGTAATAAAAGTATAGCTCCTTATGCATATATATGCATGCAAATAGCATCATAGAATTCTTTAAAATATGTTTAAAACTGAGGATTCCAGGAGATAGGGTGGTTATTAAAGAGCAATAGAAGGGATGAATTAGTTCAAGAAATGTTGTATGGATGGATGGGAATATCACAATGAAATCTCTTTGTATAAGTAATTTATACTAAGAAAGGTATTTATGTAAGATATTCATCATGCATGATGAAATATTATGACAACCTTTGTGATTGAATTTGGTTCAATTAACATTTCAGGTTGTCTAAGAATTATATCCATATTTATTTATTTATTTATTTATTTATTTATTGCCAGAGCTCAGGGCCTGAGCATTGTCCTTGGACTTTCTCAAGGACAGAGCTCTACCACTTGGGCCTCAGCACCACTTCTGGCTTTTTTCTATGTATGTTGTATTAAGGAATCAAACCCTGATCTTTGTGCATGCTAGGCAAACACTCTACCACTAGGCCAAACTCCTGGCCTCCATATTTATTTTTACTTTTATTTATTCACCTACTAATTATAATTATTGATAATTATTATGACTTGGGAACAAGTCAGTCACACAGAGGTATCAGACCTTCATGAGTGCCTGTCAGGTAATAAGTGCCCGAGAATACAGATAGCAAGAAAATTCATGCAACATATACAATGAAAATAAATTTTGACTTCTGAGTTATGTCTTTTAATTTCCTAAACATCCCAAACTCAGATGCCAGAAGAGTCTTAATGGGAAGTCTGGGGATTAGTGAGAAGAATCACAAAATATGAATTTCAGGAAGAGGAATAAAAAGAATTCCTTGGTTCCTAACTTTACCTCTCTAGGTCAACTTTGTCTTCTTCTTAATTTTAGTTCTCCTTTTAGAAAGATCCTATCTCCTAACAAGGATTGCTCATTATGGCTGTGACAATTGAAACCTTTTTATTACTATATAGCATGACCACAATCTGGATTTTCTTCTTGATTTTCCAGAATATAGATAGATAGATAGATATTTTACAGGTATTGTTGCCTTTTCTCAATGCATATTAATACAAAGTATTTCTCATAACTAGAGATGTTTAAATTTACAGTCCAGTTGGGTTAGGATTCACAGATTTTCATAAGTTAATTGTCCAGGGTTTGTATTTGTTAGAAATTACTGTGGAATTCTGAAGAGGGTAGAAGTTGTGTCTGATTCTACAACAAGGAATAATAAGTATGAAAAGAAAACTGAAAATAAGTACTTTTCTTAGATCCATATATTCACAGATTCTACATCTGCTAAAAATTAAACTCAAACAGGATCACAGACATAAGTATAAAATGAAAAGTTATGCAGCTTCTGAAAGAGAATATGAATATAGTCTAAGATAACCTTGGCTTTGTGATGTTTTTAAATAAAGCACAGAAGATAGTCCCTTGAGGGGAAAAATAAACAAGATGATGAGAAAAAGGACAAAAGATGAACCAATGAAACAGCAATATACATAAGACAATATGTTGGAAATTAACTTTACAACTTGGGAGGGGCTTGGGGGAGGGACAGTGGGAAAAAATGGGAAGGGATAACAATGTTCAAGAGGTAATGCACTCCCAAACTCATTCAACCACTATGGAAAGCAGTATGGCAGTTCCTCAAAAGACTAAACATAGAGTTCCCCTATGACCCAGCAATTCCACTACTTGGCATTTACCCAATCATCCAGAAACAAGGACATACTAAATCCACTAGCACAGTGATGTTCATTGCAGCACTATTTACCAGAGCAAAGATATGGAACCAACCCAGATGTCCCTCAGTTGATGAATGGATCAACAAGTTGTGGTATTTGTACACAATGGAATTCTATGCTGCTGTCAGAAAGAATGACATTGCCACATTTGTTAGGAAATGGAAAGACTTAGAAAAAAATCATATTAAGTGAAGTAAGCCAGACTCAAAGGAACATAGACCCAATAGTCTCCCTTATTTGTCATAATCAGTAGAAACCTTGGGCTCTCCTAGCAGAGATTTGCAATAGAGCCAAACCTTGATACAAAAGGCCATATAGTATGACGCTAAATGAAAGGACTTTAGGATATAGAAACATAAGCCATATAATTAATGATTGTTGTCCTTAAGGTACTATGTTATCTCTCATCTCTTTTGCTGTTGCTGGTTATCTCATATTGTTACAGTATCTCACTTTGTTACCAGATATATCGGATGTATTTGTATTTGGTTATTTGAAATTGGATAGGGAAGGGGGGAAAACAAGATGAGAGGTGGGGGTGGAGGGGGGAAGGAAATAGGTATCAATGTATGTGATACCTTCTGTCTGGCAAATATCATGTAATACTTCTATTAATTACAATAAAAATATATGAAAAAAGAGGTAATGCACTCCCAAATTCCGAATGAAATTGTAACACCTCTGTACATCACCCTGACAATAAAACAAAAATTTTATAAAAGAAGATAGTCCCTTGAGCAACACTGTCTGATACAGTAGTTATCATGAACAAATTCTGCCCTGCAAATAAAAGAGACAGTTCAGAGTGTAGAAAGTGTATTGGAAGAGAAAAGTTGAAAAAATATCAAAAGACTGGTACAAAATATGTAAAGGACTCATAACACTCTGTAAAAGGAAATAACTCAATTTAAAAATAGACAAAAAGAACTTAGCTTTCCAAAGAAGATACACAGAAAAATTATAAACATCAGAAGAGATAATAAATGTCCTGTGTCTTTCAGTAATCAGGTAAGAGTGAGGTACCACTCTATACCCATCAGGTTAAAGTCCAAAAACCCAACATCAAATGGTACAGAGACTGTGGAGCCGCAGAAACTCTTGCTCATGTATTTTGTGCATTTGAATTGGTACTTTAGAAGATAATTTGTTGAGTATTTACAAATGTAAACACATTCTAAAATTTCAAAAAAGTAAACATTCTTACCAGACAAATCAGTCATAATGCAGCTAAAAATCCACCCAAGAATTGCATCTGTAAGTTTGCAGTAGCTTTCTTTTTAATCACTTAAAACTGGGGACAACCAAAATATTTTCCCATTGTTTCATGTGCTCTATCTCTAACAGGGAATATTATTTGTAATGATGAGCAGTGAGCTTATAACAATAATAAAAGTTATTGGAGGAACAAGTAAAATGAAATCAGTCAGTAAAATGCTCATTGCCACATTATCACAATTAGTAATATTCTGGAAAAAATAAAACTATAGAAGTAGAGATATTTCAGTGATTGTTTAGGATTTTTAGCATGGGAATAAATGTGATGGCAAGGGGTAAAATTCCAAACTCATAGTTGTTTCTACATGTATTTGTTGACGCTTTACTGTAACAGAGTGATTCACACACACACAGAGATATGTATATATGCATGCATACATGTACATGTATAGATTCACATATATACTCTACATACCTACAAATAGATGGATGAATAAATAGATATCATGTCCAATTGTGAGTACAATGGAGCTTCAACGTGGAAGAAAATAATGAAAGGAGGACCTTGTTTTTGTTTCATTCACTGGTTTTGTTAGATAATATGCAGACTGCCAATAACCATGCAGAAGTCCAGGCACAGGGAACAAAAGAAGAAGTTCAATGCCAGGGGAGGACAGATGGGCAGGCCCTTCTCACATATGCGAGCATATAAGACAAAGCACCGGCTATGGTCAGGGGTGACCTATGTAACCTGCGGGGTTTAGGGGGAGGAAGGGTGGAGACCCTCAGGTGGATGTGAGGACTGGGTGCTTCATCATGGTGGAGTTGGATTTATGGATACTGGCCAAATGGTAGATAACAGGGTCTGCAGTTAGTTTACCTGAGGTCACTCTGGGGAGATGCTGTGGCCCAAATGGTTTTTGGCCATCCAGGGCGGTTCCATCCCTAGGTAAAGGGGTGGGAACTAGTTATTTACTGCCTTAATCAGGGCTTGGTGTTATTTATGTTGGGCATGCTAAACTATGGGAAGGGCGGAAGGGGTCCTGGGCCAGATCTGATGGTTGTATGTGCAGGGCATACTAAGCTACAAGCTCAGCTACTGGAGAAGAGGCCCCTGGGCCTACACCATCACCATCAGGTTTGGTTTTTCATTCATTTATGTCTTTATCAGCATGAACTCATGGATTTCTATTTCCCCGCTTTGGTCATATTCAACGATTATCATTTTCTGCTGTCATTGTCATAGGTTTGGACAGTGAAAGCCCCCTTTCAAGGTGGCTTCTTTGCTCTCTTGGCCATCTAAATCTCACTGGATTGCTCCGTGTTCTGATAATTGCTTCTTATGTTCTATCCTGAATTATAATCTTCCTGCTCTGTAATCTTCTACTTTCCTAATGCTCCTATTTAGTGGAGAGTAATATTTAGAAACTAAGATTTGGTTTCTAGATATGCTGTTGGACTACTGGGTCTTCTTACCAGACAAAACTATTAAAACACACACACACACACACACACACACACACACACACACACACAAATATGAATGGGCTCCTTTCATCTCTTGAGACACATCTATCTATATTAAAAAGAACTGTGAGTTGAAAATTGCAGCTGTACACTCCAAGATTTATTCTCATTGTTCCTCTTTCTATATTTGTGTTTCCTAACAGGGTGAGAAATCTGACTCTTACCGTTTTCAATATGTTCACTTGGTTTTATATCCTTGTACACAATCAGATTTTCAAAAGCACATGAATGCTTTCTGCCTGAACTCATCCATCTATGAAAGTTCATTTCCGGCCCAACCAAGGCCATATCCTAAGCTGTATTTCCTCTGATTCTATGTTATTTTTACATGATCCACAGCTCCCTCTCCTTTACATTCTGACATAGGCAAAGGAAACGGGAGAATCATTTCAACTCTCTCAAATGCCATCCAGGGCTCTTTCCTGAGCATCGTCAATCAGCCTGCAAATTGGTCAGGTCCAGAGATCAGTGAAAATGCAGGACCCTAGAACGGGAAGGAAGTCAATATCATCCCATCAAATGTGCTCCGGCACTGCCAGCTCAGGAACAGGATGATCAGCCACTCAGCATTGCAAGCCCCCGACCTTCTCCATTCACGCGCCCCAGGTCCTGGATGGAGGTCTCTCCCTTCTCATGTAGCTTGACTCCTGCCTTGATAAGGAGGTCAGGCCAGGGAGGTAGAGCAGGATTTAGGGCCCTGAGGAATGGTGCTAGGCTCTGTGGAGCTTTTCTCCTGGAGGAGTTTGGTACATGCTGTACTATCCCATTGGAATATATATATATATATTTATGTATTTATATTTATGTATTAAGAGCTTCAAGATGATGACAAAGAAAAGCATTCAACTCCAAGAATGAGGATGCTTTTGAGAGAGGAGCCCCACCCTGTGACGCTGTACTGGTCACCTATTTATATGAAGTATCCCATGTGTCCCATGACACAGAGAGGAAGAGAAGACACATCTTTGCCCTGGATTCTCATTTTTCTCAAGAAAGAAAAACAGTGGAATATAAACCCCTGGGGAACTTTGAGAGGAAGTTAGTGGAACTGGTGGAACGTGAAGTCAGAGGGCATGAATCAGGTGTTGGAGAACAGGCACAGATAACAGGTAAGAGAGGAAACAGCAACTGTCTAGGACTCTCTGAGAGAAAAATGTCAGGAGCCCCCTATCCTGTGGACAGATTTCCATTACCCAGTTTGTACTGTTTACATCAATATAACTATGATTATTTTCAAAGGATGTTCAAATTGGGACATTGGTGACACTGGCAAGATTAGTCTACTCTAGTGTTTTGGCTTGTCGGCAATGGACAAACTGCAAAGGTTTCCCTTTGTCTCTGTGATCTCCACCATGGCCTGGGTACATGAGAGGCGCTCAACAAATATCAGCTGAACAAATCCATAAGCACCCACTTTGTGCAAGCCTCATGCTCAGAAAAAATGACATCGACCCATTTGTTAGGAAATGGAAAGACTTAGAAAAAATCGTATTAAGTGAAGTAAGCCAGACTGGCCATATAGTATGAAGCTAATTGAAAGGACCTCCAGGATATTGAAACAAAAGCCATATGAGTGATTGTTGCCCTTAATGTACTATGTTATCTCTCATCTCTTTTGCTGTCCCTTGGTTATCTCATATTGTTACAGTATCTCACTTTGCTATCTGATATATTGGATATATTTGGATTTGGTTATTTGAAATTGGATAGGGAAGGGGGGAAACAAGATGAGGGGTGGGGGTGGGGGGGAGGGTAATGGGGACCAAGACATGTGAAAGGGTGTCAATGTATGTGAATTAATGCACCTTCTATCTGGCAAATATCATGTAACCCTTTTACTAATTACAATAAAAAATATTTTAAAAAAAGAATTGTGAAAGAAGCATTAAAATCTAGCTTACTATTGTCATACATGTGGGCTCTTGTACTTTCAGATTCTGGGATAGATGTCAGGTTTTGCTTTAATCCATACTGTAATGATCTGAGCAATCTATGACGAGAAAGTCAAAGAATTCGCAAGCATGATCTAATACTCCCAGTCTGTCTGTCTTGAACACAATTGATTCAATGATTATGCTTTAGTTTCATAAAAATGGTACTGACCAGTTGGGAAAAGTGTGAAATGTTAACTATTAAATGAAAGGGGGGGGAGGATTTGAAAAACATTTCTGTTATTCGTGTGTGTGTGTGTGTGTGTGTGTGTGTGTGTGTGTGTGTGTGTGTGTGTGTGTGATGGGGCTTGTTGAACTCGACCTGGGCACTATCCCTGAGCTCTTCAGATCAAGGCTACCACCTTACTTTTGAGCCAAGCCCCACTTCCCATTTTCTAGAGGTTAATTAGAGACAAGAGTCTCAGGTCTCTTTGTTCCTGGGCTGGCTTTGAACCTTGATCCTCAGATCTCAGCCTCCTGAGTAGCTAAGGTTACAGGCGTGAGCCACAGCACCAGGCTTCATTTCTGTTATTCCTAAAGCTTGCCAATAATCTATGGTATAGTAGCATCTGTATAAATGATTGATTTTGTAAAAAAGATGATATATAAAGCAAATGTTATATTTTAAAAATAGGGAAAACAAGTTATTTGAAATGTTTAAAAGTAAGGAGCCGGTTAAACACTTCATAATTACCTATTTGAAAGTCCATAAAATTGCCCGCTTGCTTCTCTTTATCTTTTAAGTAATTAATTTTGTGAGAACTCATTTCTTTTCCTGAAAGGAAAGGATTAAACTTTGAACTTTAAATGAAACATTAAATGATCATTGATTAGCCAACTACACTTCATCTAATAAACTTGCCTGTTATCTAGGAGCCTGCAGAAGCATTTAAATTATTTTTACAAAACACTTTAATTCCTTTATGGCTTATGGAACAGCCTTAGAATTTAATACTGATAATTCATTCATTTGATTCCTATCTCTGTCCACAAGGAAGATGGTGCACTAAATTGAAATAATTAAAGAAGATTACCAAGAAAGTAATGACAGCCAACTTTTAAGCTGACATAGGTTAGGCTGGAAATATAAATATTCTGGTCCACTCCTTTTCTGACTATAGATCAGCTGCTAACACTTTTAGTGAGCCAAATCTAAGTGTAAGTTGGACAGAGCCTAACAATTCATGTCCTCCATCCCAGGACACAGAAGGATGAACTGAAAACAGAAAATAGAAATATCTTGCATCTTCAACATTCATTTTGTGTCAAGAAAATCAAAACCTTAACAAATATAAAAATCTCTTTGAGGTGTATCTTCCCATAAGAAAAATACACTGCCATAGTTGAAGATGTATAACCTCTCTAATTTGCTAATTTGTGTGTGTGTGTGTGTGTGTGTGTGTGTGTGTGTGTGCTTGTTGTGGGGCTTGAACTCAGGCCTGATTGCTGACCCCGAGGTCTTTTGCTCAAGGCTGGCTCTCTACCTCTCAAGGCATAGCTCTACTTCCTTCTGGCTTCTTGTTGTTCACTGGAGATCAGTCTCATAATTTTCCTGCCCAAAATGGCTTTGAACTGTGATCCTCGGATCTCAGACTCTGGAGTAGCTAGGATAATTGCAGGTTTGTGCCACTGTCACCCAGTTGTGCTGAATTTTTCAGTTATATTTCTACTACCTTTCTTCTCTATCTATTTACAAATATTTTAATCTTATTGTATTTGAGGAATATATAATTCTGGACTTATTATAATGTTTATTTTATTTTATTTTTTGTGAGGTTCTCACTTTCGTTATTAAAGAATTTATTAACATTGGTTTTTACATCATATTTCAAATGATGCATTTAACAAACAAGTATTCAAGAAGGGAATCTCTATATACAATCACTGTTACTGTAACGTTTTTAAAGCCCTTCTACAGCAGCCCTTTTTTTTTTTTTTTTGCCATTCCTGGGCTTGAGCTCAGGGCCTGAGCACTGTCCTTGGACTTTCTCAAGGCTAGAGCTCTTCTTCTTGAGCCTCAGCACCATTTCTGGCTTTTTTCTATGTATATGATACCGAGGAATCGAACCTGGGTTTTCATGCATGCTAGGCAAGCACTTTAACCACTAGGCCAAACTCCCGGCCCCTTGTTTTTGTTTTTAAACTGCATTTTTTGTCTTTTTGTTTTTGGTGCTGGGGATAGAACCCAGGACATTGCCATTTCTAGGCAAGCATTTGGCCACTGAACTACATTCCAGCCCTGTAACCGCCCTTCTGAAAAACAATTTTATTATCACAAACTTAGTAATATTTTATTTATATGTCAATATATTCTGGATCTCTTTTCTCAGCTATATCAACTAACTCATGATTTGTTATGATTAAATGAGATTGGTGTTCCTGCATCAAAATAGAAATACAGTAAATTTTAGGTTGAACTTTCTGCCTTTCCTTTTTCTTTCTTTTAATACAGAAGCCTTCAAAAGAATAAAAGCGAGCTTAAGATTTTGTAACCTACCAAGAAAGGACAGCTGTTATGGAACTGAAAGATCTGTAACAGGAATAAGAACATTTGTATTTACTTGTTGGTCAAATATATTTTTGTTTAAAACTGAGAGATGAATGAGGTTGAGAGAGATGAGGGGAAGTGATGGAAAGGGTGACAGTGAAGATTCATTGTACTCACAGGTTGAGTCGAAACCCCATTTACACAACTTCTTAAAGATAATAAAATAATAAATCATGATGTACTTTATATATAACTCATTTATTTCACACAATC
Source organism: Megascapheus bottae (assembly GCF_031878675.1). Lineage (NCBI taxonomy): Eukaryota > Metazoa > Chordata > Mammalia > Rodentia > Geomyidae > Megascapheus > Megascapheus bottae. The sequence goes on along the minus strand of NC_143519.1, from coordinate 54,365,031 downwards.
ATTCGGTGAGGTAGGCACAATTATTATTTCCTATTCTGTAAGTTAGGAAACAGAAGCATGGAAAAATAAAATAATATTCTCCAGTTTGTGCAGCCCAAAGTGTCTCATAACAAAAGTCTGGTCATACAGTTTCCAGATTCCATTCTCTTACACTCAAAATGCAAATGTGATGAGGGCACCATTAATGTCTAACAGTTATATTTGTGTGTGCTACACCTTTCTAAGCAACATTTTAAATTTGTGGAATAGATGTGATATGGTTATTACACTGTGTTACACATTAAAAATATGAATCATGGAAAAGCTTAGCCACTATACTTCCCAGAGTCTAGGCTCTAAGAGTATGCTAGTAGATAAAATCTGTCTTGGTTTACTATCATCAGCCTTGACAAGATGGGGTCATGCTTTGGACCAACTGTTAACTGTGTTGATGGGATGCAATTTGATCATTACTTTCCCACAACAGAAGACCAGTGGGTCCAGAATACTAATGTGTTTTTGGCTTTTGGAAAACCTCTGTTTTTCACTGGCAAAGACAATGGACTCTATTTGCAATTGGTAGGATACTGTTTCTATAGCAACCTTCGACCTGCAAAGCCAGTGCCATTCTCTCAAAGCAGACAGAATTCCATTTCCACTCAAAACCTGACTGAAATGATGTGAACTGAGGGGTCACTTTGTATGTGTCTACTAATTGTGCCCATGCCAATAACAAATTTTCTTCAATATCTTGTTCTATTTCGTATATTCCCCACACAATCTGTCCTTCATAACATTTATCTTATAACTCATCTCTTTGCCTTTAGTACTTCTTTTCCTTTTTCTATTGTTAAATTATCATTAAGTAGTTGCTTAAAGAGGTTTCTATGCGATCTGTCAATTTATGAGTTACACCACATCTTTTTGGGGGTGAGGGGGGTGGGAGCCTGGGCACTGTCTCTTAAGCTCTTCAGCTCAAGACTAGTGCTCTACCAGTTTGAGCCGCAGCACCACTTGTAATTTTCTGGTGGTTATTTGGAGATAAGAGTTTTCTGCCTGGGCTGGCTTTGATCTCAGCCTCCTGAGTAGCTAGGATTACAGGAGTGAGCCACCAGCTGTCAGCTGAAGTTATAATGCATCTTTACAAATGAAAGCCCTTCCATCATTCTCCTCACCTGTCACAACCCCCACCCATCCCTTCAAGGTACCTGGTTTCATGTTCATATATATATATACACTGATTGTTATGGTTGTATTTGCCTTCCTTTTTCTCTCCATTCACCTGTCCTCCTCCTCTTGATCTCACCCCCTATCGCAAAACGTATTTCACCTTCCTGGTATTTGTTTATTCAACGGTAAGTTAGTTGTTTGAAGCAATATATGATTGCAATCATACTTTATAGTCAATTTTTGTGTGATTCTTTCATCTGTCTTCTCTCTTACTGCTATTGATATCCTTTTCATTTTGATTTTTCTAGTTCTTTTTTTAAATAAACAACTTGTGCTATGGGACAATGTCCACACTCTTCTGATATGACAACCCATCTTAAAATAAATTAGAATTATAGAGAGAGGATAGATTAGAAATAAGCAAGGGTATACACTGTACAATCATAGCTTGTATGTAACCTTACAGATATAATTAATCTCAAAGAATCTAAAACCATAATCTCAAAGTAAATTAATTAGAATAGTAAACAAGTAGCTGTGGGTGAGCTCATCTGTAATTATATTCATGGATCCTTTTTACCAGGGAAGTTTGCAAAGCGTAGTATTATAAATATTTATCTTGATGAATAGCATGCAATGTTAAATTAAGAGTTGATTTTTTTCCATGAAAATACTAGCAGGCCCAGCAACACAATGTAAATAATGAGTTAACAGTAACTAGAATTTAGTAGATAAGCAATATAGACAGTATATATGTTACAATGTTACATAATTGAAACATTGTGGTTTGAAATTGTGGTAAGGCAATCAGGCAGAATAATTTTCATATCCTATTGACATATCTTTAAAAAGTGTTCCTCCAAACTTTCTCCAGCCCCCACACCAGCACAAGCTGTGAAATTTGTTGCTCAATTTGAATTCTCCACCCCTCGAACAAATGATTATGATACAAAGAAGAAAAATAAAAGGAACATGCAACCCATCATGTTCCTAACAAAACTACAGAGTAGAAACTCATGCTACTGGGTTGCAAAGAGACCAAGCTATTTTAGAACAACAGTGGCTATTTTTCATCTTGAATTACTGCAATTTCAGTAGCAGCTGTTGCACTGAAAATTATAATGGTCAACGTTTAATCAACACAATGTTTTTTTTTTCTTCTCTTCATCAATCAACCATTTGCTTCAGTTACTTAAAAAAAATCTCAAACTTTATTTGGCAGTTAGGAACTTAAAAGCTTCATTATACTCTGGTGAGATCTTTGGATCTCTCATTATTTCCCGCTCGATCCTCATATGCTAGCTGGGCTTGGTTTCAGCAGTTTCCTAACACAGCCACCTCCTGGCCTCTCCCCTCACTTCACACTTCCAGAAAACCATCTGTTTTGCCCCTATTTGGAACAAACAGTCTTTTTTTCTGATATCGAAAACTGTCTTACTTCCTCAGGAAACTTGTCTTTGCGTGTGCTATAACTTGGCTCTAAATAATTTCTCAATCTCTGGATTTCCCTAAGCCCTTTAATTTTGTCCATTAATTGAACACTACCCAAGTTGTCTTCACTAATGTGTTTGCAAATGAAATGAGGTGACAATTGCATCTCATCCTCTTTCCAAACACCGCACAGAGAGTTCTTACAATCAACATCTTGGCATAGCAACATTTGATTTTTCTTCTTTTTTATTGTTATTAATAGAAGGGTTACATTCTATTCACCAGATAGAAGGTGCATTACTCCACAAATATTGATATCCTTCTCATTTTTTTGTCCACATTTACCTCCCCCCACTCCCTCCCTTCATCTTGTTTTTCCCCCTTCCCTATCCTATTTCAAATAAACAAGTAAACATATATACAATATACCAGATAACAAAGTAAGATACTGTAACAATATAAAATAACCAAGGGACAACAAAAGAGATGAGAAATAACATAGCACATTAACAAAAACAATCATACAAGATAAAGCTCTTGTTTCCATATCCTGGAGGTCCTTTCATTTAGACTCATCCTATATGGCCTTATGTATCTAGTGTATCTAGGTTTTGTCCTACTGTAAACCTCTGCTAGGAGAGTCCAAGGTTTATACTAATTGTGACAAATGAGGGAAACCATTGAGCCTATATTCCTTTGACTCTGGCTTACTTCACTTAATATGATATTTTTCTAAGTCTTTCCATTTCCTTACAAATGGGGCAATGTCATTCTTTTTGACAGCAGCAGAGAATTCCATTGTGTATAAATACCACATCTTGTTGATCCACTCATCAACTGAGGGGCATCAGTTGGTTTCATATCTTTGCTATGGTAAATAGGGCTGCAATGAACATAGTTGTGCTAGTGGGTTTAGTATGTCCTTGTTTCTGGACTTTTGGGTAAATGCCAAGTAGTGAAATTGCTGAGTCAACTTTCTTAATAAAGACCCAGAAACACAACAAATCAAAGATAGTTTGGATAAGTGGGGCTGCATTAAACTGCAGAGCTTCTGTATAGGAAAGGACATATCTAGCAAGCTAAATAGAAACCCCACAGAGTGGCAGAAGATCTTCACTAACCATACAACAGACAAAGGCTTCATATCTACAATGTATCAACAGCTCAAAAAATTGAATCACTCCAAAACTGATCTCCAAAATAACAACCATCCCATTAACAGATGGGCCAAAGACTTAAAGTGAGTCTTCTCTGAAGAAGAAATAAGAATGGCCTATAGACACATGAAGAAATGCTCAACATCTCTGGTCATAAAAGAAATGCAAAGACTTAAAGAGAGTCTTCTCTGAAGAAGAAACAAAAATGGCCTATAGACACATGAAGAAATGCTCAACATCTCTGGTCATAAAAGAAATGCAAATCAAAACAATGCTAAGATTCCACCTCACTCCACTTAGAATGGCCAGGATCAAGAAAACTAATAACAACAGATGCTGGAGAGGATGTGGCCAGGAGGGATCACTACTACACTGTTGGTGGGAGTGCAAACTCGTTCAACCACTATGGAAAGCAGTATGGCAGTGCCTCAAAAGACTAAACATAGAACTTCCCTATGACCCAGCAATTCCACTACTAGGCATTTACCCAATTGTCCAGAAACAAGGACATACTGAATCCACTAGCACAACAATGTTCATTGCAGCATTATTCACCATAGCAAAGATATGGATCCAACCTAGATGTCCCTCAGTTGATGAGTGGATCAACAAGATGTGGTATTTGTACACAATGGAATTCTATGCTGCTGTCAGAAAGAATGACATTGGCCCATTTGTTAGGAAATGGAAAGACTTAGAAAAAATCATATTAAGTGAAGTAAGCCAGACTCAAAGGAACATAGGCTCAATGGTTTCCCTCATTTGTCATAATCAGTAGAAACCTTAGGCTCTACTAGCAGGATTTGCAATAGAGCAAAACCTTGATTCTTAAGGCCACATAGTATGAAGCTAATTGAAAGGACCTCTAGGATATTGAAACAAAAGCCATATAATGAATGATTGTTGTCCTTAAGGTACTATGTTATCTCTCATCTCTTTTTGCTGTCCCTTGGTTATCTCATATTGTTACAGTATCTCACTTTGTTATCTGATATATTGGATATATTTGTATTTGGTTATTTGAAATTGGATAGGGAAGGGGGGAAAACCAAGATGGGGAGGTGAGGGCGAGGGTAATGGGGACCAAGACATGTGAAATGGTATCAATGTATGTGAATTAATGCACCTTTCATCTGGCAAATATCATGTAACCCTTTTATTAATTACAATAAAAATGTTAATAATAAAAAAGATCAGCAAAAAAAGAAATACAAACCAAATCAACTCTAAGATTCTACCTCACTCCCATTAGAATGGCCATTATCAAGAAAACTAATAACAACAAATGCTGGCAGGGATGTGGCCAGGAGAGATCACTACTACACTGTTGGTGGGAGTGCAAACTCGTCCAGCCACTATGGAAAGCAATATGGCAGTTCCTAAAAAGACTAAACATAGAGAAGCATGTGATCTTAAGGTAACATTCATTTCTCTGTCTTTTAAATTTCTGACATATTTGACTGCCAGGGTATGGATACTTGCTCTATGGATGAGTATATGAATGAGTTTTCAGTAACCCACTAAAGTTTTTCCAGTCATTCTTTGAATATACACTTTGTGTCAGGTATGTATGCTAGGCACTGGAAAAAGTAAAAAGAAAAAAAATGCCACCCCAAAGCTCAGTGGGCGTGTTTTCTGGGGGTGGTCACAGGAGGTACCATGGGGCTGTGACAGACATGCCATCAGAAGGCCTGGCTGTGAATCTTAATGCTCATCTACCCTGAAAGAAAATGGCATCCTTTATGCAGAGAAATGGGAACATAAGTTGATTTCCAGTTTTTGTCTGAAGCTAGGAAGTGAGAAGTTATATGTCTCTTGTGACTTGTGTATAAGAATGTCAGAACTTCTAGGAGCCGGGAATTTGGCCTAGTGGTAACATGCTTGCCTAGGATGCACGAAGACTGGGTTCGATTCCTCGGTACTACATACCTAGAAAAAAAGCCAAAAATGGTGCTGAGGCTCAAGTGGTAGAGCTCTAGCCTTGAGAAAGTCCAAGGACAGTGCTCAGGCCCTGAGCTTAAGCCCAGGACTGGCAAAAAAAAAAAGAATGTCAGAACTTCTAGAAAAGATGATAGACAAGTTTGGAAATATGTGTATGGAGATACTCTTTCTTCTGAAAATGGAATCTTCCTTCTGAATGCAGTGTTTCTGCTGGGCGGGGGCTGAGAGGTTAAGCAGTCACCACTCCTAGCATGGTGTTTCCAAGAGAAATGAGAATTCCTATCCATGCCCTCAAACACATGGCAGGGCTGGAGGAACTCAGAAGACAAATTGAATGGCCATGCTTGGCGAGGGAAAAGCATAGTGGTGATAACTGGGATGTGAGCAGGAGCCAGATTACACAAGTGAATAAAAAATATGGGGAAGGATATTTATATTACATATGGCAGCTCACGTGACACAGGGAGCAAAGGCAGTACTATGTAGGAGTTAGAAAACAGAAAACCAAGAAAGCAAGAGAACAGTGAAATGGAAGACTTAAAATGTACGTTGTGACTCCTGATCACTGAAAGATGCTTAAATCAAGGTTATATATTAATTTAATATATTAAGTATTTGTACAAAGAAGTTGCCATTCAGCAATACAACGAGAAAATGCATTTTGATCCATATCATCCCTTTCAACATTTTTTTTCCAATCATGGGGCTTGAACTCAGGGTCTGGGCTCTATTCCTGAGCTCTCTACGACCTGAGCCACAGCTCACCATTTATGGCTTTTTCTGTTTAAGTAGTACTGAGAACTCAAACCCAGGCCTTCATGCATGCAAGGCAAGCACTCTACCACTGAGCTATATTCCTACTCCTTTTTTCAACATTTGTACACAGTCCTTTCAACCCACACCTTCCCTCAACGTCCCTTTAATTTTCTAGGATATTCTAAGTTGAATATTTTTTATGAAGGAACTAAGAATGCTATATAGACCCAGGTTTGAAAGTCAAGCGTGAAATATTATAATCATACTCAGGAGAACTATTGACAATTTGATCACTCTCTAGAAGAGCGATCCTCTTAATATTTTGACATTAAACATTTTCAATTTTCAATTATCTTGCCTGATTTTTTACATTGTCAACTGAATGCACACAACTCTCCATACGCATGTGTGTTGTATACATATCTCTACAGAAAATAAAATTATAAGATGATATGTATTGCAGAGACTTGAAAGATGCAAAGCACACTGCAAATTTTATGCTTTTATATGTAATCATACCTATAAAGTCAATGAGTAATTAAGCATTTAAATGTTCAATATATTTAACAGATCAGTGGAGACAGTAGCAGTATTTTTGTTCACACATGTATTAGTCATTAATTTGTAGCAATGATTTAATAAAATAGGACATTTATTGTTATTTGTTTGTATCTTCTTTTTAATTTATCATATGGAAATATAACTGAATGGCTTTGAAAAGTTATGCTTTCATTGGTTTTGAACAATGAAAGGGAAAGAAGTTATAGATCCATAAAGAATATTTCTACTCTGATAAACTTGAAAGTAGATGAAAGCTTCAAAATGTATAAACAGAATACTCAGAAAGACATTTTATTTTATTTTTTTTATTGTAATTAGTAAAAGGGTTACATGATATTTGCCAGATAGAAGGTGCATTAATTCACATACATTGATACCCTTTCACATGTCTTGGTACTCATTACCCTCCCCCCCCACACCCCCCACCCATCTTGGTTTTCCCCCCTTCCCTATCAAATTTCAAATATCCAAATACAAATAAATTCAATATATCATATAACAAAGTGAGATACTATACCAATATGAGATAACCAAGGGACAGCAAAGGAGATGAGAGACAACATAGTACATTAAGGACAACAATCATTCATTATATGGCTTTTGTTTCAAATTTTAATGTTAAACATTACTCTATTATTCTCAGCCCTCTCAGCAGTTTTCAAAAGGTTTTCTCCTCCTCTACACTAGTAAGTTTAGTGGAATGCAAGGCAATGAAAAGACTTCATTTCTGAACTTCCTTCAGGAAAGTGTGGCCACGTGACTAAGATTTTGCCAATGGGACGTGAATAGAAATATTTCTTAGTCCCACCCCCTTCCATCTGATTACTTTTCCTGAGTTGTATGGAAGGCTGGAGAAGATGCTGAAGCTCTCTTTCCTGTGAATGGGAAAACTATAGTCCAGGTGTGGTGGTGTAGAAAGCTCTAAGAAGCCCAAGTCTTTAGAGAATTTTTGTTTTTTCATTACTGAGTTTGGAACTCAGGTCCTTGTGTTCATTCGGCAGAAATCCCACCACTTGAGGCACAGCTTCAGGCCTCTTTCTCACTGGTTATTTCTGAGGTAGGGATCTTTCTATACCAGTCCTAGTGGGTCTGGACAGAAATTTCCCTTCTATTTGTGCTTTCTCATGTTGTTTGGAATGGCAGATCCATGGCTGCATCCAGCTGTTGGGCTTTGCCAGTAGCTGGAATAGAAGGTGTATGACACTGTACCCCATCATTGGTTGAAACAGAGACACAAACATTTTACCTGAGCATGCTGCAAACAGAAACGCACCAATCTTTGCCTCTCAAGTAGTTAGGACTGCAGTCTGCAGCTCCCATGCCCTGCTTTTCTCAGACAATTATATTTCGAGTAATGCTACTGCATACTCTCTGGAATGTTTGCTTATAAGATACTTTAAGTACAATATAAAGAAAAAATACTGGGGCCGGGAGTTTGGCCTAGTGGTTAAAGTGCTTGCCTAGCATGCATGAAGACCTGGGTTCGATTCCTGGGTACCACATATAGAAAAAAAAGCCAGAAGTGGTGCTGAGGCTTAAGTGATAGAGCTCTAGCCTTGAGAAAGTCCAAGGACAGTGCTCAGGCCCTGAGCTCAAGCCCAGGACTGGCAAAAAAAAATTTAAAAAAAGAAAAAATACTTTAATCTTGCTGTTTCTTTTGTTATTTTATTTTTACTAATGCACAAGGTAATTACAGCTTAAACAAATCAAGAACTAAAATCCAGTAGCCCTAAGGAGAACATGAGAGTATTTTTTTATTTTTTTATTGTAATTAATAAAAGGGTTACATGATATTTGCCAGATAGAAGGTGCATTAATTCACATATATTGATACCATTTTACGTCTTGGTCCCAATTACCCTCCCCTGCACCCCCCCTCTTGGTTTTCCCCCTTTCCCTATCCAATTTCAAATAACCAAATACAAATAAATCCAATATATCAGATAACAAAGTGAGATACTGTAACAATATGAGATAACCAAGTGACAGCAAAAGAGATGAGAGATAACATAGTACATTGAGGACAACAATCATTCATTGTATGGCTTTTGTTTCAATATCCTGGAAGTCTTTTCAATTAGCTTCATACTATATGGCCTTATGTATCAAGGTTTTGCTCTATTGTAAATCTCTGCTAGTAGAGCCCAAGGTTTCTACTGATTATGACAAATGAGGGAAACCATTGAGCCTAAGTTCCTTTGAGTCTGGCTTACTTCACTCAATATGATTTTTTCTAAGTCTTTCCATTTCCTAACAAATGGGTCGATGTCGTTTTTTCTGACAGCAGCATAGAATTCCATTGTGTACAAATACCACATCTTGTTGATCCACTCATCAACTGAGGGACATCTAGGTTGGTTCCATATCTTTGCTATGGTGAATAATGCTGCAATGAACATTGTTGTGCTAGTGGATTTAGTATGCCCTAGATTCTGGATGGTTGGGTAAATGCCAAGTAGTGGATTTGCTGGGTCATAGGGGAGTTCTATGGTTAGTCTTTTGAGGAACTGCCATACTGCTTTCCATAGTGGTTGAACGAGTTTGCACTCCCACCAACAGTGTAGTAGTGATCCCTCCTGGCCACATCCCCTCCAGCATCTGTTGTTATTAGTTATCCTGATCCTGGCCATTCTAAGTGGAGTGAGGTGGAATCAGCATTGTTTTGATTTGCATTTCTTTTATGACCAGAGATGTTGAGCAATTCTTCATGTGTCTATAGGCCATTTTTGTTTCTTCTTCAGAGAAGACTCTCTTTAAGGCTTTGGCCCATTTTTTAATGGGATGGTTGTTACTGTGGAGATTAGTTTTGGAGTGATTCAATTTTTTGAGCTGTTGATATATTTTAGATATGAGGACTTTGTTCGTTGTATGGTTAGTGAAGATCTTCTCCCATTCTGTAGGCTTCCTAATTAATTTACTAGCTATATCCTTTGCCATACAAAAGCTCTGCAGTTTAATGCAGTCCCACTTATCCAGCCTTTCTCTGATTTGTTGTGATCTTGGTCCTTATTAAGAAAGTTTCGACCTGTGCCAAGTAGGCCTAGTGTTCTTGTAAAGTTTTCAGTGTGTCAGCTTTTACCTTGAGGTCTTTGATCCATTTGGAGTTAATTCTAGTGCAGGGTGACAAAGAAGGATCCAACTTTAGTTTTCTGCAGGTGCTTAACCAGAAACATGAGAGTATTTTACATGGACATGATCAAATATAAATAGAAAAGAAAATAGAAATTATGAAGAATGGAAGTAGGTTCACAAAGTAATTTTAAAATTCATTTTTTGGCATTATTGAGGTTTGAATTCAGAACTTTATGCTTGCTAGGGAGACTCTCTATTGCAAAGACACAGCAAACCCTAAAAGTCATTTTAGTTTTTAATGGCAAGCTTACAAAGATAAAGGACATATAACATTCATGTACAATGCAAAAATTATGAAAAAATGTATTCTAGCATGTCCACAAGTAAAATCAGTAATTACTGAAGCAGTTCTAGTGTTCCTGGCAGCCTCTAGGAATGTATCTCCCTGTAGCCTCTCTCTCTCTTTCTCTCTGTCTTTCTCACCCACCCTCCCACCCACCCACCCAGAGGCAACTGCTCTTCTGACTTTGCATTTCTCAGCTAATATGCCAAGTTCTTTCCCCCCAAACAATAGAAGATTGCTTATTTTTTTAGCATGACATAAATAGAGTCATAAGTAGACCTTTATTTTGAATACTGAGAGGAAAATGTAATTGACTGATTAATTTAAGTTTGACATTTCTATGTAGTGTTTTGATACCACAGAGCCACCAGGTTTTCCTCAAGGATAGATAATCATAGGTTTCAAAATTCTCCAATACTATTGATTGGTGAGAGCAGCTGCTGATTTACACTGTGAATATGAGTGATATTTTACTTGAAGCTGAAAGCAGGCAAAACACGAGACTATGTTCTTAAGATGCTTCACTATCACAGCCCATATATCATTGTTTTTTCTGTTTTGTCATTCTGATTTGCTGTTTTTGAACTCAGAACTTCTCTTAGACGCCTAATAAAAGGAACTGTACACCTGCTTTACACAACCAAGTTTTTATTTTTATTGTAAAGGTGACTACACAGATACAGTTTCATAAAACAGAGAATGAGTACACTTCGTTTTGAATGACATTACTCGTTCTTCATTTTCTCCCATTGTTTTCCATCCCAATCTCACTCCTGTCCATTGCACAGTTCATTTCCAATGTACTATCTAGCAGGTATCACTGCGAAATGAGTTCACCCTTGGTGTCACCATTTCTGTGCTTCCCTTTCCTCTTCCCAAATCTGCTCAACTTATCATATAGAACAAAGAGAACAGAAATCAACAACAGTGACAAAAGAGAAAAGAATATGCCTCTACAAGCAAGCACAATGGACAGTAAAAGAAAAAAAATAGTTCTTGAGCACGATAAGTAAACAGGACTCCAAACATTCACAGCTGACCACAGGAGAATATTGTTAGAAGATCACAAAGGCTCAACAAATTATGACCAAGATCCTTTCTAGTACAGTATTACATATTTACATACATGTGTGGTTGAGACGTGTCAAGAGCATTTTTGTTTTAATGAAACAATTGATAATTGTTTGGGAAACAGCTTGCTTTTATTAAAATTGATTTATTAGTCTTAAAGTTAAGCCTCTATTCGATGATTCATTTTCTGGTATTGATAATTGTTGTAGTTATTTTAACTATGAGGCAGCTCATTTTTATGCTTAACGTTTGGTGTTGTTAATGAAAGTCACTGACTCATGAAGTACAGTGGAAGATCTGAATCTCATGGAGGACTTCAGCAAATAAATTGAAGAGATACAGACCTAAATAGGAAGTCATCTAACACATTGTATTACCAGTAATAAGAGGGAAGAGCCAGAGCAACTCATTATATATTGATGCTGAATTGGTTTGCTTGATTTAATGCAGCAATTACTACAATGCCTTTTCTTTCTCTAAAAAAAATCACGATTGTATTTAGATTAGTGATGCTATGTGTGTACTGGGAACATGTTTAGATTATACCAGTACTGAAGAAAGGAACATTGATCAACACAGGCAACAACATATGCGTGCTTATCACACAAATATTGATCTGACATATTTATTGTTGGAGATTTGTTTAAATGATGATATCACTAGCTACATAAACACTTTGACTTTTTTTTGCCAGTCCCGGGCTTGAGCTCAGGGCCTGAGCACTGGCCTTGGGCTTTCTCAAGGCTAGAGTTCTATCCGTGAGCCACAGCACCACTTCCAGCTTTTTTTCTATGTATGTGGTGCCAAGGAATTGAACCCAGATCTTTGTGCATGCTAGGCAAGGACTCTATCACTAGGCCAAACTCCTGGCCCCCACTTCGACTTTTTTTGTGTGGGGGGGTTATAAAGAGTACTGGGACTTGAACTCCAGACCTTGAACCCTCACTCAGCCTTTTAGATCAAGACTGCGGCTCTACCACTCTACCACTGCTGCCACACCCCTATTTCCAGCTTTTTGCTAGTTAATTGGAGACAACTGTCTGCCCCAGCTGGTTAGAATAATGAGTCTCATTTTCATCCTCCTGATTAGCAAGGATTGCAGGTGTGAGTTAGGCATTTTGGCTTATGATAAACAGTATTTATCCTAGATGATCTTTCACCATCTTTCTGTGTAGCTTCCTGATAGTGTAACGGTGTGCCTGGCATTCTAAAGATATCTATGTATCACAAGAAACTATCTTGTGATGCACAGGAAGATGGCTGTCCTGCATTTGAACCCTGACTTGGTCACTGTGGCAATAGATCTTTATTTATTTGAGTTCCTTGGGTTTCCATCTCATCATCTCTAAGTAGGAAAATGTAATAATATCTAATACAGTTGTTGTAAGGAGTAAATCATATAAAATATTCTATGTGCTTTGAGAAGAACTTAGCACATCTACAATAACTAAAAAAACTCACTTAACTTACAATAAGTGACCATGATAAGTTATAGATAGGCAACCAAATCCAGAAACATTTACTTAAGATATCAAAGAGATGAATAACCACATATAATTATATGAGTAAGTGCCCCCCCCAGAGACCTTGGTATTTTTATTCTGAGAAAAATATTAAATTCCCAACTATATCATGAATAATGGCCCAGACATTGAAAAATGAAGCTCTATTTATATTGTGCTTTCTCAGTAGCAGCTATACTTTATAACCTTCCAACCCCATGAGATTATTTATAGTATTTAGACAGGCCAGTGTCTTTGCTATCTTTGTATCTACATGGCTAAGTTGTTTTATAGATAATGGGTGTTTGGCAGGGCAGTTTGTGAGTGGTGATCTGTCTGCTTAGCAGGATAAGCTATTTCCTCATTCCATTGTCTCTGGAACAAATAGGGTAGGCAATATATATATATATACATATGCATAAATTGGCAATATTTTATATATCTTATTTTCATCTATGACAATATTTGAAATTGCTGCAGGGACAAGATGTCGTTTCACTTGATTCTATAGGATAAGTGCAAAAAGAATACCCTGTCATTAAGGGAAACAGCAAAATTTAAAGAGATGAGACTGTCCTACTAGAGACACATTTGTTATTCTATGTGTCCAATAGAGGGCGCAGGTGTGCTACACAACAGTAACAGCAGTGTCCACTGGTGGGGTAATTAGATTTATTTCAACTTCCTTTGCTTGGATGAATTATGTCGATGTGTAAGACATAGTACCTAATGAAAATAAAAGTTCTGTTATGGCTAGTACTCGATAAAACATGAATATAAAATATTTGAGTTTGAATATTTGTCAAAAAGAGAAAAGTAGACAATGGCAATTGAGATTTTTGTTTTGCTTTTCAACATTCTGTCCACATAACTTCCACATGGATTTAAGTTAAAGTTCTTACTAGCTATGTGTATAAAAACTGTATTCTTTGCTTATAATGCTTTAAGCTTCCCATTTTGAAAGTAAAAATACGTGCCTTTATATTTTCATAGGCTATAATTCATATGCTTACCTTATATATATATATCTTGATTCTATTCCAGTAATAATATACACCTCTCCAGCCATGTTATTATTTGAAAAATTCACTGCATTCAGTTTGATAGTTGTCAAAATTAGACTCAAAAATTCAAACAAGAACTCAATATGAACATAAATCATACAAAAACCATTCCAAATGATTAACATCTATTCATCTTAACTATTTGAAGGGAATATATCATCATTTAGACAAATTCATTTTCCATCTACCTGTTGGGAATAATGGTCTTTGAGACTTTATTTTCCTTGTAATGTGTGTTTATGTGTGCAGGTATATGGATAAATGCATGTTCAGACTACATGGAGGATTTGTGTAATGGTAGTCTCAGTTTTTAGAATTTTCTTCCCCATGGAACCTATGTTCCATTTAGTAAATGTCTACTAAATATAGTATCTGAGTTCTCAGCCTATATTGGAGGTATTACTATGAGAGCTTGTAAGTCTCACACACAACAGATTCAACTTCATATGTCAGGAACCATCCATCTTTGCATGAGGACATTGGAATTCTGAGAATTACATACCCTGGTTTAAAGATGGAATTGGAAACACATCTGTTCCAAATAAGCAGAGCTGGAGTGAGTTACAGTGTGGATTTTCAAATCAGCAGGCCCAGAGTGCAAGCTGTAGGACTGAGGAATCAGTGAAAAGTAAGTTTTTTTTTCATGGGATTAGGTCTTTATTTTCCCCCAAGTTTTCTTTGGTTAGAACTCAGGTCCTGTGCAGTTTGCTGAGAAGTTACTGCTAGAGGCATGAGCCACTGGTATATTGGAAACTTCTATGTATGAATCAGGCTCTTGTTCTCAGCTACATATCAAGAAGGAGGAGGAGGAGGAGGCATGGCTCTTCAATTCTCCTATTGATTTTTGGAAAGTGCTAAATTTCAAAATAACATCAAAGTCACAATCTGTTAATATCAGTAGCATATAATGGAGAGATATTTGTCTTTTTGAAGTTATTCTCTGGAAAATGAAGTCATTTCTCCATTCTTCACTAATGTGGGACCTAGAATTTTCCATTTTGTTAGAATGTATCACACAGGGCATTCACAATGATATTTCAATAAGTATAGATAATGTACCTCATTCTTATCGATCACAATTTTCACTGCTCTAGTTTGTCTCTATATAGGATTGTCTGGATTGGTGCTTGATATGGCAATTGTTAAATGCAAATAGTTACTAAATGACCCCAGGTCCACAAAAGGAACTTCTGAGTTTATAATCTGTATGTGGATTTTATGACCAGATTGAAAATGATTGAAAAGAAGACGAAAATGGCTGAATGAGTAGTTTAAAACAATATCATTAAAAAAAGAATATCATTTCTAAGAGCCTAGTATTTGCGGTGCTGTCATTGTGTTATTTTGTTTTCAATGAAAAAGCACAAAATGTTTAAATATTGTAAAGGTGTCAAGCTTTTAATTATATGCAAATTCTATACCAAACCCGAGAATATTTATTACCTAAAAGCCAAAGTATAGAATAATTCCCAAATGGACAAAAAATGATGCAGAGTATGGAGGGAAAGGGAAAGAAAAATTATGATTTGTTTTGCTTTATTTAATAAGTAATTAAAGTGGAAGAAAATACTGTTTTTCCCAGTTGTTATCTTAGAATACATTTATAGAATCCCAAAGTAGAGTTCAGCCTATTTTGTTAATAATTTTCATCTTATTTGAAATAAAACTCATAAAACATTTCTGTGTTCGCTAACTTAGTTTTACAAAAATGCAGGCCAGGAAGCTAGTACATGTATTGTCCCGGAACTGAGAGGGGGGATGAGGTGAAGGGAAGAAGGCCAGGCAAATTGGGAGAGGAAGGATGACGGAGTATATCATAATATTTAATGTATTTATGTGGAAATGAAATGAGAGAGATTGAGGGGATGAGTGGGCTTGGGAGAGATGGGGGAAATGGATGAAGTGCTAATGATCAAGATTGGTTGTACTCATAAATTGACTGGAATTGAGTGGAAAGTCCTTGGTACAACTACTTAAAGATAATTTAATAAAGCACTTAACCTCTTTGCTCCACTTCTGTATTTTCTTTATCTATATTTTTTACTGTAATTAAAAGAAGGGTTACATTATATGGACCAGATAAAAGGTGCATTACTTCACAAACATTGATACCCTTTCTCATGTCTTGGTCCTCATTTCCCTACCCCACCCCCCGCCCCTCATCTTGTTTTCCCCCCTTCCCTATCGGACTTCAAATAATCAAATACTCATTTATACAATATCAGATAACAGGGTGAAATACTGTAACAACATGGAATAATCAAGGGACCACAAAAGAGATGAGAGATAACATAGTACATTAAGGACAACAATCACTCAGTATATGGCTTTTGTTTCTATATCCTGGAGGTCCTTTCATTTAGCGTCATACTATATGGCCTTATGTATCTAGGTTTTGTTCTATTGTAAATCTCTGCTAGGAGAGCTCAAAGTTTCTACTGATTATGACAAATGAGGGAAACCATTGAGCCCATGTTCCTTTGAGTCTGGTTTCCTTCACTTAATATGATTTTTTCTAAGTCTTTCCATTTTCTTACAAATGGGGCGATGTCATTCTTTCCAACAGCAGCATAGAATTCCATTGTGTATAAATATCACATCTTGTTGATCCACTCATCAACTGAAGGGCATCTGGGTTGGTTCCATATCTTTGCTATGGTAAATAGTGCTGCAATGAACATCGTTGTGCTAGTGGATTTAGTATGTCCTTGTTTCTGGACACATCTCTGTATTTTCAAGGAGCATTAGAGTGAATTCAGATGTTTGGGGGAAGTAGGGGTTTGGGGATTTGGGGGTTGGATAGAAAACAGTTATTTTTTACAGTGTCAAAATGTTGTGCACTACATTTTTAAAATTATATCTTAGTTGCTATGTCAGCATGAATCCCTGGCTGCTATCTGACCTCATTGCATGCTATCTATGCAGAGTGCACACAGGTGTTCAGAGAAAAGGCAGCTGCAGGCAATATGTGGGGATATTCTTCTTTAAGTTAATGTTAATTTTTCCAAAGTTAAATATCTTTGGAGTTATGGAAACAGCCTTTTGTTGCTGTGTTTGTAAGCTTTCTTAACACTTGTTAAGTCAAATGACCTTTCAAATGTAGAAAGTAGCTTTGATTTTTCAAATTGGGCAGAAGAAAAAGAAGAAATGAAAGGAAATCAGGGGTAGGTTGCCAATAGTCTGTGACATTTTCATTATAGGCCATTTCAGTAGTCATGATATGAATTGTGTGTGTGTGTGTCTAAATTACTTAAGTAGTTATATATTGAAATGGAAAAGTACCAAGTAGCTTTTGAATAAAGACATATTTCTAGGCCATTGAAGTTTATAAAGAAAAGTTTCAGATTTAAGCGAATAGCACAATTCTTGTACTTGACAGATAAAAACTCCCAGCATGATTTGGCTGACCAATTACTGAAGCCGGTCTTGTCAATCCACTACACCCAGCTGCTCATTCATTGCCTTTTCTCTCCTTCCTTCTTTCCTTCTTTCTTTCTATTTGATGCTCTGGAGGGAGGTAGAAGGGAGTAGAGGGTTGGTTTGTTTGTTTTGGTAAGTCAGACTGACCTTAAATTTACTATATAGTCCAGGCTAGCCTTGAATTCAAATCATCTTGCCTCTACATCCCAAGAACTGGGATTATAGATGTGTGGTGCCATGCCTGGCTATATTACCTTTGGGAACACATATCATCACATGACAGGGCATGAATTCTCTATCACTTCCCTCCTATCTCCAGCAATTTGTGAATTCCATTCATTTCTTCCAAATGTTTGTTGAGTTTTAGGTGTAGGCCAAGTATACTTTGTTCTTTAAGATTGTTCCTAATTTCCCCACATACTTGGGAAGATTTTTAGCTGACCTCCAAAATGAAGGATTGAGGGAATGAAAACTTGAGTTTCTTTGGATTGGCAGATGCCGACAGTCATCTCAGAGTATGTCCTACCTTTCACTGTTTTCTCTATGAAGGAGCGTTATATTTCCCAAGCAGTGCTTTGTTTCACACCAAATCTCATCTTGAGTGGTGGGCGTCTACATCTTGTCTTTCAATTTGTGTTTGTAAGTGAAATTTGATGGGAGAAAGGAGGTAGCATGCAGGACAACTGTGCCATAGTGGATTTTAATCAAAAATGCCTTAAGCAAAATCTGTAAATGATATTTATGTATAAGCAGCTATTTTAAGTGCGTGCATTCCTTAAAGGAAAATAGATATTCTGAAGCAATTGCAAGGGAAAGCCAGAAAATTCCATTTTTTTCAAATGTGTACCTTGTAAAATACATTTATAAATCATTACTTCTCAGTTTAAAATGTATTAAAGGTCCAGGAGTATGGCCTACTTGTTGTGCTTGCCTCGCATGCACAAAGCCCTGGGTTCAGTTTCTCCCTACCACATACACAAAAAAAGTCGGAAGTAGCTCTGTGGCTCAAGTGGCAAAGTGCTAGCCTTGAGTGAAAAAGTGTACAAGGACAGTGCCCAGGACAAGTTCAAGTCCCATGACTGGCAAAAAAAAAAAGCCTAAAGTTATCTATACAAGGAATTGTTTTTTTTTTCTCCCAGAAATGTTAGTCCATGAGAATTCTCAAGGTGTGCCAAGTAAAAACTTCCAATGCCTATTGGAAATTTTCATCCAAGTTTTTTTTCAGAGGGTATACTAATCTTACCAGCTTCAGTAATAGCTGCATGAGCAAAAGAAATTCTTATCAAAAAATGAAAAAGAAAACATAAAACCTGTCGAGATCCTGATGTTGCCAAATACAACCGATGTCATGTACAAATATTTACTTGAAAATAAGATGCCTTGCATTACAAAACTAAATCATAAGGACATAATAAATGTAGACACATGAGTCAGAAAACCTTGCCAATGCATTGCACTAACTTATTATTACTTACTTGTATTTCTGAAATTACAACAGCATTTTTTAAACAAGTTTGAAAAATCAAATTTTAAAGGACGCAACAATATTTTAATTCCCTTAGTGATACTTTATTTTCTATCTTTTGGAAAATAGGCTTTACATTTTCAGTTTTTATTTTTCATGTCATGTCATGATTTTTTTTTTCAATACTTGGATTTTAAGCTCAGCCCCGAGCTTCTTTCTGGTTATTTTGGAGATGGAGTCTATCACACTTTTCTGTTCAAGCTGGCTTCAAACCTTGATCCTTTAGACCTCAGCCTCCTGAGTTGCTAGGTGTTAATTCTGGCAACTTCCTCTCCCCCCACCCCCACCCCGCCCCCGTACATATTCACAGAGCCCTGAAAACTGGATAGTGAATGTTGTTTTGCACCATGTAATCTGATCAGCTTTAAAACATTTACTTTCAAAGTATCTCTCTACCTCCATTTCTTCCATTCTGTGTTTATTATTGTTCCATTGCATGGGTAAGAAGAGCTGCTGAAGCATTTTCCTAGCCTCCAGTTTTCCTAGCCCCCACTTTCCCTAAACCACACCCACTATCCCTGCATGTTCTGGCCAAAAGTTGTAGTAGCTCCTTTGCCCAATGAATGCACCAAAAGCCTCTGCCTAGCAGTCAAAGCTTTCAGGTGATCTGACCCCATTTGGCTTTGAAAGTCATAGTTCTTCAGGAGACCCATGATCGGTCGCCTGAGCCTGTGTTCCCCTTTTATTGTCTGACATAAAAACTACATGCTCAAAAGTTGAGAGAAGCCGGTGATGGCTCACGCCTGTAATCCTCACTACTCAGGAGGCTGAGATCTGAGGATGGCAGTTCAAAGCCTCCCCGGGCACTAAAAAGTCTGTGAGACTCTTGTCTCCAATTAACCACCAGAAAACTAGAAGTGGTGCTGTGGCTCAAGGGGTAGGGCGGTAGCCATGAGCTGAAGAGTTCAGAGACAGTGCCTTGGCCCAGAGTTCAAGTACCAGAACTGAAAATAAAAGTTGAGAGAATAGATCCTTGTTGAATAAATGCCTGAGGAAAATGGGTTGTGAAGAAGTGAAAAGTTCTTTTTTCCCCAAGTTCATTCAGTGTTCAGATAGTGTTATTGAAACAACAAAATGCACAAATCAACCCAACTTTTAAACAAAAATTTAGCAGGCCCAGAGCAAGCAAATCTTTTAAATGGATAGTCATCACAGAAGGCAATAGATCAGAGTTAATCTACTCTAGTTAATAGGTTCAGTTTTTTTCATTACATGTTTCAAGCCTAATAGTTTCCATTTTGCAATGCCCCAATATGTATTAGAATATACTGGTTAAAATGCTTGTTTGCCAAACCACAATCGCATTTGAAAACTATATTGTTGATCCTGGCTCATCTTGCCAGATTCTAACATTATGATTTCAGCCATCTTTTCCCACTACTCTGAATTGCCTCAAAGCTGTGGAAAAACACAAAGCAAAAGTCCTTGAGACATCCAGCTGTATGTTGAGGATATAAATGCCTGGAGAGGCAAATGGAAGGTGTAAATCATGGAGAATTTATGTGTCATATTTAGGAGTCTGTTATTTATTACACATTCATGGTAACACCTGATTTTTTTGGCCCTATGGCCCCACTGATGTCTTTCTAGGAAATGTTTTTGTAAAGAGATATTCTCACAGCAATGAGAGGGGGAGTTGGAAGATGAGGGGCAGAGGTGGGGGTGTGGAACATGACACCCTCACATATTTCTTAATGATTTCTTTAATTTTCAAAGCTGTTATTACTTTGAAGTTCACTATTATTTTCTTATTCTAATACCACAAGAGGCTTCATTTTGAGAGGATAGTTTTACCAGAAGGCTTATCATTTGTTCATCCAATATGGCATCTTATATGTAATGAATGGCTTTGATTGGAACCTTAATTAGTGGTTGGAACGCATCCAGACAATCCAGAGACTCCCTAAATATGGGCCTTCAAAGAGGACTTCTGAGATGACTTGCTTGGTTTCTTACAACTTCCTAACAGCATGATATCCATACCAAACCCTACCACAATCTCACTGATAAAGTTGCAGTGATACTACACTACTAAATTTGGAGTGAGAGAATACTTAGGAAAAAGAAGACAGTGCAAATAGGATAAGATGAATAGGAGAAGCCTCAGGCCAGTTACCCCACTAGTTTATTTTCAGCCTCTTAACTCCAGCTAGCCAAAAATTTTACCTAGTTTAGAAAATATCGAAAGCTGGGCTCCATGGCTCACACCTGTAATCCTAGCTACTCATGAGATTGAGATCTGAGGATCAAGGTTCAAAGCCAGCGCAGGCACAAAAGAACCTGACACTCTTAGATCCAAGTAACCTCTAGAAAAAGGGAAGGGGGCCTTGGCTCGATTATAGGGTGGTAGCCTTGAGCTGAAGAGCTCAGGGACAGCGCCCAGGCTGAGTTCAAGCCCCAGGACCCAATAAATAAATAAATAAATAAATAAATAAATAAATAAAAGTCCAGCAAAATCAATACCAGGTACACCCAAAATCATGGATAGAGCCCAGAGGAGAGGAGTAGATGAAAGAAGAGAGGAAGTGGGGAGAAGGCATTCCAAAATCCATACCACAAAATTAAGAAATGTAAGGGAAGGGTTTGGTCTAAGGGAGGTGAGACTGTTGAAGGGATGACACTGATGGAGAGGCATTGTATTAATGATCTGCTTTGTTATATGGCACCGCCTTTGTACTCCCTAGGTATTTAGTTATTTATTCAACTCATGCTTGTTGAGCCTCTGATAGTTTCCAGACATAATGAAAAATGAAAATAGAAGAAAGACATAATTCAATGACGAAGCTATTTAAATATAACATCATTTGCATGAACATTCCTAAAGCTTTAGATTTCTACATCTATTCTCCATTACCAATACAACAGTCTATCAAACAATTCTCTGTGTAAATATGTGTCAAACAGAGGTGTGGCTTAAGCCAAAAATACCAAGCAAGGTACTGAGTTTAAGCCCCGGTCCACACACACACACACCCACACACATACACACACAAGTACATATTTGTCTCTCTATAAAAATTCTTTTATTATTATTTGTTGGAAGTATTGGGAATTGAACCCGGGATCTCATCCTTCTTATATTTTGATTATATTTAAGTAGTTAGACAAAAGGGTCAAAATTTCACATGTCAGATTATGAGTATTGTGCATCTTGATCAATATCATCCTTTTCATCATTCTCCCCATCCCTTCCCACCTCATTCAT
The DNA here is from genome assembly GCF_031878675.1 of Megascapheus bottae. Classification (NCBI taxonomy): domain Eukaryota; kingdom Metazoa; phylum Chordata; class Mammalia; order Rodentia; family Geomyidae; genus Megascapheus; species Megascapheus bottae. Next base: position 54,342,834 of record NC_143519.1, on the reverse strand, counting down.
TTCATATATGTAGTCTATATATATTCCAGATATGCACATTCCATGTATTTATATCCCATATATTGCATATATATGGCCTAACACTCTAGTTGCTGTTTTTTTTATCTCAAGGCTAATGCTTTGCCACTTCAGCCACACCTCCCTTCATCTTACTCTTGCTACAGTATGTTCCACTATTGAGCCATACCTCCAATCTAGTTAATTCTGTAATCCTAGCTACTCGGAAAGCTGAGATCTGAGGATCGCGGTTCAAAGCATTAACGTCAGTGAGATTCTTATATCCAATTAAGCATCAGAAAACCAGAAGTGGCACTGTGGCTCAAGGGGTAGGGCGGTAGCCTTGAGCTGAAGAGCTCAAGGACAGCGCTCAGGCCCAGAGTTCAAGTCCCATGATCAACAAAGAATATTTTTTTTTAGTGGACAGAATTGAAAAAAGAAACAGACTAAAGCCATATTGTATTTGACGATCTCTTGTACTTCCTGTTGTTATTGTCAGATTAAACATCAGAAAATCTGTTAGAGTACAGTTAAACAGTACCACAAATCTCTGATTAATGCTTACATCTTATTTCTTTCAGTGAGAACAGAAAACACACAGTTTCCATTTGACACGGAATATTCATCGAGACAGATTGCATCCTTAACTGAAAAATCACATCTTATCAACAACAAAAAGGAAATCTAAGAGGATGTGGTTAGATCACAGTGAAATGAACACAGCTATATGTTGTGTACATTTGTTGAAAACAAATAGGACCAGGCAAATTTTCCAGGGTAAAGAATGACATTGCTATTCTTTACTAGAAAAGGAATAAAAAATTATTTGAGAGAGTTTCCAGTGTGTTCAGATTCAACAATAGTCTTTTAAATAGCAATGATAGTCGATGAAAAATTCTCAAGGAAAATGTAAAATATTTTCAAACTAAATGAAAATGAAAACGTAACTATCAATTCTACTATATGTTCCACAAACATCATTACATGTTTCTTACATAAAGGAGATACAGCCACTCTGATTTTAATTACTAATGTGTACGACGGATCACTTGTTAAACAGTGAAATGTTCCAAATCTAAAATCCAAAAGAAGAAAATGAAAAATCAAAAGGAGGGAGTGTTACAAAACTTGGACAAATTGTCTTCTAGAACCTGCAATTAATAAACACCATAAGACACATTTTCAGTCTACAGAGATGAATCCTGTTTGTATCCAGGTAGTCAACTGAAACAATTAAACCATCTTTCCTTAGCTCTCAGTCTTCTCAATGATTAAAAAGATCCAAGCACAGAGGGAGTGTGAGTGAGACAGTCCATTTGTAAAAGGTAGACAACACTTTAGTGATTAGGAAAATTGACTTTTCAGACAAAATCCATAATACATTAAGCAACAAAGTCAAACTTTGTGACTCATTTATTCTTTCAGTGTCGGTTTGCTTAACTTAAACTCTGTGGTGCCCCTACAATGCACAAGTCATATATTTTCATCCATCTGTAATGGCTTTGGTTTGGGCTAAGATGTAAAGATGCCTTCAGCTCTCAAGCTGACACTGGATCACCTCCTGCAACTGAAAGGAGCAAATTATCCACCCCACCCCCTGCTTTCTAGTTTATTTAATGGTTAACATATCAAAGAGATAGTGACAGTGTAGAGGTGTGTAGGACATGTCTATCTTTTTTTTGGGTGTGTGGCTTGGACTCTGGGCTGGGCGCTGTCCCTGAGCTCTTTCAGATCAAGGCTACTGCCCTACCCCTTGAGCCACAACACCACTTCCAATTTTCTAGTGGTTAATTGCAGATAAGAATCTCATGGTCTTTAGTGCCCCATCCTCATAACTCAGCCTCCTGAGTATCTAGGGTTACAGACGTGAGCCACCACACCCGGCCCAGGACTTGTGTATTTTTGATGGCTACTTATGCTGTGTATTTACTGAGTATCTCACAAGTTCTTTTATCTGACTGAACCAAGAAAGACTTGAAAAAAAGTCACTTTGTGGATTTTTTAAAGTTAAATCCTCCAGGGAGTGACGCCATTCAGGTCCTCCTCTGTATATACCATAATTTGGAGACTATATATGTGTGTATGCATATGACTCTATATAGGTATATTGATATATGTATGTGAACCTATATATGACTCTATATATGTGCATATATGTATGTTTACATACAAATTTATCATTTAGCTCTAACTTCTACCTAGGAGAGAAAAACGTGTCCTGTGTCTCTCTGAGCCTGACTGACTTCACTTAACATAATTGATAAATGTAGTCATAGTATTCAATGTGCATATATGAAAATGGAACCACGTCAACCGAAAGGGTAGTTGGGTGAGAAGCGGGGAGATCGATGGGAGAGGTGATATTGATCAAGATCTGTGGTATTTAACATTGAACTGAAGCCCCTTAGTACAATAATGAAAAAAAGTCAAATAATCAAAAAGTTAAACTCACTAGTTCATAATCGCTTTCATTAAGTATGTTTGATCATCTATTCCATCTTCTAATTATGTTCTCAAAATGCAATTCTACTTCATCAATGAAATAATAAAATGTATATTTTCTTTTGAAAACAAATGACACGATAAAATGTATTTGAACACTCTAAAATAGTTTATGAAAAATTCCTTTGTCCAGGGCAGGGGTCATGGTGCATAGAGCTATGATCTTCACAACTTGACTATTAATGCCTTGTTCACAGATTCTAGAATTTATTTCTTATTATATTCCCCAAACCTAGTATGGTATGTGCAATATTTAAGGCTCCTTAAATGCATTTTGAAATAATTGAGCCTTCTTACCATGGAGTCTCCAAGGAAACTCTTCAATAAAATATGGTAACCTATGCCCCACTCCTGTTCTATTGTCAGACCTAGAGCTTGTACTCAGATCTCACTTGCTCAAGGCTGATGCTCTTGAGCCATGCCTCCAGTCCTGCTCTTAGCTAGTAAATTGGAGAGGGAATGTTACCTTCTTTATTCCTGAACTGTGGAACTGTGATCCTCCAGATTCTCAGTCTCTTGAGTAGCTAGGAGAACAGTATTGAGCTTCCAGTGACCAGTGAGCTTTGTATGCCTTATTGAAAGAGAAAATTCCACTGCAGACAGGTGTGCATTAATCAGGTTCTCTCATGTGGAATAAAAAAATAAAGTTCAGAAATAATACAGTTCTAGATTGAGATATGGAATTAAAGTGAATTTGGATGGTTGGCAACTTTGTTTACAAAATAAGGAATGACATAATCAAGATCCACACCAGCCCGTATGTGAAGAAGGAGACACCATATGCAGAGCCGGCATCTGTGAGTGAACAGCTGCTCAGTGGTAATTATGATGGAAATTTTGCATATGGCTCTTCCTTCTTTCAAGGTAATTTGCAGCTCAGTTATGAATCAATGGGCACAAAATATCAAATCACTTGACAGGGTGATATGCTCAATTAACAGAGAGGACTCAAATGGTGTACTTCCTTAAAAAGACACCAAAAAGCAGACACTTGAAAAGAGTGACATGGGATCAAAAAGGAAAGCATAGACAAATGGAGAGGGGAAGAAGGAGAAAATACACTCAAGAATTCAATATAAACCGGTGGCCGGTGCCTGAAATCCTGGCTACTCAAACTGAGATCTGAGGATCATGGTTCAAGGCCAGCCTGGGCAGGAAAGTCTATGAGACTCTAACTCCAATTAACTCCCAGAAAATCAGAAGTATCACTGTGGCCCAAGGGGTAGAATGTTAACCTTGAGCTGAAGAGCTCATGGAAAGTGCCCAGGCCCAGAGTTCAAGCCCCATAACCCTCAGGGGGAAAAAAAAAGAATTCAATATATATTCTACAAAAGTAAGAAGAGTAAGCCAGGTGCCATTGGCTCAGATCTGTAATCCTGGCTACTCAGAAGGCTGAGATCTGAGGATCACAGTTTGAAGCCAGCTGGGGCAGGGGAGTTTATGAGACTCTTATCTCCAATAAACTCCTTAGAAAAAGTCAAAAGTGGTACAGTACCAGCCTTGAGCAAAAGCTGCTCAGGGACTGAGTTCAAGCCCAGGCTCAGAATTCAAACCCCAGGACTAGCAAAAACAAAAACAAAAACAAAAACAAAAAAGAAAGAGAGTAGAAGAAGAATAAGTGAAGGTGAGAGGAGGGAAGGGAGATGGGTGAGAATTCAAAGCCCTGGTGCTGGCGACTCCATCTGTAATCCTAGCTATTCAGGAGGCTGAGATCTAAGGATCGCTGTTTGAAGCCCATACAGAAAGTCTGTGAGACTCTTTTCTCCAATAAACTACTCAGAAAAAACCAGAAGTGGTGCTATGTTTCAAAGTGCTAGCTTTGAGCATAGACTCAGGGACAGTGCCCAGGCCCTAAGTTCAAGCTTTAGGATCAGAAAAAAAATAATAATAATTTACTAAACTTGGTCTCCTTTGCTGGTATCCAAAGTAAATACTTACAAAGTATTTCATATTTAAAATATTCAGTGTGCCTTCTCTTCCCAAAAGACGGAGAAGTTTTGCTGCTGATGAACACATTGTATGGGGAGATGTGGTCTGAAATATCTTCTGACATTTTGTTTTAATTAGACAAGTAAATGTCAAAAGCTATGGGATAAAAGTATCATTTAAACAAGAATCATGAATCCAGAGCAAAGGCTTTTTACAATATTGGACCATAGGCCTAGCTATGCCAGCATCCAGGTCTCTGTCTCATCTTTTTGTTTGCACTTACTAATAGCTGTCCCCAGACTCTAAGACCATTAAAATCTTAGTAATCCTTTACTCTTGACCTCTCATGTTCACACACAGAAAGATAAAGTCACTTACTCAAAATTAGAGTGATTCTGGGGAAGACATGAGAAAATTGCCTTCTTCCGCATTACCTTAAACTTGTGAGACTCCAGATGTGTAGGGGTGGACTGACAGATGTTCATTAGTAATGTTTCCACACTCACTGTTTTCTGAGATGTTCTTTCAAACTCTTCACATCATGGCACACAGTGAAAGTGAGCCAATTTACAGACAACCCTGGATTATGGAGGTGAGGATGTTTTGGGTGAATAAGGAGGATGTCACTGTGTTTGCCCAGTTCGAACCAGTTTCCCTGGGCATGTAGGTATTATGTTGAAGACTCTTACTCTCTCTTTTCATGCATTCTGCAGTTTGAGGATATAGACTCTGGGATCAGATCTAAGAGGTTTAGGGGAGCAGAGAGGTGGGAGGGGAAAGTAGGAGGGAGAAAGAGAGGGGGGAGCAGGAGAAGGGGAGGGAGAGGGAGAGAGGAGAGCAAGAGAGTGAATTTTACTTAGTGACAGCAAGAAGTTACAAGTTGGTAAGTGGCCATATAAACATCTCCACTTCCCAGCAGCTCATTTCCAAGTAACTCATTAAACAAAGAATGTTCTTCCATCCACTGCCTTGCATATAACCAAAGCAGCTCTTTGTAACCTCATTTTGTTTTTATTTTTTCCCTCCAGGAAAGAAGTGCTCTTCAAATTGCAAAAAGACAATGAAGTTTGAAGGTGTGGGGAACAGCTCTGTATTAGAATATGTGTCAGGACCTAGGTTTAACTCGAAATACTGAAAACAAATAAAAAAAAGAAAACGAAATCAAATCTAAGCCTAACAACCATAAAGTTGCTAGAATAGAAAGCTGACAATTGGGTAAGTGGAGTCACATTTTCTCATTTAGTTGAGTCTCTTGGTTGTGTATATGCCCTGCACAGGATTAGTTTGTTCATTAGAACTTGGAACTGGCATAATAAACATTACTTTTGTTTTTTTAATTCACCACCATATTCTCTTTTATTTTTAAAGTAGCTTTATATTGGAAATGCTATTTCAACTTTCAGACCCATCTAAATCACAGGTCAAGAAAACATAACCATAAATGTAGCTGTGAAATGCTATTCATTTTTAATTCATTTTTTGGTGGTATTAGAGTTTTAATTCACAGCCTTATACTTACTAGGCAGGTTCTTTCCAACTTAGATGTATGTCATCAGCCCTCCATTTTTAAGTATCTTATTACAAAAGAGCTTCTTCATTTTAGGAATATAGATAACAAAGATTAATTAAATCATTTAAATTTATACTCTTCCTGATACAATCATGTATCATCAATTACTTTTCTAGACCTTTTACTGTTTATATCCTAAAGATTTTAAAGATAAAATCATCTTTTACAACATTCTTAATCTTGTGCCAAAAGTAGCTTTCTATATTTTGTGCATGTCTTAATGGGTTATTATCCTTTTGTCTTGTATTTTAAATTTTTAGTACAATAATTCTCAATTATTTTGCCCTTGTCTTTCTTTTTCTTTCTTTTCTTCCTACTGTTGCCTAAGTTTCACTCACTATATGTTTATATTTTGTTTGAAATGGTGGCTGGGCATCAGCTGTAATGTGGGATGTGTGTGTGTGTGTGTGTGTGTGTGTGTATGTGTGTGTGTGTGTGAACTGCACTAGCATCTTGTGCATACTAGGGCAAGTGTTCTACCACTTATCTACATTCCTGGACTTTTCCACATCTTGTTTTCAGGATCTCACTTAGTTGCCTACCTGGCCTACATACCACCTTTCTTCTTCATTTTCTCCCATATCTGGACTTACAGATTTGTAACACCATATCCAACTTCAATTCAATTATTTTAATGCTACAAGAGACCTGATGGTGACAAACATTCCTGTCTGGGATAGTATACACTCCAGGTTCTCTCAATCTGTAAGTGCTATGCCCAAATCACAATATTCAGCAAGTCTGTCAATGGTAGAGTTACACCTTCCCACAATGGGTTGAATAACAAGCAAAAGTTTGCTGGTTCAACATTTAGGAAGTACTTAATTTCTTTAGCACTTTTTTCTGAAAGTGTTGACGAAGTTGACCCAACCTATCCTCCTATGGTATATTTATTAAAAAAATACCCACATTTCTTCACACTTTTGCCAAGTCTAGTGTTATCATAGACATACAAACCATCAGCCTAATTTTAATTATGTTCTAAAATCTAAGTATCAGTGATTGCATAGAGAGATTCCCTTCTTGAATACTTGTTTGTTAAACATGTCATTTGAAATATGATGTAAAAATCAATGTTAATAAATTATTTAATAAAAAATATATATTTACTAAACTGGTAGCTAAAATACATTTTAAATAGTTTTCTATGAAAAGTAAATGTTTTATTTTGTTACACATTTTAATTTCTTTTATTTTAATTTATTTATTTTTCTTTTTGCCAGTCCTGGGGCTTGAACTCAGTGCCTTGGGCTTTCTCAAGGCCAGCGCTCTAACACTTGAGTCATAGCATCACTTCAGGCTTTTTTTCTGCGTATGTGGTACTGAGGACTCGAACCCAGAGAGTTGTGCAGGCTAGGCAAGCACTCTAGCACTAGGCCAAACTCCTGGCCCCACACTTTAATTTCTTTTAAACTTTTTAATTTAAATTATTTTGGTCACATCACAATTTAATTATATACAAAATTATAAACAGATATAAATATTAACTAGAAGAATATTCATTTTAAAATCAATAGGATATTATTAAATAAAAGTCATATCTTAGTTACTCAGGAGATTGAGAACTCAATTAAGATTTGAACCCAGCTTGGCAGCAAAGTCCATGAGACTCTTATCATCAATTGCCCACCAAAAAGCCAGAAGTGAAGCATGGCTCAACTTAGTAGAGAACTAGCCCTGTGTAAAACAGCTAAGGGACAGTACCCAGACCCTGAGTTTAAGCGCCAAGACTGGAAAAAAAAAATCCTAACCTTGTTTGTTACTTTATAAAAGTTGATTAACTTAATTTTCATACATTGATTGTAGATTGAAGATAAAGGAATACAGTCATTGGTACTTCTGTTTCCTACTAAATGGTATTGTGGCAACCACAACTATTGGAATTGAGTGTTTGATGTCATATAATAAATGAGTTTTGAACCTAAGGCTCAAATTCTTGCTAGTCCCAGCCTAACCATTCACTTCTAGATATCAAGTAATGACATAAATTGAGGGGCAGAAAAGGGGTTCACTGACACAGGTAGGCAAGGGAGACAGCCCTTGAGTTCATTTTCAAATTCTTCAAATTATGGATATGAAATTTAAATGTAAACAGACAAGGAACTGGAAACCAGAAGAGAGAGATATGCTGAAATTTTTCTGACTAAATGCCCTTCAAAATGCTATCAAAACTGGAGCACATACGCATCTGATGGGTAAATATAGTAGTTAAATGATGATTAAATATAATCATGGACCATTGATAAGATCTGGAAATGGAAAAGGACGTTAGACAAAAAATGAAAAATCCAACTTGAGTATGATTGTTATTGATAAAAATGTACCAATATCTTTTTCTAATGTTGCCCACTAATGAAAGTTGTTACAGATAGGGGAAGCTAGATGGCTACTCTCACTTTAATTTTTCTGTAATCCTAAACCGATTCTAAAACACAAAACTTATTCTACTGTTATCTTCTCTATAGTATAAGAAATATTCTACATATTCTATAAATATAAACAAATTAGGAGCTTGAACAGCATAAATATTGTGTGTGTGTGTGTGTGTGTGTGTGTGTGTGTGTGTGTACTCATGTATGCACACACATGTGCTGGTACTGGGCTTGAACTCAGAAACTGGACACTATTCCTGAGCATTTTTGCTCAAGACTGCACTCTACCACTTGATCTACTGTCCTACTTCTGGCTTTTGTTGAATAGTTAATTGGAGATAAGAGTCCCATGTATTTACCTGGCTAATTTTGATTTATGATCCTCAGATTTCAATCTCTTGAGAAGCTAAGATTACAGGTGACCAGCCATAAATGTCTTCTGATTTGAGCCTTATATATTTGGACCATATTTCCCCGTCACTTGCTCAGATGATTAAGACAAAACCAGGCTTGTGTTCCTTTCTGCAGACTCTCAGATGGAGTTTGTGTCCTTGCCTTTTGGGTTGATAGAAGAATCAACTTCCCTTCTTTGTGATTTTAGCAGTAAATAAAAGCATAAAACATACACAAAATAAAAGAGCAGCATGTGTTGCTCCAGTATAATGTACAATTTTTTCCATATATTTTTTATTGGAATTAACAGAAGGGTTACATTATATTCACCAGATAGAAGGTGCATTACTTCACAAACATTGATACCCTTTTTCATGTCTTGGTCCCCGTTTCCCTCCCCAACTCCCGCCCCTCATCTTATTTTACCCCCTTCCCTATCCTATTACAAATAACCAAATAAGCAAATATACAATATATCAGATAACCAGGTGAAATACTGTAACAACATGAGATAACCAAGAAACAGCAAAAGAGGTGAGAGATAATGTAGTGTATTAAGGACAACAACCACTCAGTATATGGCTTTTGTTTCTATATCCTGGATTTAGCGACATACTATGTGGCCTTATGTATTTAGGTTTTGTCCTATTGTAAATCTCTGCTATGAGGGCCCAAGGTTTCAACTGATTATGACAAATGGAGGAAAACATTGAGTCTATGAGTCTGGCTTACTTCACTTAATATGATTTTTTTTCTTACAAATGGGGCAATGCCACTCTTTCTGATGGGTGCATAGAATTCCATTGTGTACAAATACCACAGCTTGTTGATCCACTCATCAACTGAGGGACATCTGGGTTGGTTCCATATCTTTGCTATGGTAAATAGTGCTGCAATGAACATTGTTGTTCTAGTGAACTTAGTATGTCCTTGTTTCTGGAAAATTGGGTAAATGCCAAGCAGTGGAATTGCTAGGTTATAGGGGAGCTCTATGTTTAGTCTTTTGAGGAACTTCCATAATGCTTTCCATAGTAGTTGAATGAGTTGGCACTTCCACCAGCAGTATAGTAGCAATCCCTCCTGGCCACATCCCCGCCAGCATCTGTTGTTGTTAGATTTCTGGATCCTGGCCATTCTAACTGGAGTGAGGTGGAGTCTTAAGAGTTGTTTTGATTTGCATTTCTTTTATGGCCAGATGTTGAGCATTTCTTCAGGCCATTCTTATTTCTTCTTCAGAGAAGACTCTCTTTAAATCTTTGGCCCATCTTTTAATGGGGTGGTTGTTTCTTTAGAGATTAGTTTGGGAGTTATTCAATTTTTTTAGCTGTTGATATAATTTAGATGTGAGGCCTCTGTCTTTTGTATAGTTAGTGAAGATCTTCTCCCATTCTGTAGGCTTTCTAGTTAATTTGCTAGCTATGTCCTTTGCCATACAGAAGCTCTGCAGTTTAATGCAGTCCCACTTATCCAGACTTTCTCTGATTTGTTGTGATTCTTGGTCCTTATTAAGTAAGTTTCGACCTGTGCCAAGGAGGCCTAATGTATCTCCTATTCCTTCTTGTAAAGTGTTCAGTGTATCTGCTTTTACCTCAAGGGCTTTGATCCATTTGGAGTTAATCCTGATGCAGGGTGACAAAGAAGGATCCAACTTCAGTTTTCTGCAGGTGCTTAATCAGTTCTGCCAGCACAACTTGTTGAAGAGGCTGTCTTTCTTCCATTCTATTTTTTTGGCTCCCTTTTCAAAGATTAGGCGGCCATAGGTCTGTGGTTTAATATCTGGGTCCTCAGTTCTATTCCATCAGTCTTCAGGCCTGTTCTTGTGCCAGTACCACGCTGTTTTGGTCACTATAGCTCTGTATAGAGTCTAAAGTTCGGTATTGAAATTCCTCCTGTGCTGTTCTTTCTGCTAAGAAGTGTTTTTGCTATTCTGGGTCTTTTATTATTCCATATGAAATTTTGGATTGCCTGTTCTATTTATTTAAAGAATGACATTGGGCTATTGATGGGTATTGCGTTGAATTTGTAGATAGCCTTGGCAAGATTGTCATTTTCACGATGTTAATTCATCCATTCCAAGAGAATGGGAGGTTTTTCCATTACCTTAGTTCTGCTTTAATTTCCTTTTTCAGGGTTTTAAAGTTTTCATCAAAAAAGTACTTTACATTCTTAGGCAAGTTAATTCCTAGGTACTTTATTTTCTTTGACACTATTGCAAAAGGAGTTATTTTCCTGACTGTTGCCTCATTCCTCTCATTGTTGGCATGTAGAAAGGCAGTTGATTTTTGAGGGTTAATTTTATACCCTGCTACCTTGCCAAAGTTTTGAATCAGCTCAAGCAGCTTGGGAGTGGAGTCTGTAGGGTTCTTTAAATACAGAATCATGTCATCTGCAGAGAAGGAAAGTTTCACTTCTTCTTTCCCTATTTGAATCCCCTTTATGCTTGCTTCTTGCCTTATTTCTCTGGCTAGGAATTCTAGTACTATGTTAAAGAGTAGTGGAGAGAGTGGGCATCCTTGTCTCATTCCTGATTTTAGAGGAAATGGGTTTAGCTTATCACCATTAAGTATAATGTTAGCTGTGGGTTTGTCATACAGAGCCTTTATTATACTGAGGAATGTTCCATGGATTCCTAGTTTCTCCAGAGCTTTTAGAATAAAGGTGTGTTGAAGCTTGTCAAATGCCTTTTCTGCATCTATTGAGACAATCATGTGATTCTTGTCCTTACTTCTGTTGATGTGTTGTAGTATATTAATTAATTTTTTGTATGTTGAACCAGCTTTGCATCACTGTGATGAATCCTGTTTGGTCATAGTGTATAATTTTTTCATGAGTTGCTCAAGACGGTTGGCCAGTATTCTGTTGAGAAGTTTTGCATCAATATTCTCTTTCTTTGAGGGAATAATGTACAATTCTTATATTAAAGACTATAATTTAGCCAGGTGCCAGTGGCTCATGCCTGTAATCCTAGCTACTCAGGAGGCTGAGCTGTGAGGATCACCACTGGAAGCCAGAGGCAGCTATAGCAGTAAAGTCTGTGAGACTCTTAACTCAAGTTAACTACCAAAAACAAAAAAAAGGGAAGTGTCATAGTATCTATGACATACAAATCCCCAGCCTAATTGTAATTATCTTCCAGTGATTGTATATATTAATTCCCTTCTTGAATGCTTGATTGTTAAATGTCTTTATTTTGTAAAAATCAATGTTAATAAATTTTTAATAAAAGATTCAGAAGTGGAGCTGGCACCATGATTTGGTGGTAGAGCATTACCCTTGAGAACAAAAGCTCTGAGACTATACTCAGTCCCTAATTTCAAGCCCAGTACTGGCAGAAGACTAAAGTGAGAAGACAGAAGACTAAAATAAGATTCATTTCTAAAAAAAAATGGTGAGACATGTGTTTATTGCACTCATAATATAATAGTGCCTTAAAAAACAAAGCTTTCAATAACTATGAAATTATTAAACTTCAGCCGTTTCTGGGGTAAGAGAACAGAGTCATTTCTGTTTCTTGTATACAAACATAATAGAGATTCTAAACTACTGTTTCTAACTGTGGCATAGAGACCTGTCTTTATGACTGCTTTGACAAACCCTTTTACTTTGGTGGTACTCCAGAGACTGAGATTTGAAGCTATATTTTTTTTCTCTCTCAAAGGACATCTTACATATGAAAGGAGCCATTTTTCTTTGTTATAACCCCTTATTTCTAGATAGAGCCAGATTTAATTAAAGTATGCATTTAAATGCAGTTATAAGAATCACTTTGCCTTTATCTTGGTTGAGTACAAAGCAAAGTGGATAATCATATAAATAGTGTTTTCAGAAAGAGGGAAATCACTTTATATCCTAATTTTCTCCTTCTCTTCCTTTAACTTTCATTTACCTAAATTTTCATTTAAAAATATTATTGTAAAAGTTCATTTTCTTTAAGGATGTTAAATATTTTTGCTATGAAATTTTTGAAAGGAAAACTATCTTTTTCAAATAAGAATTGAAGTGCTGCAAACTATGTTCATTGCCGCACTATTTACCATAGCAAAGATATGGAACCAACCCAGAAGCCCCTCAGTTGATGAGTGGATCAACAAGATGTGGTATTTATACACAATGGAAGTCTATGCTGCCATCAGAAAGAACGACATCGCCCCATTTGTAAGGAAATGGAAAGACTTGGGGAAAATCATATTAAGTGAAGTAAGCCAGAGTCAAAGGAACATAGGCTCAATGGTTTCCCTCATTTGTCATAATTGGTACACATCTAGGACACTCCTAGTAGAGGATTACAATAGCCCAAAACCTAGGTTCATAAGGTCGTATAGAATGAGACTAAAGGAAAGGATCTCCAGGATATGGAAACAAGAGCTTTATCTTGTGTGAATGTTTTATGTACTATGTTATTTCTCTTTTCTTTTGTTGTCCATTGGTTAATCTCATATTGTTATTGTACCTCACCCTGTTACCTAACATATTGTGTATATATATATATATATATATATATATATATATTTGTTTGAAATAGGAAAGGAAAGGGGAGAAAACAAGATATTTGGGAGGGGGTGGAGGGAGGGAAATGGGGACAAAAACATATGAAGGGGTATCAATGTGTGAGAAGTAATGCACCTTCTATCTGGTAAATATAACTGTAATCCCTAGCACTCAGGAGACGGAGATCTGAAGATCAAGGTTCCAAGGCAGCCCGGGCAGGAAAGTCTATAGTCTCCAATTCATCACAGGAAAAGATTCACTTTAGCTCAGTGGTAGAACACTACCAAGCCTTGAGCAAAAGGTACTCAGGGATAGCACCCAGACTCAGGCTTCAAGCCCCAGGTTCAGCCAAAGAAAAGGAAATGAACTTCACAACTTGGGTGGGGTAGAGTTGGAAAGAAAGGAAAAGTGGTAGGAAAAAAAAACAGGGAGAGTTAACAAATGTTCAACAAGAAATATACTCAGAAAGCAGGCATATTAGCTCACACCTGTAATCCTAGCTACTCAGGAGGCTGAGATCTGAGGATCATGGTTCAAAGCCAACCCAGGCACAAAAGGATCTGAGACTCTTATCTCTAATTAATGTGAAGCGGGGGTTGGCTTAAGTGTAGAGCAGTAGCCTTGAGCCTAAGAGCTCAGGAGATAGCACCCAGGCCCAGGTGTAGTGCGGTAGTCTTGAGCTGAAGAGCTCAGGGACAGTACCCAGGCAGAGTTTAAGCCCCATGACCCCCCCCCCCACACACAAAGAAATGTACTCATTACCTTACTATATAACTGAAACCCTCTGTACATTACCTTAACAATAAAATTAAATTTAAAATGTATTAGAATATCACAAAGTATGAATGGAATGTAACTGACATTTCTTTAGTACTTACTATATGATATATATATATACACTATCAGCTAATTTTTAGTATTTATAGACTATAGATATATTTTTAAACTAGAATTGTTTTTCTTGTATATATTCCCCATTATTAGATCTTGTTAGCTCCTCCTTCAAAATACACAAAATATATAACTACATTCCATTTTTATTATACTGTGAAGCCATAATTTCATCTTTCCTATACCACTGTACAGTCTTCAACTACTTTCCACTCCTTCTTTTCTTTGTGAGTGTGTGTGTGTGTGTGTGTGTGTGTATGCTTAATTGGAGATATATGTGTCTGTGTGTGTTGTGTACCACTCTTGGACTTGAATTCAGAGCCTGGGTGCTATCTTTTAACTTAATTTTTTGTTCAAGGCTAGCTCTCTACTACCTGAGCTATACTTCCTCTTGTGATGTTTTATTGTTGTTTTGTTTTATGTTTCTTGTTTTTGCGTGTGTGTGTGTGTGTGTGTGTGTGTGTGTGTGTGTGTGTGTGTATGCTTAATTGGAGATGTAAGTTTCATAGACTTTCCTGCCTCAGCTGACCTCAAACTGTGAACTTCAGATCTCAGCCTCCTGATTATGCAGGATTACATGCCTGAGTCAATAGCATCTGGTAATGCTTCCATTCTTAAACCTCCATAGCACTCTCCACATAGTAAAAAACCATCTTAAAAAAAATTCATGTCATCCTTCTGTTCAATTCCTTCTAATGAGTTCTAATACAAAAAAAAAATAAAGGTCCTTAGCTTGCTGTGGTAGTTAAGATACTAATTCTCTGGGCACCCATGTCTGGTGCACTTATCTTATATTGACCCGCTGCTGTGGTTTGGATGTGTCCCATATGAGTCTTTAATTTACAGTCTAGGACCCCAGCTTGGAACTGTTGTAAGGCAGCAGAAACTTCCAGAGGAGGGGGTCCGTAGGAAATCCCCAGGTCAGTAGACACATGTCATCAAAAGGTATTGGTTTTTCTTCTCACTTGTTTGCTTTCTATCCATGAAGTGAACAGTTTTGCTCTGTTATTTACTCCTACTTCAACACATGAGCTTTTTGTTGTGTGTGGGGGGTGGGGAGGGAGGAGAAAAGAGAGGGGGACCATTCCATAGTTCATTTTCAACCTCCAGTATTCTAATCCTAGTGATCAGGTAAGAAAGTTAGATAGGCTAGTAATACATAGTATAGTGAAGATGAAAAGAAGTCCCTGGAAACTTTTCGGTGACCTGACCCATCAATAACACCTAAGAGTGTAACATATAAGTTAAGCAACAGCCAAAGTGACTCTAGCACTCAGGAGTTCAAGTTGACAGTATCTATTGAGATGCAAGGCAAAATGTTAGCTGTGAGCCACTGCAAAATTAAAAATTGTATACTTTTGACATACAATGGTGGGACAAAAAATACTGGAAATTATTTCATTAAGAATATGAGAGGGTCTGGAGTTTGGTCTAATGGTAGAGTGCTTTCCTAGCATATAGGAAGACCCAAGTTTGATTTCTCGGTATCACATACATAGAATAAAAGCCAGAAGTGATGCTGTGGCTCAAGTGGTAGAACTCTTGCCTTGAGAAAACCAAGGGAGAGAGCTTAGGGCCTGAGTTCAAAGCCCCAGGACTGGCAAAAAAAAAAAAGAAAAAGATTAAGAGGAATGATCTGGGTGATAGTAGCTCACACCTGTAATGCTAGCTACTCAGGAGGCTGAGATCAGAGGATCCAACCTGGGCAGGAAAATCTCTAGACTCTTATCTCCAATCACCTACGCTGAAAAAGCCAGAAGTCACAATACAGCTCAGGTAGTAGAGCCCTAGCCTTGAGTATAAAGAAGCTTAGGGACAATCCCTTCAGTCCTGAGTTCAAGCCACAGGACTGGCAAAAAAAAAAAAAAAGAACTGGAAAATGGGAACATGTTAAAAAAAAAAAGACAAAATGAGATTAAAGCCAGCTAGACAAACATCCGTTTCTATAGTACCATATCCATCATTGTCTGAGGCCCAAATTACTTGGCAGCTCTACTGGGCCTTGTGGGCTGTAGCCCTCAGGGCCCCTACCAGGTAAAGAAACTGCTGAAATTATGAAATGAAATAAAACATTTTTTTCTTATGAGTTGATTGAAATACTCATTCCAGTGGCAGAAAACTGACAAAACACAAATCTGGATGATGCCTGAGGCTATGATATGGTGAGCTGTCAACCTTTTCAAGTAGGTTACCCTGTGTGAGAAAGGCAAAGGAATGATTCAGAATATAATTAGAATCTCAGCAGGTGCGTTTGAGTTGACCATCCTTCAAATTGTCCCGAAGACCTGACTTAAGAAGATGAAATTCATGAGAAGGGGGATCAGGTCCCTTTCTAAAGATAGATCCTTAGCCCAGGCTAATCGAAGGAGCTGTACAAAAAGGGCTTTGAAGTCAACATTTAAGAGGAAAGACTATTTTTTAAAAAAGATGATTCAGTTATACACCCTCCAGGAAACAAATTTAGCCTGATAGGACTACTCTTATTGTCAAGCCTTTTCACGTAGCCTGGCCAAAATCTTGGATTGCAATTTCCAAAGATGAGAGGATTTTGCAATGTCAGGATTTTGCACTTGTTTGTTCAACTTCTTTAAAGAGCATTTCTTGATCTCTTTATTTCTTTTTTTAAAATTGTAATGTATAGAGGGGTTACAGTTATATTCGCCAGATAGTAGGTGAATTTCTTTCACACATTCTCTCTTCTCATGTTTTTGTCCCCATTTCACTCCCCCCACCCCCTCCCAATCATCTTGATCTCTTTATCTAAAACAGTACTTTCACCGACTCTTCAACCCCCTTCCTTAACTTTTATTCTCGACTCTTATATGTATGCCACTTTCTCTATTGAATGTTTATATTCGTTCTGCAGGATGTAGGCTCAACAAAAACAGGAACTTTGTATCCTGGTATACAATTTTTTTCCATTTCTCTGCTACTGGAAGGAAAGGCATTCAATTCTTTTTATTTCGTTCAATCATAGGTTAACTTATAAGTGAAGTAAACGGTCCAAAATCAAAATCAGAGTTGAGGTTTTAATAAATGAACTCTCTGACTGGAAAGCTTATTTTCTCCCAGCTATAAAATGTAAGTACTGTGGTTTGCTAGTGGCACATGCCTGTATTCCTAGCTACTCAGGTGTGTGAGCTAAAAATAGTGGCTCAATACCAACCTGTACAGAAAAGTTTGTGAGACACTTAAATACAATTAATCAGCAAAAAGCTGGAAGTGAAGGTGTGGCTCAAGTGCTAGAGGACCAGACCTGTTTTTCAAAACAAAATAGTCACAAAACTTACTATTTTTCCAAATGGTAAAAGGTAAATTTAAGTTGGCTCCAAAATGGGAGAGTTAGAACAAAAAGAAAAATATTCCAATGTGACTGACTCACATGGTTTAGTTTGATTTTACTTTGTCCCTCAGGTGGGGAGAGGGTAAATTAAAAGCAAATTCATACTCCACCTCCTTTTCAGACTGACAAGAATATTGCTGCATCAAATAAGACAATATGTCTACAATTATGAGACAGTATAGTTCCAAATCAAAGTAATATTATTTTAAGACTGGTTAAAATAAAACGCATTCAGTCTAGTGCCCTGAGCTCACTAGGGAGGCTGAGATCTGAGAATCAGGATTTGAATCAAAACTAGGCAAGTAAATCCTAGAGAATCTTATCTCCCAGTAACCAGCAAAAGGCTGGAAAGGGAGGTGTGGTTCAAATGGTGGAGCCTCAGCTGAGCTAGAGCACAAAACCTAAAGCTCAAACCTGGTACTAGTATCAAGTAAAAACAACAACAAAACCAGAAAGAAAAAAGGTTTCCTCCAATTGAGAGAATAGCACACTGAGACAAATTGTGTTTCAAAATAGGATAGGTCTGTATTACTCATTCTGTGTCTCCTTATCAAAGAAATTACCAAGCCTAATCCTCAGATATGGTATTTTTTTAAATAAGAAAAGAGTCTTATTTAGATCATATTTCTAGATCTCCAAGAGATCTACAGATTCAAAATCTTAATTCTAGAGATTCATGAACCAACATTTGCTGGGTGCCCGTGGCTCATAATCCTAGCTACCCAGAAGGCTGAGATCTAAGAATCACGGTTCCAAGTCAGCCCATACAGAAATGTCTTCGTGAGACTCTTAACTTCCATTAAACACATAACAAAACAGGAGTGGTACTGTGGCTCAAGTGGTAGAGTGCTAGCCTTGAGCACAAAGCGGCTCAGGACCAGTGCCCAAGCCCTAAGCTCAAGCCCCACAACTGACAAAGCAAAACAAAACAAAACATAACCAAAAAAAAAAACAACAACATTGGCTTGGCTATGTTGCAGTGAAGACCTCAAGAGGATGGTGCAATTGTGTATGTTCATGCATGTGTGTATACATGTGTGAGAGAGAGAAAGACAAACAGAGAGAGAGAGAGACAGAGACACAGAGAGAGAGAGACAGAGAGAGAGACAGAGAGAGAGACAGAGAGAGAAAGACAGAGAAAGAGGGGGGAGGGAGAAAGGGGGAAGATGTGCGAGAGTGAACGAGAGAGAGCATATCACTGAGATTACTGATGAGACAAGGCAGGAGAAATTGTGTTCCCTCAACCAGCATTGATAATAAGATGGATATATGGTGGGAGGAATTTTCAGCTAAATGTTTCATCGTGATTATGATATTCTTTCCACATTCAGTTCGAAAATTTTCTTGTCAATGGGAAAAATGTTAAAGTTCATGAATATTTCTTGTGTTTTCATAGATGTCAACACAAAACCTTGACAACATTGTGACATGAATAATAGAAAGACATCCTTTCTGATTTCAAGAATTGTTCCATTTCTTCCATAGCACAGAGTAATAGGTTCCCATTGTGGAATGCTCACGGGCTTTGGGAAGTTCGGAAAGTCTCTTCTAACTTATGGAATGACTTCATGCCGTTCCTAGTTAATGAGAAGATGGCTCCTCTAGCTAAGATTTTGTGCTTTTGAAAATGATTAAAGTCCCCATCAATAAACTGGAATAAAGGAGATTAATCTTCATCAGGAGGATAAGCCACATCCATAGAACTAAAGACCTGAAAATATAAGATGAAGGCCCGAATTTTAAACAATAAAGTGCTTTTTAAGGGCCCAATGGTTCCATTTCTCTGGAGAACATCAATACAACCTTGAACAATTACAAAACATTTTAATGCACTCCCAAGAGGTTCTGAAAACATTTTTCTTTCTTGTAGAAGTATAGTTTTACTGTTATTATTAATGTGTATACAAAGGGACTACTGTTTCATAAGTCAGATAATGAGTACACTTCTTTTTGGACAATGTCACCCCTTCTTCCATTTTCCCCGTTTTCAGTTTCTGGTCCCTGCCCACAAGTTGCAATAGTTCATTGCCACATAATATATACTGAGGATCACATTTATTTGTCCTTCCTTTATCCTTCCTTTTCTGGACTTCTCCCTTGCTCCCCTCAAAAGAGAGAAAAAAAGAATAAACAATAAGCATTTTTTTAATGCAAAAACAAATGCCATCACCTCCAACAACAACCACCCCCTCCCTATGTTTTCATTTCTAGGAAATCATTCTGGTAATAATATTTCAAATGTTGAGAGTCATTATACTGTTGGGTTCCTCCCTTAAGGATATTTTTCACCAACTGTACTTCTGATCCCTCTGACCCCAGGTATAAATTGGTCACCTAAGAGTGACAATCAGGGTTTCTTCCAGAGAATCTGAGGCAGTGAGTTATTTATGTTTGTTCCCGAGGGTTCTGTCCAAGCATTTGTGTTTAAGGCTAGCCCTCTTCCACTGGAGTCACTGCCCCCTCCACTCCCAGTTTTCAGTGGTTAGCTGGAGATAGGAGTCTCATGGACTTTCCTACCTGGGCTGGCTTCCAACCATATTCTTCAGCTCTCAACCTCCTGAGCACTGTGTAGGATTTCAGGCCTGCACCACTAGTGCTTCACTTGAGGGTTTTTTTTTTTTTTGCTGCTGTTGTTTTAAATTGTGTCTTTATTCAGGTGTGTTATCAGGGTAATGCTGGACTTAGTAAATTTACTTTGGGTCATAGGCCTGGGTGCTGTCCCTGAGCTCTTCAGCTCAAGTCTACTACCCTCCCCTTGAGCCAAGACTCACTTCTCATTTTCTAGGGGTTAATTGGAGATAAGATCTCAGGTCCTTTTGTGCCCCAGCTGGCTTTGAACCTTGATCCTCAGATCTCAGCCTCCTGAATAGCTAAGATTACAGGTGTGAGCCACTGGTGCCCAGCTTGCCCTCATATTTTACTTTGAGAAGTACTAGTGTTAGTGTTAGTGTTTATTTTCTTTAAAGGTCTCATAAAATTCAACTGCAAATCTGCCTTATTTTGGGATTTGAACTCAGGGTCTGTCCTTGGGTAACCACTTGATCCTACCCTTGCTGGAAGACTCTTCCAAGCCCACTCTTACCAGCTAAATTGGCATGAGACTGAGAACCAAACCTTCAGGTTGAAATCTGAGTGCTGAATTCCAGAATGAAAGCTATGGAGACAGCCTTTCCTCAGCAGCAGCTGGCTAAAAGGCAGCCCTTGTTATTGTCATCTGAGATTCGGGAAACCTTTCTCTTTTTGTCCTTCTGGAAGCTCTTCCTTTCCTCATTTTTATGAGGTGTCCCGAATTTCATATGCAAACCAATCTGAACAGGTTTATGTTTATTTCAATTATTCAGAAGTCAGTTTCCACAGGTTGTAAAGGAAAATGATGTGTGTGGGTATGCATGTACATATGTGTATATTTATTTATGCTAAGCCCCAGCTAAGGGCTTGTTGCTCTCCTACTTGAGCCACAGTACAAAAATCCTCATGGAAGTTGCATGAAGCTGATTGAGAGCAAGGCTAGCCAAACCAGACCAGTCCTGGGCTTCATCTTGTTGACTGCCCTCATATGCTGTCTTCCATTAGTGGCGTATGACTGGTCCAGATGCAGGTTAGTGGGGTTCAAGGGCTTTTTCCAACTCGCACAGCTTATAGGCAGAGTTCCTTTCTGTGCAGTGGTCTGACTGAAGTCTCTGCGATTTCTCAAACTGCTGGCTTGGGACTGGCTGATTTCATTTCACAGAGGTGGCTGTCATATCCTGGCATGTGGCTCCTTCACAGACCACAGAATCAAGTTATTAGTAATTAGTAACTGAGTCAGTGGAGTGATTCACCATCCATCGTGAAGGGTTAGGCCTGTAAAGGGGGCGGGAGGGAGTGTAGGCACAGGATGAGGCGGAGGGAGAAGACAAATAACAGGAGAAGATTCCTTGGGATATTTTTAGAATTTTATCACATCACTCTTCTTCCGCTGGGATTCAGCTTTTCTTTTGGGAAATGAAGAAATTCAGATATTGTAGGGACTAAATAAAAATATATATGTTGTAGCTGAGTGAGGTTGGCTCATGTTTGTAATCTTAGCTACTTGGGGGACAGAGCCTGGGGAATCACTGTTGGAGGCCAGAGTGGACATAGAAATCTGGACTGCAGATCAGTCAAAAGCTGTGCTTGCCAATGCACGCGAACTCACAAGTAGGCAGACAGTAATCTAAGGCCAGCCAGAGCATTAAAAAAAGACTGTATTTAGGAAGTAATTAACACAGGCAGGGGCTGGAGAAATGATTCAAGTGATAGAGTCCTTAACATTGCAAAGACCCTGAGTTCAATATTTAATCCTGTCCCCCAAAAGTTGATTTGTATAAATGTAACCCTTCTTCTATACATTACCGTGACAATAAAAAATCTTAAAAGTCAATTTGTAAGAGCTTAGAAAACTTCACTACCACAAACTACTATTAATCATCATGATTCACCACATTGTATCACATGTGCATCATATCATGCATTGCGAGAAAATTCTCCCTTACTACATTACAATTCTAGATTATCAGTAAAGTTTCATGCTATCACTAGGTACCCTGGATAGTATTTTAAAAGCAGATTAAGTGCGATTTAGTTTTTAAATACTCATCCCTAACACACCGGATGTTAGGCTGGCACACGTCCTGACGTAGTTTATAAAAAGCAAATCACTTTCTTCTAGAAAGAAAAATGCTTTCCTTAGCATTTTTACTTTTAGCAAAAATACTGCATTCCCCTCTATTCTGTATTTATGTACAAAATTGTCTAAAACTAAGGTAAATGATAATGACTTTCGCTCCTGCTAATTTTCACAGTGTGCTGATTTCTTTTCACTCACTTTCATTATTGTAACCCATGTGTTACACTTCTGTTGCTAAGAAACAGTTTCCTCCTTATGCCTGGTCTACAAGAGCCAGCTTTGCTAATTGACTAGAAATACATTTTCTGTTGAGATTATTTTCTGGATAATAACATTATTTGAAGTGATGACAACCATTATTGCTTTTAAATGATGGTACAATGAGTTTATCCCTTCACCAGATGTTGGCTTCTGAAGGGAAACAAATGACCACTGGTCCACCAAGATCAGATCATTTGCCCAGGATTTATTCTTTCTGCTTCTTTTACAGAATGACTATTTTGATAGATGCTTTCATCCAAGAATTCAGTTTCTTTCAACACAAGGAAGTAAAATAAGCATGGCTTTTTCATTGGAGATAGGAATGTATGTAGTCACAGGGATTTATTTTTTTTTGTTTTCTACAAATGTTTAGTTTGTGCAGGCATTACATGGAGTCTAATAGTAGGGGACTCACAATAGATCAGTCAGGTGTGTGTGTTATGCATTCCATTGAGGGGCGTAAGATAGAGTGGAGCCAGCCTGACTGCACACTGCACATCTAAGACTGCTCTTCCTGTGGCCACATTAACTTTCCACTGAGCTTAATCTGTAGGATATGCAAGTACACTGATTTTTTCTATATCTAGAATGAAGATAACACATTTGTACAAAATAATATATTTGAAAACCTCTTTGAAACTAAATGATCCATGAAAATATTAAGATTATAGGCACATTTAGGAGAGTCTAATTTGAGCCAGGAGAACAGATGATTCCAAGATTCTTTTGAGCTTTCCTTTTTTTCTGCCAGTACTGGAGCTTGAACTTAAGAGCTGGGCAACCTCATTTCACTTTTTGTGCTCAAGGCTGGTGCCCTGACACATGAGCCTCATCTCCACATCATTGAGTTTTCCTTTTCAAGAAAAATAACATGTCTCTTAACAGAAGGTGAGTAGATAGTGATTTGAACAGTGGTTAAAAAGCCAATACTTGCGTAACTCTGTTTAATGCTACAAAATTCTAGGAAGTATCTTGTGAGGTTTTGGCTTCTCTAAATGTTGGCCATGGTACATAGACTCTGATATTGGGTTATTATATTATTTTGTTCACTTAAGTACAAACTTTCCCAATATTTCTGTAAGGTTTCTTTTTTCTTCTTGCATTGGGGTTTGAACTCAGAGCCTCAAACTTAATAGACACATATAGAGGAAAATTTCTTTCATATAGAATATCTTAGATATTATGGATCAGATATGTTCATGCTTGCAAACTCCTGGAAATTTTGAAAAAAAAATAAAGGTACATCACACTTAATTCTTTATTGCCTGGCTTAAAAACCAGAGAGATTAATCAATATAAATTCATTTTGAACAACTATTTCACTAAAAATAGTGAGTCCATTTGAAATGGCCTATCTAAAAAAATCTTAGTGTATATAAGAATTGAATATACTTGGTAGGTGATATTTGATGCCTATTAAATAACTACTAAATATGGACAAACGATTTGGAATTTAGACAGAAGGAAGTAAAACTGGCGGACTTTGATGCCGAAACAAGAGATAATTTGACTAGTAACCTCTTCCCAAACCCTACCCCCACGCAGCAGGAGGGAGGGGGATGTGAGAAAATAAAGCAGGTGTGTCAAGATTCAGGTCAACTAGGCTTGCATATGCTAAGGAATTCAAATGCCTTTCCCAATGTCCTCTTTGTGGGTCTCATGGTGGCTATTGAAGAAAAGGCTGTGTTGAGAAGACCTTGTTGAGTGATGATGGCTATGAACATAGTTCTGTCAAGACATGCTCATCATCCTTATCATCACTTAAGGAGATCTGTCCATACATTTTGTATCTCTTTGTGTTATTGTTCATTAAATAAGAAGAAATGGATGGAATCCTCTTATCAACACACTGTATGGCTTAGTAACACTTTATTTTACATTAAATAAACATTTATTTCAGCAGTGACGATAATACTTTGTATTTAAAAACCATTCCATGAGTGGCAAGGTGTAGATACATTGAAAGCATTCCACCTTTCAAACAGAAAAATTCCACTGATAAATGCATAGTAGTAAAGTTTTCCCTGTCTAGGTAACAATTGGCGTCAGTCCTTTCCTGTTTCCTTGTGGAAACAAGGTTCTTTTCAAGGCATCTTTGTTTCAAATGTCACTTTAAAGGGAACAAGATGTAACTTTATCAAAAGATTGCTCTCTGTAGTGAATAAAGCATCAAAATTACTGTTGTTGTATCTTAAAGCAAGTGTGATTTTCAAGAGATAGCATTTTCAGTAAATAAGTCAACATTTTATGCTATTGCATCATTATTCTATTTCTCCCTTATTTACTGTAATAATCATCAGCTGAATTGAAGAAAAATAGCTAAATAGGATGAGGACTGTAATTATTGTGTAGCAGATTCTTTTGAAAGGATTTAATATGAAGGCAAAATGTTGTGCCCAAACACAAATTGCTTTTGATCTATCTGGAAATGAGGAGGTAATGTGCTTTGCTTAGGGACCCAGAGCAAAGCCACTCCACACTGATAAATACCTGGCACTATAAAAGACAAATCTAGCAAGAACCAATGAGAAGATTGCTCATCTATCTGCACTAACTTATGCCAGGCTCTATTGATAGTGTAGTTGAGGTCCTGCCTCTCTGCACAGAGACAGACAAGCAAGAGTTGTGTGTGTGTGTGTGTGTGTGTGTGTGTGTGTGTGTGTGTGTGTGTGTGTGTGTGTGTTATTGTAGCAGGACCCTTCCCACTACAGAAAAGTCAAAGCAGAGGGAACTTTTCCAGTGGAGTCTATTCTTTTTGTTTTTTTAAGTGTTTGCTTTAAAACTGTTAGCAACAGTTAAATTCCAGATCTCCTCAGTAACAAATATTGTTACAGTTAAGCTCCAATGGTTCTTGCCTGTGATCCTAAGGTATGTGGGAGGCTGAGACCTGAGGAGTAGGCATCTAAGCCAGTTCAGATAGACAAATCTGAGAAACAATTATCTCCAGTTAACCAGTCCAAGAGCTAGGAGTGAAAAGGTGGTTGAAGTGGCAGTGTGCCTGCCTTTAGTGAAAATGCTCAAAGACAGTGCTTAGGCTCTGAGTTCAAGCCCCAGTACCACGCGTGCACACACACACACACACACACACACACACACACACACACCACATATTTCTTTCTTTGCCCACCAACTTGCCACTTTCAACAACCCATTTAAAGGAGGTATCTAATGCAAATCTTAGCAAAGCACATTGAGAATTAATGGACCAATATCTCTTCAATAAATTATAGAGTATGCATAAATATTCATTTTTTCATTAATCAATACAAGGTGATTCCTTATGCTACCCACATAATAGATGATATTTTCCAAGGTCAACAGTGGAACAGAAAGAAAGAAACAAATTTGAGATCTGACATGTATCAAAAAGTAGTTTAACCCAAACCTGACTTTCTAAGTTGTTTCCTTTTCTATTTTTTTTTTTTTGTGGGTTATGGGGCTTGAACTCAGACTGGGTGCTGTCCCTGAGCACTTCAGCTCAAGGCTACCTCTCTATTTTTGAGCCAAGCCCCACTTCTCATTTTCTAGGGGTTAATTGGAGATAAGAGTCTCAGGTCCTACATAGAGCTCCCCTATGACCCAGCAATTCCACTACTAGGCATTTACCCAATTGTCCAGAAACAAGAACATACTAAATCCACTAGCACAACGATGTTCATTGCAGCACTATTTACCATAGCAAAGATATGGAACCAACACAGATGTCCCTCAGTTGATGAGTGGATCAACAAGATGTGGTATTTGTACACAATGGAATTCTATGCTGCTGTCAGAAAAAATGACATCGCCCCATTTGTTAGGAAATGGAAAGACTTAGAAAAAATCATACTAAGTGAAGTGAGCCAGATTCAAAGGAACTTAGGCTCAATGGTTTCCCTCATTTGTCATAATCGGTAGAAACCTTGGGCTCTCCTAGCAGAGATTTACCATAGAGCAAAACCTAGATACATAAGGCCATATAGTATGATGCTAAACGAAAGGACTTCCAGGATATAGAAACAAAAGCCATATAATGAGTGATTGTTGTTCTTAATGTACTATGTTATCTCTCATCTCTTTTGCTGTCCCTTGGTTATCTCATATTGTTACAGTACCTCATTTTGTTACCTGATATATCGGATATATTTGTATTTGGTTATTTGAAATTGGATAGGGAAGTGGGGAAAACAAGATGAGGGGTGGGGGTGGCGGGGAGGGAAATGGGGACCAAGACAAGAGAAAGGGTATCAATGTATGTGAATTAATGCACCTTCTATCTGGCAAATATAATGTAACCCTTCTATTAATTACAATAAAAATATATGAAAAAAAGTCTCAGGTCTCAGTGCCAGGATTGGCTTTGAACCTTGATCCTCAGATCTCAGCCTCCTGAGTAGCTAGGATTACAGGTGTGAGCCACCATGCCCAGCTTAAGTTGTTTTCTTATAAAGATATTTCAAAAGTAAAATATTTATATATTTAAAAATTAAAGTTATTTTCTAAAATACAAAATGGGTTCATTTTATATTGAATTTTATTTTTGGTTTTTCTAATGGAGTTCCATGGCAACACTGTTTTCTCATCCGGAACAATTTCCTGTGAGCAAACAAATTATACCAAATTCTTCCTTTCTAAGCAATGAAACCATCTTGAGTGCCTGTGGAAATTGTGAAGGAATTCATAGACAAATATTGTTCATTTATTCCCCATGAGAACTATATAGACGTATAGAATGTTTAGTACTTATATTCTATCATTTTATACTTTGCAGTCACATTTAAAATTATATTTACTTAATTAAAATGTACCTTAAAATTTATATCTTCTCACAATCAAAGTAGAAAAGCATGCAGATTTTCAAGTTTCACCCAGCCTTATGGTGAAGTCTTCACTTATTCTTTTAATTGCAGCATTTTAAACTACTGTAGACATTTAATTTCAATTAGCAATGTATTACAACAAATACATTATTACAAATAATATTTTTACCTTTTCTATCAAAAAATTTTCTAACACAAAATTGGTGGTAAAATGAGGAGGGAATTTATTATTCTATTTTGTTAATTAGTGTGTGTGTGTGTGTGTGTGTGTGTGTGTGTTGGTGCCAGTCCTTGACTTGAATTCAATTCACAGCCTAGGCGTTGTTCCGGAGATTTTTTTTTCAAGGCTAGAACTCTGCCACGTGAGCTACTGCACCAGTTCTGGGTTTTCTGGTAGTTAGAGAAAGAGTTTCATAGACTTTCTTGCATAGGCTGGCTTTGAACTGTGATGATCAGATAGATCTTGGATCTTAAATAGGATTACAAGTGTGAGCCATTGGTGTGGGAATACACACCTTCAAGTGCTTTAAATTTGGGGTACAGAAAAATAATCTCATAGATTACATGGTTCTTAGAAAAATATTTTGCTAGTGTGTACACACAGCATTTATCCATTCATCTAACAAATCTTTCTAGTCCTCTACTTTGTATAAGACACTATAGTATAAAAAGATAAGAATTAAGACAGAACAAAAAATAAGTCTCCAGAATAAAAAATAAAGTCTTATGTACATGGACTTTAAACTCAGATGATGAAAACAGATTCTTAGTGACAGGATGGGATGAACGATTTAAAGATATAAATGGCAATCTAATATTTTCAAAATTTTGTTTTTTCATTTTTTTATTAAAGACTTTATTAACATTGATTTTTACATCATATTTCAAATGACAAGTTTAACAAACAAGTGTTCAAGAAGGGGATCTCTATATACAATCACTGGGACTTAGTTTTTAGAACTTAATCCAAATTTGGCTAAGGGTTTGTATGTCATAGAAACATATTAATTTATGAAATAAAGCATTATGTCTATAGAGTCATAGGTTTTTGTGTCTATATAGTTATGTTTATATTTCCATTTCCATTACCATGGCTTTAGATCTTCACTTTGTATTAAATTCACTGAGGTGTTGTATGCCTCTATGTTATTTCATCATTCTTCCTCAGAGACATTATAAATTTGTGGTAAAGACTCTGGATTCAGACTTGGCTTGGGTTAAAATTCCCAACTGCCTTTTATTAGCCAAGAGACTCTGGGCAGTAAATACATTTCCAACTTATGGTTTTCATGTTTGATAACAAATTTGGCCACAACAGTATTGATTCTATTCTGTAACATTTTCATCATCTGGTATTGCTTACTATAAAAATGTACAAACTAATTAATTTATATCCATTTGAAATCTAGATAAACCTTATGATAAATTCCATTCAAGAAAACATGGTGGAGCCAGGTACCAGTGGTCTGTGCCTGTAATCTTTGCTACTCAGAAGGCGGCAATGGAAAAGATCAATGTATGAGACCAATCTTGCCAAACAGCAGTTCTTTTTGTAAATACAAAAGACTGAATGTGATGGTTTGCACCTATCATCCCAGGATGGGATCTCAAAACTAAATAGAAGAAAAGTGGCTGGAAGTTTAGCTCAAGCAGTAGAACTTCTGCCTAGCAAGCACAAAACTCTGAATTCAAATCGCAGGACCACCAATAAAAGCAAAAGCCCCCCAAAGAAAAAGTTATTTGAAATTATGATATAGGAGAAGAAACTGCCACATTTTTCTACATGAGGTCTTGGAACATTTGCTTCGAGGAATCTAGGCATTAGCAGGACACAGAGGGAGAGCATACACAGGCACATTAGCTAATTTTTTTTTTTTTTGCACTCTTGGAGCATTAACTCAGGGCCTAGACACTGTCCTTGGGCTTTTTCAAGGCTAGATCTCTACCTTATGAGTCACATCACTTCTGGATTTTTCTGTGTGTATGGTACCAAGAAATCCAACCCAGAGCTTCATGCATGCTAGTCAAGCACTCACCACTAGGCCACACGCTTGGTCCATACTTCCTAATAATCCCCTACCATGGCCTTTTCTCCAGCCTGGACATGGCAGTAGATTTGTCTTGGACTCCATGTTCTTTTGGAGCACCGGTAACTGGACTCAATGAATAATAGTACAGAGAAGGGAAAAATCACTTGGTCTATTCAAACCAAATTCTTGTTTCATAGATCCTGAGAAGTGTAATAAAATGGATTTTTTTCTCTGTCACTAAACTTTGGTCACTATTACTGGTGTACATTATTAATTGCCATATGTATATATATATATATATATATATATTTCTCTTGGAAGAAGATTCAAGTAGGAAAGGTTTTTAATATTCCTTCTCGTTGTAGAAAGGGAATCACTGCCTGGTGCTAATGGCTCATGCCTATAATCTTAGACATGCAGGTAGCTGAAATTTGAAACTTGAGGTGGAAGAAAAGTCCATGAGAATCTTATCTCCAATTAACCAGCAAAAATCCAGGGTGTGACTCAAGTGATACAGGCTGAAAAAGCCAAG
The DNA here is from genome assembly GCF_031878675.1 of Megascapheus bottae. Lineage (NCBI taxonomy): Eukaryota > Metazoa > Chordata > Mammalia > Rodentia > Geomyidae > Megascapheus > Megascapheus bottae. The sequence continues at coordinate 54,313,079 of NC_143519.1, read as the reverse complement.
TGAGAGCCAGGTGATAATGAACAGTGTGTGTGTGTGTGTGTGGGTGTGTGTGTGTGTGTGTGTGTGTGTGTGTGTGTGTGTGTGTGTGCGTCCGTCCTAGGGCTTGAACACAAGGCCTAGGCACTATCCTTGAGTTTTTGTGCTCAAGGCTAGCACTCTATCACTTGAGCCACGGATCCACTTCCAACTTTTTGTTGGTTAGTTGGAGTCTCATGACCTTTCCTGTCTGGTGGCTAGGAATTATGATCCTCAAAGCTCAGACTCCTGAGCAGGTTTGCAAGCATGAGCTATCAGCACTCTAATTTTTTAGCACTGCCAATAGACTGTGGTTCTTAATAACATATGCAAGATGGTATGCTCATGACTTCTAGAATCATTCCTTACTGATGCTCATTAAAACGAGGGGGCAGAACTGAGCTTCTATTTAGTTGCAATATTACATTGCTTTTTATCGAAGAGGGCCCTTCATGTGTTCCATCTACTTTGTTTTACCTGTAAAACATCTAACAAATGTGGATTGAAATGGCAAATAAATGAAGAATAAGTTACCCAGATATTTTTTATAACAATGGATGTTCCTAAAGTTATGATTTTGTCTAGAAATTTTTGTTTCTCTTTCTATTAGCAATTAGAAATGTTACAACTGAGGAATATTTACAGGGTCCTCATAAATATGTTTAAAACGAAAGGGACCTGTAAACTTCAATACTACTTTCTCAATAAACATTTGCATTGTTCATGTGTTTTTTTTTCCAACTTGCGTCTCAGTACTACTAAAATGCTGCAGGTCACAGAAATTTTAAGAAAATATGTTCCAGAAGACTTAGAAAAAATCATATTAAGTGAAGTAAGCCAGACTCAAAGGAACTTAGGCTCAATGGTTTCGCTCATTCATCATAATCAGTAGAAACTTTGGGTTCTACTAGCAGAGATCTGCAATACAGAAAAATCTGGATACATAAGGCCATATAATGTGAAGCTAATTGAAAGGACCTCCAGGATATTGAAACAAAAGCCATATAGTGAATGATTGTTGTCCTTAATGTACTATGTTGTCTCTCATCTCCTTTGCTGTCCCTTGGTTATCTCATATTGGTATAGTATCTCACTTTGTTATCTGATATATTGAATTTATTTGTATTTGGATATTTGAAATTTGATAGGGAAGGGGGGAAAACCAAGACGGGTGTGGGGTGTGGGGGGGGGAGGGAAATGGGTACCAAGACATGTGAAAGGGTATCAATGTATGTGAATTAATGCACCTTCTATCTGGCAAATATCATGTAACCCTTTTACTAATTACAATAAAAAAATAGAAAAATAAATAAATAAATAAATTTTAAAAAAAGAAAATATGTTCCGGGATTTATACACAATGGAATGCGATGCTGCCATCAGAAAGAACGAAATCGCCCCATTTGTAAGGAAATGGAAAGACTTGGAAAGTCATATTAAGTGAAGTAAGCCAGCTTCAAAGAATATAGGCTCAATGGTTTCCCTCATTTTTCATAATTAGTATAAACCTTGGACTCTCCTAGCAGGGGTTTACAATAGGGCAAAACCTAGGTACATAAGGCCATCTAGGATGAGGCTAAATGAAAGGACCTCCAGGACATGGAAACAAGAGCCATATAATGTATGATTGTTGTTCTTAATATACTATGTTATTTCTCATCTCTTTTGTTGACCCTTGGTTATCTCATATTGTTATAGTATCTCACCTTATTATCTGATATATTGTATATATGTTTATTTGTTTATTTGAAATAGGATAAGGAAGGGGGAAAACAAGATGAGGGGAGGGGTGGGGGGAGGAAAATGGGAACAAAAATATGAGAAAGGGTATCAATGTTTGTGAAGTAATGCACCTTCTATCTGGCAAATATAATGTAACTCTTCTATTAATTACAATAAAAATATATTAAAAAAGAAATTATGTACCAGGAACACACAAGAAATAGTCTTAAAGAAAAAAACTGTAATTAAACATGGGAAAGGGTAACAATGTTCAAGAAGTAAAATACTACCTTACAAAGTTAACCCATATATATAGATGTAACCCATCTATATATCACCCTGATAATAAAACAAAAAGAACAATTTCCTAACTATGCCATTTATACATAGCTATACAATTGGGCAAAATGTTATTTTCTAATTCTGATTTGAGAGGATTAGTAGGCCTAATTTCCTATGTTTCACCCTTCTCCCTCCAAAAAACAAATTTAACAGGAATAGTACAAAGAATGTGCTGTATTAAAGGGAAAAGATTTGCTGGCACAAGCAGCATGTAGGCTCAGTGTGAGACTTGGTGAACAGCAGCTTGTCAGTAACCAAAGGCAGTGTTCAGTGTTGACTGGGTTATTTATAGATTCGAAAGTCCATTTATATTCAACGAAATGCACAGGTGTAGAGAAAAAGGGTTCCTATGGTGCTGCTAAGGACCAAGCAGAAGCAAATTACAAGTTTGTGACTCATACATCTGGGTATAATTGGTAAAGGAAAGGATGGGCTGGATGAGGAAATAAACATAAGTGTCATGATCCTCAAACCAAGGGCTCACAGAGTAAAGAAATGGGATAGGGGTCAGATTTTGTGCTCCCACAAATCCATACCAGTCTTTATCCCCAGGAGGCCCACCTGCTAAGTCACAGAGCTCTTTAACAATAGCACTGTATTGTTTGGTTATCTTGTAACTTAAAGAATCCCACTTTAGAAAACATCTTTTCTTTGACTTGGGAAAAGGATATAAAAGAGAAGTAAAGTTCAAGAAATCCATTCTCTTGGGCAAATTACACCACCTGTTTTCTAGCAAAGTATTGCTAATATTTAATTGACTTCAGAGTCAACATTCACTAAAATGTCAAGTACTGAGGGGGAAAACCAATTCAATTGGATAAAGTGGATGAAATGGGCATCTTAATGAGTTAGGCAAATAATCCCAAATTGGATTAGAAAGGGGAGTTTTAAAAAATTGCTGAGAGGAAGAGGAGCTGTGACAAAAGTGGTAATATCAGCCTTAAGTGAAAAATCTAAGGCACAGCATCCAGTCTTGGAGTTCAAGCCCCAGTACATCCACAAAACAAAGAACCGTCTCTCCCAATGCTCATCGAAAAACAACTGATTCTGGAAGATCCCTTTTTTTGCACGTTATTATTGGCATGGCTAGAGCCACCTCTTCAGGGATTCAAACTTAAAAATGTATTTATTTACTAGTCTATCATAAACTAAAGTATAAGACTCCTGAAACAATCCATCAGATATTTTCTAATGTCCTTCTTAAAAGTTTTTCTTAAAAATTTTTCTTGGCTGTATATTTGTTATAAAGTAAAACAAATTTAGAACAAGTGATATCTAATTTTTCAAACCAGTGAAGATTGATTATGATAAGCAAGCACTTTACACCGGGTGCTATTTTATTAGTAAAAAGAAAGCTTTCATGATCATAGCAGTTATTTCTTAGGAACTCACCTTTGATAAATACTTGATTAAAAATATTATTTTTGTTGGGCTGAGCACCAATGTCTTACACCTGTGATCCTAGCGATGAAGGAGAATGAGATCTGAAAACTGAGGAATGAAGCCAGCCTAGACATGAAAGCTTCTGAGATTGACATCTTCAATTGGCCATTCAAAAGCCAGAAGCAGAGCTGTGCCTCAAGTGGTAGAATGCTAGCATTGAGCAAAAAATCAAGGATAGTAGGCAGGGTCTGAGTTTAAAGCCACTACAAGCACAATCTCTGTCTGTCTGTCTGTCTAAAATAAGTAGAGATAGGTATTATTTGGGTATTTGTGGGTTATTAGGCCTTAGTTATAACTAAAAATAATTATATTTGTTGTTTCATGTCAAAAATTTTAAGAATCAGCCATCTCAAGGTATGTAACTATTAACACTATAATGTAAACTTATTACCTAAATAGGAAGTAAATAATGTACTTATTATATGTGAATTTGAAAAAAATATAAATAGCAGAATGTATACACTTAGAATTGGACAATGATTTTTTTTGTCATTCTGATTGAAAATTTGAATAGTAAAAAGCATTAGAAATTCATTTTTGGTATTCACCCTCTAACATCTTCTTTTAGTTCTCTTTATATCACTTCAAGTTTAAACCTATATTATAAACAAATATGCATATATACATACATACATATATATATACATTCATACATACAGGGCATATGGAAATTTATCCTACCATTCCATGTGATCCTGGATATGTTCGAAGATCTCCACAATAAAATGGAAAATAAAAAGATATGAAAGATTTAGCTCATTTCATGTTTCTACTAATTATTCTGCTTCATGTTGGAGTCATTTTTGTGTTATATTTCAAAGACAAACCATATTTGTAAGTTACATGAGTATGCTGATTACCCAGTGTTGTTTGTACTTTGGGAATTTGGTGGCAATAGGAGAATTGTAGTATTCAAGATGACTTTATCTCTTTTCTCCACTTGTTTTTTTTTTTGTCAGTCTTGGGACTTGAACTCAGGGCCTGGGCACTCTCAAGTTTTCTAAAGGCTAGAACTCTACCCTTGAGCCGCAGAACCACTTCCAGCTTTCTCTGTGTATGTGACACTTAGGACTCGAACCCAGAGCTTTGTGTACGCTAAGCAAATACTCTACCACTAGACCATGCTCCCAGCTGCCCACTTGTTTATTTTTTTAATTGAAAAGTTTAAACAGGTATAATTGAAAATCGTGATGATTAATTAACACTATGTTTCAATAATGTGTTAATAGCTTGCTAAAATATTTTCATAATTACCAGTATTATGACATGAGCAATAAGGGATGCTTTAGAAATAGCATCACCTGCTATTTCCACTTCTAAATATTCATCTTCTCCCCATCCCTGATTTCCTGCTGATTTAAACAGCTGCCAACCAAAGAATCGTCATTACCATATGAACACTGAAATATGTTAAGATAGTCAATTTGTCTTTTAATGTAATTAGCTATAAAGTCTAACTACAATAGAATGATGTGTGTGTACTTATATATATATGTACATATATATGTGTATATATGTGGCTTCTGGAGTCTTAAAGAGAGCCATCTTGGGATTCTGCAAACATAGAAATCTCTAGAATTTTGCAAATCTGTTCCCTGGGGACAATCTGGTCTACATGTTAAATCATGTATTTAATCAGCTATCTGAATAAGATTAAAATATTGTTATCAAGGGCTACCAAAGCACTCTTGTTATTAGCAATGGTCTGGAATTTGGGATCTGGTAAATGTTCCACAAATATTTTCTACACATCTCTCTGCACTTGTCTCAACACTCCAGTGATTTTTATTACAAAATCAGAATTTCTGTTTCAGTCCTCTTTCTTGAAACAACTAGGGTTTGAATTTTTGCTGCTTGAACTAAGCCCCCTCCCCAAACCAAGTTAACACAGTTGACCATCTATTAGGAGCTCGAGTCTGTTAATCTTCTCACTGTCTTCAATTTCCTCAGGCTGTCAAGATTTCTTGAAACCTCCTGGTTCTTTCTTCTCAATAACTGTATACCCAAAGCTATGGGCATGGTAATGGAAATATAAACATAACTATATAGACATAAAAACCTATGACTCTATAGACATAATATTTTATTTCATAAATTAATATGTTTCTATGACATACAAACCCTTAGCCTAATTTTGATTAAGTTCTAAATACTAAGTCCCAGTGATTGTAAATAGAGATTTCCTCATTGAACACTTGTTTGTTAAACTTGTCTTTTAAAATATGATGTATGTGAAAGGGTATCAATGTATGTGAATTAATGCACCTTCTATCTGGCAAATATCATGTAACCCTTTTACTAATTACAATAAAAAATAAAATATGATGTAAAAATCAACATTAATAAATTCTCTAATAAAAATATTTTGAATGACAAAAAAACTTCTCAGACAAGATTCAGAAACATATGCATTTTTCAGCTAGACTGAGGATTGAACTTAGACCCTCCTGCTTTCAAGGCAGGCTTGCTAATCTCTTTTTGTACTAGTAATTTCCAAGGTAGGATCTGAACTCTACCTAGTCAGGTCTGAACTAGAATCTTCCTACAGGTGTTTTCCATTGCCTCAAGAGATGATAGGCACAGACTACTGTGCCTGGTATTCTGCTTCCCTTGGAGCTGAGATAACAGGCTAGCCACTGAGTGACATGGAGTGTGGAGAACGTTTATACTTGGGTTGGGCTTAAACCAGTATCCTCAGATCTCTATCTACCAAGTTGGTTGAGGTGCAAACTTGAGCCACCACATCTGGCTAGATTCCGAAATAGTGTTGTTAGCAGGCACTGTTCTATATTCTTGTAATGCAGGGCCAAGAAAACATGTCTTGTTTGTATGTTTTCTGCTTAAGAGAGAAAATAAATTACAAATGACACATTGTTTAGCATTTTAAAGGTACAATGTATCTGTCTGTATCTCCCTGTCTATCCTATGGTCTTGAAAAGTATCTTATGGATAGCATTGACTGTTGTTATATCTGAAACCCAACTTTTTTGTTTCGTCTCCAAATTTGTATATGTCACTTCATTTCCAGTGTTACCACTTTGATATCCAAAAAATGTCTTGATCATATATAAAACAGGCATTTTGCTAATAGCACAATTTTGCTAGAATACAGCATAGCATTTGCATATCTCTAGAAAAGCCAATGTGAAAATCATTCCTTTAATTGCCTATATTTTCTTAAGTACTAGATATTTTATTGAAAGCTTTCTGTGATTGCATATTTATAAAGATCTCCTGCCATTGTGTATTAATAGCTGAGAACCTCACTTTTCTGTCTTCTTAGCCATAACTCTGGCCTTCATTCCCAGAACCGTGAATACTGACTTGGAGAAAAAATCACTTTATATGATGTAAGACTGGGTTTCCTGAGCAGTGGAAAGACCTGGGTGGTGTATTTGGAACTACTGAGAAATGATCTTCCACTAGGATAAACGTTGATAACGACAGAAGAGATTTAGGAGTAGACCAGGCAGTCTGTCCTCTGGAAATGGCCCATATTGCCTAGTTCCTATCTAAGAGCTGGAAGCAGATACTTTTGGTCATTATGCCATTGGCCAGTATGGGAACATCTTACACCATTTGTAAGATAATTTGGCCATGAACTCAATGAGCTATATTCAAGAGAAAGAAAATGAAAGTTTATGTGAAGATTTCATACACCAATGCCCATAAAACCTATTTCTATAATTACCAAAATCTTGGGTGAAAATATCTCTCTGCTGATTTGTGGATAAATAAAATATGTTATGCCATCTGGTGACCCAGCAAATAAAGCAAGCACAAATTTCTTGTATATGGAATCAAATGGACTAATATTTAAAGAGTTATGTTGCATACAAGCATGCGTAGTTCAGTGTCGTGCACATAAAATATAAAATTTTAAAACTTCAAAGCAATGGATTGTGCTAGAAATTAGCTTAGTAATAGTCTGACATCAGTACACTGTTAAGTAACTTAAGAAAGCCTTTCAGTGTGATGTGAACATTTTTATATGTTGACTGACAAAGTGGTTTTCATATGGAGAAGATATTTATTGAAGATTAGCTAAGTTGTGTATCATTTGCATGTGCAATTTATTGAATTTGAATTTTATTTTCTTCTTTCTTTTTTTTTTGCCAGTCCTGGGGCTTGAACTCTGGGTCTGGGCACTGTTTTTGGATGCTATTTTGCTCAAGGCTAAAGCTCTGCCACTTGAGCCACAGCACCACTTCTGGCTTTTTCTGTGTATATGGTACCCTGGGCTTCATGCATGCTAGGCAAGCACTCTACCACTAGGCTATGCTCTTGGCATATGCTTGCTCTTTCTTTCTTTCTTTCTTTCTTTCTTTCTTTCTTTCTTTCTTTCTTTCTTCCTTCCTTCCTTTCTTTCTTTCTTTCTTTCTTTTCTTTTCTTTTCTTCTTTTCATTTATCATGGGACTTGAACTCTGGGCGTTGTCCCTGAGCTCTTCAGCTCAAGGATAGCACTCTACCACACTGAGTTATAGTTCCATTTCCTTGAATTGTACTTTCATAAGGTTCTTAAGAAAAGTTAGCATTATTTTATGATCCAAACTGGTACAAAATTTAGTTCAACATCATGAGAGATATTTACATAGTTCAACAAAATGTTGTATTTAAGGAGAAATCAGCAGGATACTAGTGGCTGGTATCTGGAAATTCTAGCTCCTCAGGTGGCTGAGATCTGAAGATATCTGTTCACAGCTGACTTAGGCAGTTCATGAGATTCTTATCTTTAATAAACTACTCAGAAAAAGCCACCTGTAGCCCTGCATCTCCCATGCTAGAGTCCTAGCCTAGAGCAAAAGAAGCTCAGGGAAAATGTCCAGGCTCAGAGTTCAACCCAAGGACCAGAAACTAACTAGAAATCCTTCTAAAGCCAGTACATTACACCCTAGGGTGCTGACCTGCCTCCCCAGGACTGTGTGAACTGACTAGACCAGTATTAACTCAGTCAGTCGGGATAGGGGAGGGGCTCCAGTATTAAGTTTTGGTGGATCACATGCTCCCTCCCTAAATGGCCACAAGCCATTTAAACATCTATCTGTTCATCAACTTCCTTTTGTAGTTTCTAGGCCTACCATGGTGACCACACTGAAAGGGAAATTTGGTTCACTTCTACAGAAGGAACTTGAGAAAAGGCTACCATCCAAAGAAGACAGGCAGGTATACAAGTTACACACTCCAAATTGGGGGAGATGGTGATGAAACAACATTAATTCAGGACTCTTTTCAGGCCCTGTAATTGGGATGAGTTCAAGTGCAATCTATTAAAGAGCATCCATAGGAGGATAATTTTGGTGTAATCATCTCCAAGTAGAGCTTATTAAATTCTAACTCTGATAGAATGTGTTAAACGTGCTGCAGTTCAAAAGCTCATAGTTGGCTCTTGACAGCAAGGGGTGGGGAAAGTAAACTTATTTATGTGGAGATGGATAGTTAATAACATGCAATGTTAAACTCTAGTTTTAAGCAATCACGTATAAACATAAATGAATATTCAATATGGCAATATAAACATAAACCCACTCACATGTACATATAAACCTAATCATAAATGCATGTGTCTTGGGGCTGGGAGTTTGGCCTAGTGGTAGAGTGCTTGCCAAGCATGCACGAAGACCAGTGTTCAATTCCTCGGTACCACATACATAGAAAAGTGGTGCTGAGGAAGTGGTGCTGAGGTTCAAGTGGTAGAGCTCTATCCTTAAGAAAGTCCAAGGACAGTGCTCAGGCCCTGAGCTCAAGCCCAGGACTGTCAAAATAAATAAATAAAATAAAAATGAATACATGTGCCTAGGAGAAAGAGTAGCAGAGAGAGAGAAAAGATTGGGAGAGAATGACCAAAGTGAAAGTCAGAGGCATTCTCATAAAAGCCAAATATAGGGAAAAATATCTTTTATTACCACCATTATTTTTAACACTTCCCCTGGAAATATTACCCAAGAGAATAAAATTGGGTGCATAAATATTGGAAGGTGGAAATAAAATTATATTTCAGTTGATGTTAATACAATTCAGGTGAAAAAAATCTCTAGAGTAGTCACTGTAAAAAAACATTATAAAGAGTAACAGCATTGGGCAGGATAATGGGCAACGTTAGTTAAACACAAATTCACACCATTACTTTATGTGCATGCAAATGATTTAGGAAGTAAATTAGAAAAAATAGTGCCATTGGAACTTCTCTAAGAAATATCAAACTTTAAAAAACCTGCCAAGGTGCAGAATACTATAATATGCTGCTGTCTGTGCTTAAAATTAATAAGTATCCTCTCATATGCAGCCTAACAAAAAATACAGAAAGAACTACTTAATGGATGCATTTTCTCCTGTGAAAGATAAATTCTTGGAGCTGGTTCATCTCTAAGCCCTTGTTATGACCAGCACTGTCATCACTTGTGACCTTGTTAGAATGTCACATCAATCATAACGAGTCAGTCTGCCTTTTAATTAAAATGTACGGTTACTCACACGTATCACTGCTCTGAATACTAAACTCATGTTTGTTTTGATAAGAGTAGAAAAGTAAGAAGGGAACAGCCTTTTCATGATCTAATACACCCCTCCTTAAAAAGAAAAGTCATCAACAGAGAATGATTTATAAAAAAAAAAAAAGAGGGGGTAGGGAGTTTGGCCTAGTGGTAGAGTGCTTGCCTAGCATGCATGAAGACCCAGATTCAGTTCCTCAGTACCACATACATGGAAAAAAGCCAGAAGTGATGCTCAGGCTCAAGTGGTAGAGCTATAGTCTTGAGAAAGTCCAAGGACAGTGCTCAGGCTCTGAGCTCAAGCCCAGGACTGGCCAAAAGAAAAAGAAAAAAAGGAAGTGGTGCTGTGGCTCAAGTGGTAGTGTGGTAGCCTTGAGCTGAAGAGCTCAGGGACAATGCCCAGGCCCACAGGTCAAGCTCCATGATCCACTAAAAAGAAAAAAAAATGGGAAAACAAATTTTTTCTTCACACATTTTAACTAGTTACACATTGTCTTGCCAGCAGATAGAGTTTTTTTTTAATCTTCAGGCTGATGTTTTGCAAATAAACTGCTCATTTCAAAATAATGGCTTTATTTATTTATGAAAGTGTTTCCAGAGAGATTTTTGTCTCCCATGAATTAGACCAATGTAAAATAAAGCACAGCATGTTTTGTTTTCTATGCTTTTAATATATTCAAAAATCACAAATTTTCATGATTTGCTTAGAAACAGGTTAGTGACTGAATTTTTAGATATATCAGAAATTTTATATCTATTTAAGAATGGTAAACAATTGCTATGCTAATCAAAGGATAAGTTATTGCTATTCTATGAAGAAGAATTTCTTTGATATCTGATTATATCTGAATTTCCATCTCTAGGAACAGTTTTAGAACCAAAAAGGGCACTTTTGAAATTTGATATTTTTCAAGGTATGAGACATACAGAAAAGTAATGTGTTTTGTGAAATTTTTTGTGACATAGAGATTGCTTGAGAAAAATAACTGACTAATCAAAAAAAGAAAACATAATTTGGCATAGGGAAACAATATAGGATACTGTATCTTTGAAGCATGACTCACACCTGAAATCCTAGCAACTCAGGAAGTTGAGATCTGAGGATAATGATTTGAAATCAACCTGGACAGGAAAATTTGTGAAACTGTCATCTCCAGTTAACCACAAAAAATTAAAAGTATAGCTGTGGGTCAAGTGGTAGAGCACTGAAATTGAGCAAAATCATTTAGAGACAGTGCTCAGGCTCTGAGTTCAAACCCCAGGAATGGAAAGCAGAAAGAAAGAAAGAAAGAAAGAAGGGATGAAAGAAGAAAAGAAAGAGAGAGAGCATGAAAGAAGAAGAAAAGAAGGAAGAAGAAGAAGAAGAAGAAGAAGAAGAAGAAGAAGAAGAAGAAGAAGAAGAAGAGGAGGAGGAGGAGGAGGAGGAGGAGGAGGAGGAGGAGGAGGAGGAGGAGGAGGAGGAGGAGAAAAAGGAAGGAAGGGAGAAAAGAAAGGGTGAAAGAAAAGAAAGAAAGAAAGAAAGAAAGAAAGAAAGAAAGAAAGAAAGAAAGAAAGAAAAGAAAGAAGGAAGAAAGGGAGGGGAAGGAAGGGAGAGAGAGAAAGGAAGGAAGGAAAGGAGGGAGGAAGAAAGAAAGAAAAGAAAGAAAGGAAAGAAGGAAGGAAGGAAGGAAGGAAGGAAGGAAGGAAGGTAGGAAGGAAAAGATACAATGTGTCTGACATGCTCAGGTCCTTTTTATGGGAAACAAGAAGAAATAACAGTATAAGAAAGATGAATTGTTTGAAAATCAATCTTGACTCTTTGAGAACACCAATATGAACCCCAGCAAGACTAGCTCACTGTTCTCCATTGAAGATAGTGAGCTAAGCACATTGCTTAAATAAAACAACCAAGAGCCTTCCACTGTGATAGATGTTCAACTATGCATGAAATGAACTCAAAATGTTTGCAAAAAGTTGCATGAAAATACAAGTGACCTAAAACAGCAAAATAAATCTTAGGACATATTGGAGAATACCTACACTCTGGTTTCAAAACTTACTGCAGGTGGCAAGACCGCGAGACACCAGCAACAGGATGGACTATAGATAGTGGCACAGAATGGAGTCACAGGATGCCTATACACAACTGAAAAATTGGTTTATTTATAAATCTCCAAAGAAAGTAAATGGAAAAGAATTGTCTTTCCACCAAGCACTTCAGGGGCAACAGGATTTTCACATTTGAAGGAAAACAACGGTAGTTCTTCCTCAGATCACACGAACAAAGTTAATTCAAGACAGGTTCAAGGCTCCCCTGTAGAAGCTAAAACAATAAGGCTTAAAGAAGAAAACAGAGGGATAAAAAACATTTGTTCCTGGGTTTAGCCAAATTTTTCTGGGTATGAGACTAGGAGCATACAAAAGGAGATCAACAGAAAATATTAAAAGTCCCAGGAGTAGCACCAAAGTAAATAAGTAAGCAATAAATAACTCTATTATAAAAGGAAAAATGACTATGGTAAAAAATGGAAAGACAATATTCACAAGCTATGTATATGAATTTTGTGTAGACTTGTACCTAGACTATGTATAGAACTGTTAGGACTCAACTAAATCATTCATCAGTAGATGGGCAAAAGTAGCTGAAAGGCACAAGGAGCAATCCCTCTCATCTGCAAGGTTAATTGTAAACAAAGAGACAGACGAAAGTGAGTGTTGGTAATGCCACAAACAAATTGGAACTCTAAAACATTGCTGACCTAGATTACAGCCACTATGCTACATAGTCTATAAGTGTGTTCACAGGTTAAACACAGAGTTACCATGTGGCCCAGTAATCCCATAGTATGACACTTATCCAGTATGCACAGGAATCATTCACAGTAGCACATTTCATAATATCTCCCAAACTGAAATATACAATAGCCTTTCCACAGATGAGTGGTTACATGAAATGGTCTATTATTAGATAACAGAAACAAACTACCAAAGATGTAGCAACAATGAAGAACCTTGAAAACATGTTAAATCAAGAAAGACAATTTAAAGAGGCTATGTTGTGTGATCCCATTAAACAAAATGTCCTAACAAGCAAATCTGTACTCATAGCTAATGATTATCCATGACTGAAGATGTTGAAGGCAAATGAGAAATGAATGATTTAAGATAGGAGTTTTAGCCAGGTGCCAGTACTTCATGCTTGTGTCTTAGCTACTCAGGAGGCTAAGATATGAGGATTGTGGTTCCAAGCCAGAGCAGGCAGATAAGAGCCTGTGTTATTCTTATCTCCAGTTATCCACAAGAACATTAGAAGTGGTGCTGTGCCTTAAAATGGTAGAATACAAGTTTTGAGTGAACAAACTAAGGGACAAGCCTTAAGTTCAAGCATACAAACAACAAACAATAACAAAAACACAAAATGGTCTGGGGTTTCCCTTCAGGGTAATAAAGAGTGATGATGGCTGTACAAATTAGAAAAGCTACTACATGGTTGTTTAATATATTCACCATGACAACATTCTAATCTCAGAAATTTTAATTTTCCAATATTTATGTCTTCTAAACTTAAGGGACACTGAATTCACATGTGGAAATCCTTAAATTCTAGATAATTGTCATCAGTATAGCAGTTTCTCAAAAGGCTAAAAGTAGAGCTTCCTATGACCCAGCAATTTCACTACTTGGCATTTACTCAATCGTCCAGAAACAAGGACATACTAAATCCACTAGCACAACAATGTTCATTGCAGCATTATTCACCATAGCAAAGATATGGAACCAACCCAGATGCCCCTCAGTTGATGAGTGGATCACCAAGATGTGGTATTTATACACAGTGGAATTCTATGCTGCTGTCAGAAAGAACGACATCACCCCATTTGTTAGGAAATGGAAAGAATTAGAAAAAATCATATTAAATGAAGGAAGCCAGACTCAAAGGAACATAGGCTCAATGGTTTCCCTCATTTGTCCTAATCAGTAGAAACCTTGGGCTCTCATAGCAGAGATCTGCAATAGAGCAAAACCTAGATACATAAGGCCATATAGTATGACACTAAATGAAAGGACCTCCAGGATATAGAAACAAAAGCCATATACTGAGTAATTGTTGCCCTTAATGTAGTATGTTATCTCTCATCTCTTTTGCTGTCCCTTGGTTATCTCATATGGTTACAGTATGTTACTTTGTTAGCTGATATATTGTATATGTGCTTATTTGGTTATTTGAAATCAGATAAGGAAGAGGGGAAAACAGGATGAGGGATGGGGGATGGAAATGGGATCCAAGACATGAGAAAGGGTATCAATGTTTGTGAAGTAATGCACCTTCTATCTAGTGAATATAACCTAACCCTTCTATTAATTACAATAAAAAATATATGAAAAAAGGAAATAACAACCCAAATTTTTTTAAAAAAAGAAAGTTGCTTGAAATGTATTCATTAGTGACTGGCATTGTAATGCCCAAAGAAGGATTTTTTCTCTCTACTGAAAGGAATTTATAGTTGGATGATAATTTTAGTCAAAATTGTAAAGTTAAAGTAAAATCCAAACAACAACAACCTAGGAATCATTGTATTGTGAAGTCAACTGAATGAGGAGCAGTTATTTTATTGATCACTGTCAGACTCAAGGCCTGATTCCTAGCTCTTGGGGGCCATATACTGTGCATTATTACACTCACTCTAGGTTTTGAACATGATTCGGTACAAGTCAAAATATGTGTTGTCAGTTGTGGGATGGGGGTTGACACCAGAAGTCCACTGGAGACTTTAGTCATTGAGTAGGACCTTCTGGGTATGTATTCAAGATAAAATTGAAAGAAGCTTAGTTAAACACTGTATAGCAATGGAGCAGAATAAAGAGACTAGAAATAGACATGCATAAATATTGTTTATTGACAGTTCACATAAGAGCAAAAGCAATAGCATGGAGCCAAGACAGTCTTTTAAGAAATGATGCTGAAAGGGACAACTGCATGTCCACTTATGAAAATAAATGTAGACAAAGGCATTTACCTCTTACAACAAGCAGCTCAGAAATAAATGTAAAATTCAAAAATCCACATGACCTTGAGTTTGATGATGCTGTTTGCTTCAAAACTAAAGTCACATGAAAACAAGGATTGATGAACTGAACTTCATTAACACTAAAATTTTCTGCTTTGTGGGGGGCAATGGAAAAATGAAAAGATAAGCTTCAAGACTGGGAAGAAATATTTACAAAAGACATATCAAATAAAAAACTTACCTAAAATTTACCAAGAACTAGTAAAACTCAACAATAATATGAACAATTTAGTTAGGGCATTGATTAAGAGCTTAAAGGTAAATAATGTTGCAATGAGCATGGTTGTGTTGGTGGCTTTAGTGTGGCCCAGTTTGTGGTCAATTAGATAGATGACCAGAAGTGTGATTGCTGGGTGGTAGGAAAGTTCTATGTTTAGTCTTTTGAGGAACCTCCACACTGTTTTCAGAGTTATTGGACTAGTTTAGAATCCCACCAACAGTGTACCAGTATTCCTTTTTTGCCATATCCCTGCCAGAGTGTGTTGTTACTTTTTTTTGATAATGACCATTCTAATTGAACTGAGAGGAAATGTTTTTTTACCACAGCCAAGATATGGAAGCAATCCAGATACCTCTCAGTGGATAAATGGATCAAGAAAATGTGGCATGGGATGTGAGGGTGGTCTGGCTGCAACTTCTGTCACCCCACTGATCACCAGGGTTGATTCGGCTGATCTGGCTGGCTAGGTGAGTGTCCTCTTCCTCCCTCTCTGTTCCATGTATGTCCCTCCCCAAGCTGCTTGGTCTAACAGGACGACCATCCCTGGTAGAGGAGGACCAGTCTTTGATCAAGGGTATATGAGTAGCTGTGTTCCCCTGCTAGAACCTCTAAACAAGCTCTCAAGAAAATGTGGTATATTTCTTTTAGTCTCATCCTGTATGACCATATTTAAATAAGTTTTGAGATATTTTAGACCAAACTAAATGAATCTATGTTAATGAAACAAGAGGTTTATCTTTGTGTTTGCTGTTCTTCATGTCCTATGTGAAGTTATTGCTTTTCTCTTTTTTTCCCCCCAATTATGGTTAATCTCATGAGGCCCCTATATCTGACTGTGTAGACTGGTATATTGTATATATACTTATTTGTTTATTTGAAATAGGGAAGGGAAGGGGGAAAACAGTATGACTGGGAAGGTGAGAGAGGAGGGAAAAGGGGACAAAAACATGAGAAGGGGTACCAAGGTTTGAGAAGTAATGTACCCACTACCTGACAAATGTAACTGTAACCTCTCTACACTTTATCCCAACAATAAAATACAATCCAAAAGCAAAAATAAATTTAAAAAATTTTAAAAAGAAAATGTGGTATATATATATATATACATAAAATTAAATTTTATGCTTCCATCAGAAATAATGACATTGTCCTATTTGTAAGGATGTACCAAGTAATGTAAGCCATACCCAAAGAAGCATAGGTTGAATGGTTTCCCTCATTTGTAATAAGTAGAAGATGACTGTAAATCTACAAGTAAACCCAAGGACAGTAAAAGACAAATAATTATATGTTAAAATGATTAATTAAATAGGAATGTAAAAATTTACACAATGAGACTAAAGGAAGATATTTTTAGGAGAGGATCACAGGGCTCAAATAGCTATGTGCATAAAATCATATAAATTGATGCCTATCAAAATGAACTCCAAGAAATAGAAGAGGTATTATTATTATTATTATTATTATTATTATTATTATTACAGTTCTTTTTTAATCTTTTCCTTTCTTCTTTCCTTTTCTCTGTGGTTCATTCCCTTTTGTTTCTGTACCCTTTGTCTTGTGCTTAAGTTTATCTGACTTGGGGAGAGGAAGCACAGAAATGCTGAGACAAAGAGTGAACCAATTCAGCAGTGAACCCTACTAGACACCATGTTGGAAATGAAATATACAACTTGGGAGGGAGGGAAAATCTGAGAATGAATGAGAGAGAGGGTGACACTGTTCAAAAGGAAATATACTCATTACCTGAATCATGTAACTGTAACCCCACTCTACATCACATTTACAAAATTTTTAGAAAAGATTTTAAAGGACATATTATCCAAAGCAATATAAAGTTTGCAAATGGCACACAAAAGCAATGCTCAATAATGGCAGGTCATGTAGGATACACAAATTAAAATGATGAGATACTACAGAATACTTGTTAGACGATAAAATAGAGTACACTGACAAAATCAATTATGGAATGTTAATTTATAGGAGTTTTCATTTACTCATGGCAGAAATGTAAATTCAACCATTAGAACACAATTTAGTCAATTTTGTTGACAACTAATCATCTTCTAAACTTGTGATCTAGCACTTATGGCCCTTATTTGGTTAGCCCCAATGAGTTGAAAACCAATTACAAATGGTGGCTTATGGCAACATTATTCGTAATCACCAAAATATGGAACCCACTTAGCTGTCAGTTGGTGAATAGATAAATCAGTAGACTCAAAGAAATAACAAGCCATGAAAAGACAATCTATGGATAAAACTGTCTTTAATAATAACAAGTTTCTTCTCCGGGATGCCTACTATCTTTTCTGTATAGCTTTCTCTGAGAGAAATGTACATCAGAAACTATTCTACAACATAGGCACAGTTGCAAAGCCAGACATATAATAAAGAAATCATCTGCTGTGCTTGATACTTTACTTTTATTTCATTTTCATTTCTTTTAGGTTTATTTAAGATATTATGTTAGATACAAAGGCTTTTTGTCACTCCTCCATAATTTTCATAATATAAGCATCAAAATATTTATATTTCAAGCATCTTAATTTTTTAAATCCTGAGGATTTTAGTTGTGGATATATTATATATAATATAGTAGCATAGATATTATATATTATGCAATATATTGTGCATATATGTATTAATCTCTTTTTTTGTGGGTCATGGGGCTTGAACTCGGCCTGGGTGCTGTCCCTGAGCTCTTCAGCTCAAGGCTACCACTCTACCCTTGAGCCAAGCACCACTTCCCATTTTCTAGAGGTTAATTGGCGATAAGAGTCTCAGGTCATTTTGTTCCTGTGCTGGCTTTGAACCTTGATCCTCAGATCTCAGCCTCCTGAGTAGCTAAGGTTACAGGCATGAGCCACCGTGCTCGGCTATCTCTCATATATATATATATATATATATATATATATATATATATATATTACTGTTTAGTTTTCAGTTCTCACTTTTAGTTCCTTCAAATGGTATGAGAGCCTTCTTAGGAAGAGTGAATTAAGCTTTTTAGATTGCACAGGATTTTGCTTGTTATTTTCTCTTGAGAATCTCACTAATGCACTCTCCTTTTCTTGACTTTCAATTAGCACGATAAAATTGTTAAGTAGCTTTACATAACTTTAGCTACAAATAAATATTCTATTATAAAATTTAGAACACTGACCATTATCTACAATTTCAGAAGACTGCTTTTAGGAAAAAGCCAGGTAGAATAAGAAAACTGAATCAATAATTCAAAGACCTTTCCTCTTAATTTTTTTTGCCAGTCCTGGGCCTTGAACGCAGGGCCTGAGCAGTGTCCTTGGGCTTTCTCAAGTCTAGTGTTCTACCACTTGAGCCACAGCACCTCTTCCAGCTTTTTTCTATGTATGTGGTACCAAGGAATCTAAGCAAGGTCTTCATGCATGCTATGCAAGCACAGTACCACTAGGCCAAACTCCCAGCCCCTCATCTTATTTTTGTGGAGGCAAGTAGACTATTTTCTGGAGTAACTTGTTGTTTTATCTCCAAGCTATACACTTGGCTGATTCTGGATCATGGTAGTTTCACTTGAGTCTTATTAGACTGAGTTTACAGAAGGGATCAACACAATGGATACATTATCGAACATTCTTTACCTAGGAAGCCATTCATTTTGACATCCCATTATCATTTTATATTATGACTGAAGAGGATGCAAAAAAAAGAAAGAAATGTCCTTAGTTACAAAAATGAAGTCAAAGAGAATAAATTATAGCTAATTAGTACTCAATCTTTTCCTACCACATCTATTTCATTAAGAAATACAAATTAACATCACTTAATTCTTAAAAGGACTTTCACTTTCATGTGTATATATGTACATGTATTTTTATATGTGCACATATATAATGTAAATACACTTATATACATACAAATGTGTACAGATGTTCATTCGGTATATCTTGATCATACTCCCTCTCTCCATCACCACCCCAATCTTCTTTCTCCTACAGCAATCTCAGCAACTTTCACTGTCCCATTTTTATATATGGACATATACAGTTGCCCTCTTTCACTTTCTTCATTCAACTGCCCTAGTCCCACTAATATCTATCCCTTCCTTTCCTTTCCCCACAAAGGACATGTCTTTCATTTCTGAGTTTCCATTATTTTTCAATGCACTCTAATTATTCACAGGAGTTTAACTGTGGTGTTTTACACATGTGCATAGTCAGCACTTTAGTCAGCTGGATAGTTTTGCGCTTCATTCCACTTTCCCCATTCCCACTACCTCTGTTATTCAACAGCTTTCAGTGAGTTTCTTATGTCAGCTTCATTCAAAGGCACAACTTATTTGCAATGCTCCATATTTTTTAAAAGAGCTCAGGTCTGACTCAATACAAAATTGAATTTTAAAACTATTTTAGGTTTTAATTTTTTATTTAGGGTTTGAGATACCTCTAGATAATCTGTACTTAGCTCTTCATGTATCAGTGTTTAAAAAAATTGTAGGCAAATAAATTACTAGCCTGAGAGAATGATAATCTCTCCTAATTATACCAATTTAAAAATATCCATGTGGGTGGATTGTTAAGAATTGGCACAATTTGTTCTTGAGTAGGTAGCACGGTTGTGCCTGACCTGTCAGGAAAACAGATTGGATTCAAACTCAACAGGAAAAGCATTTTTCATTATCAAAATGTACTGAAATATTCAGGAGAATTAGTAATGGTAGCAGGCTTGCTTTTAGGGTAAAATCCAATGACTGTAGTCTTTTATGAGGTCTGTGTCTTCAATTTCATTGCTCCATGTTTTCAATCTCATTGTTCCCTGCTTTACAATTCTTACTGGGATCTGTAGACATGGATACATACATACCAATATCACTGACTCTCTCTTCCAGGCACTCAGGACTTTTGTGTGTGGGAGGGTGGGGGTGAGGGGTAAGTGTGTCCTAGGACTTGAACTATGCCTGGTTAATGTCCCTGAGGGTTTTTTTTTTAAATTCAAGAATAGTGCTTTATCACTTCAGCCTCACCTTCACATCTAGCTTTTTAGTTTTGGGGGTTTTTTGTTATTTTGTTTTTGTTTTTGTATTTGCTTTTGTCTTTTGTAGATAGGAGACTCGAGACACTCTTGCCTGGACTGCCTTCAAACAGTGGTTCTCAGATCTCTGCTTCCTGAGTGCATAGAATTACAGGAGTGAGCTACTGGTACCTGGCATGAATCAGTCATCACTCTATCTATCTATCTATCTATCTATCTATCTATCTATCTATCTATCTATCCATCTATCTATCTATCTATCCATCCATCTATCTGTCTGTCTGTCTCTCTATCTAGCTATACCCAAAGCCTGAACCTATTTTAAATAAAAGAATGGAGTAGAATCTGCCATACTGGAAAGGATAATACTTTTCTAATCAGTTCTTGCTAAGACAGATGGATACCTGAATATCCATGCTCACAGCAGCATTATTAAAACGGTCAGAAGGTGGATCCCACCTGACTGTCCACTGACAGATGAGTGAATACACAAAATAACTCAAATCCACCAACAGAATATTATTCAGCATGGAGAATCAGGGCAAACAGTATGTTCAGTGAAATAATATGACACCAAAGGAAAAGTTTTATATGATTCTACTCGCATCGACAGCAGTTAAAGTCACAGAGACAAGAAGTACTATGTAGAATATAAGAAAAACCAGAATTGGAAGTTGTTTAATGACTGGAGAGATTCAATTTGAGGAGCTGGTAAAGATCTGAAACTGAACAGTGACAATAGATATGCAATATAAATATACTTAATGCCACTGAACTATATATCACAGTAGTAACCATTTATGTGTGGCCACAATACAAGGGAATTGTGATATACATCAAACATAGATTCCCTACACCGCAAGGATGCATGCATCCTAGAACATTTTGGATGAAATCAAAGTTAGTCTATGGCATCCTTGCTCTATTCATTCCAGGAAAACTTGCCAATGTTATTACTCACTCACACAGAGAGTTTCGGGAATAAGACAAAAGGCCTGGGACACCCATTACATTGCATAATACCCGAAGACTAATGTATATTTGGGTTATAGACTTTTCTATAAAAATATATGTCATAGTAAGGGAACTAAAGAAAGACTTATCAAAAGAAGAGATTAAAATGGCAGAAAAATATATGAGACAATGCTCATCATCCATGGTCATAAAAGAAATGCAAATAAAAACAACCCTAAGATACCACCTTACCCCAACAAGAATGGCCAAGATTTTGAACTCAGACAATGACAGATGCTGGCAGGGTTGTGGAGAAAAAGGAACCCTACTACACTATTGGTGGGATTGTAAACTAGTTCAGCCACTCTGGAAAGCAGTGTGGAGGTTTCTTAAATAACTGAAAATTGACCTTCCCTACGATCCCACCATAACACTTCTGGGCATCTACCCTGAATATCATAACCCAAGATATGATAAGGACACCTGCTCAGCTATGTTTATCTCTGCACTATTCACAATATAAAAGATAAAATAATGGCATTTGCAGGGAAGTGGATGAATCTAGAGCGAATCATGTTGAGTGAGACAAGTCAAGACCAAAGGAACAAAAGGTGCAGGGTACCCTTAATATGTGGCTATTAGATCCAAACAGTACAAGAGTGAGAACTCAAAAGGTGCATACCCAATGCTAGGGACATGGTATTGGAAATATAAATACAACTACATCATCATAAAAACTTATGACTCTATAGACATAATGTTTTATACATAGATTGTTATGTATCTATGACATACAAACCCTCAGCCTAATTTTGATTATGTTCTAAAATCTAAGTGCCAGTGATTGTATATAGAGATTCCCTTCCTGAACATCTATTTGTTAAATATGTCATTTGAAATATGATGTAAAAATCAATGTTAATAAATTCTTTAATTAAAAATTAATACATATATATATATATGTCATAGCATACAATGGAGCTACTGGAGCCAAGAAATCTGGCTGGCTGAGTCATACGGAAGCCAAACTTCTACACTGCATACACCCATCTGTAGATGACATTGTACATTGCTTTGTACATGTACATAACTTTCTTCCCTAAAATAACTCTACGGCTGTGGAGCACATCACATCGTGGAAATGGAAACTTATGCTGTAGAAAAGGAGGCCTAACTCATGGCCCAGTGCTCACTGCCTTGTCTTGGGACTGCACCTGGCTGAGATGGCACCTGCTGCCTGGTGGGAAAGCGATGCTGTGGATTGTGCTCTAAAGTAAGGCCACCTCTGGGATAGGACCTGAAACCTTCGGCCCCCTGGACAGCACATTATTTCCCTTCTTTTCCTATAGAAAGACTAAACACGAGGACCTCCTCCTCCCTGCTGACATTTGTTCCGATAGGCTCCTGCACCCTATATTAGCTGAATGTACTTCCTCAATAAATGAGCTCCTGCCTTGACTGGTCTCCTTAAAGCATCTGATTATCCTCCTGTGAGGGAGGGCTGGGTGTGGCAGTCAGTCAGCCCTCTCATTACTTGGCTCATCCAGGTCCGGGCATGTTCTCTCTATCCTCCTGCAGGTCGGGAAGGACTGTGGACTAAAAACCCCGACATATGGCTCAAGGAGTAGACAGATTGGTCAAAAGCTTGAAAGCAAAGTGTCACAGGGAAGTAGAAAAAACTGTCCGGGCACAAGAAGGGAATCAGTCTTAACAAATAGACAATTTAATAAGATGCTGGCAAAGACATGTCCAAAACAGAACACTACCACAGTATTGATGGGAACTTAACATTATTCAACAACTCTGAAGATAGTATGGAGTTTCCTCAAAAGATTTAACATAGAGCTTCCCAATGACACAGCAATCCCATTCCCAGGCCTTTACTCAGATGACCACAAACCAAGCCACACTAAAGCCACCAGCACAACCATGTTTGTTGCAGCATTATTTACCATAGCTAAGATATGTAACCAAGCCAGATGCCCCTCAGTGGATGAACTGATCAAGAAAATGTAGTATAGACACACAATGGAATTATACGCTTCAATCAGAAAGAATGACACCGCCCATTCATAAAGAAATAGACTTGGAACAAAATTATAGTAAGTGAAATAAGCCAGACCCAAAGAAACATAGGCTGCATGGTTTCCCTCATTTGTAATAATTAGAATGTGCCTATACATCCAACGGATAGTGAAAGACAAATAAATACACTTGGGCATGATTAACTAAACAGTACTCTAAACATTTACACAGTGAGGAAACAGGTAACTATTCTTAGGAGAGGATCACAAGGACACAATTTGCACATAGTTATGTGCAAATGAACTTTTGAAAGGGAAACAAGAGATTTTGCTATTGTACTGTATTTTTTTAAAAAGAATTGCTCTGTAATGTATTCCCTTTTGTCACTATTTATGATTTCTATACCCTGTATCATATATATATATATATATATATATGTTTATCTGATTTGAGGAAGGAAAGAGTAAGCACAGAAACAGTGGGACAAAGGGTTCATTGGAAATACACTATACAACTTGGGAGAGAGAGGATGATAGGAGAGGAAAAAGTGGGAGAAAATGAGGGAGAGGGTGACATTGTTCAAAAAGAAATGTACTCATTACCTGACTCTTGTAACTGTAACCCTTCTGTACATCACCTTTACAATAAAATTTAAAATAAATACAACACATAGTCATGAGAAGTAAGGGTTGCTGTGCTGCTGAGGGTGATAGCAGAGGAGGTGAGGAAGAGGACAGCTTACCTCATGGTAGATCTGAGCTGATATTAGTACTCTCTATAGCAGGAATGGAAAGCAGCCCAGGCCGTAATATGTAGGTCTCCAGGGCGGCAGGTAAGCAGTGATTGAAAATATCAGCATCAGTAGTGTCTGTGATGAGACTGCAGCACTCCAGCTGCAGAGCTTCCAGTCATAGATTATAGATAATAAAAATCTGGGCCATCTTTAAGTAAGGATAGAGTCTTGGGTCTTTTGGGACACAGGGTTAAAACTATAAATAGGAGCTCTACAAACTCACCCGTGTCTAAAATCGGAACTCATGAAGGGTTTTTACAGCATGACTCTGTTTAAGAGGCTTAGTTGCCCTTCACTGCACTTTTATATGAGCACTAATGACATTTCTATTTATTCTCTGATTAGATCTTAAATCGCTAATTATTTCTATTCCATCACCTCCAACCTCCAAGTCCCCAAGCCCTGACAAAGACTGCTGAGAGTTAATACTATGCAGAAAGCACAGAAAGTAAATCTCTTAATTTGAGTCACAAATTTGGAAACATCTACTTGAGTTACCATCACCCTGCTCTTAGAACTAATTTTATTCTTACATTAACAAGGTTATGTCAATATCAACCCAGGAGGGAGCAAAGAGGGAGAAGAATGTGTTTCTTCCTTGCAAATGGCCCTTTGGAATGCATTCCTCTTGACTCCAAAATTGGAAAAGTTTGAAGTAGAAATCAGGAAATTTCTACAGTAACTTATTCCTTCTCTGTACCTATGGGTGAGAGAATAACACAACATTCTGTAGCTTGTTTTGGTTTAGATGAAGGAATATTTCCTTCACAGAGCAGTATCTCTGTTGTTCAAAAGCAGAAGTGAGAAAAAGGGACTCCAAGAAAGGAAAGCACAAGTGAAACATTTTAGGTGGATCACTAACGATTTACCAATTATAATTTTCCATTCCTTGTGACTACTCATTCTGGGAAAAGACACCAAGTCCAAGTGCCTCTAAATGATGCTTACTTCCCAGACTGAAATGTAGGACACAGGGAAAAAACGCAAACTATTGATCTTCAAGCCACGTCTAGAAAATCTTACTATTCTTATTATTTGTGTGTGTAATATGATGTGCAATGTGTGAAATGTGTGTTTGTGTGTGTATGTGTTTGTGTGTGTATCTTAGGGTCTCTCATTCTTGCTAAATCTTTTGACTTACAGCTGACACTTTACCACTGTAACCACATCGCAAACCAGTAAAAACTAAGACTATTTTTCAGAGAGGATAAAGAGGTTTATTGCCAGGCACGAGTCAGAAAGGATCCATAAAGCCAGGGAGGGGAGACACTGAATTTTATATAAGCTGGTTACACCCACACAAAGACATTAATCAGAAAGGCAAAGGCCAGGGATGAGGTGAGAGTAGGAGGGGTCAGAGTTTGATATCAACTCTAGTTAAGGTGTGCAATTTCTTTCTAACTTATTGCTTTCTGTTATGGATCCAGAGAGCCCCAGCTGGTCTGCTGGATTCCACCTCACTCCACTTAGAATGGGCATTATCAAGAAATCAAATAAAAACATACTGGTGGAGATGTGGCCAGGAGGATCACTACTACACGGTTGGTGGGAGTATAAACTTGTTCAACCACTATGAAAAGAAGCGTAGTGGAGGGGCCGGGAGTTTGGCCTAGTGGTTAAAGTGCTTGCCTAGCATGCATGAAGACCCGGGTTCAATTCCTCGGTACCACATACATAGAAAAAAGCCAGAAGTGGTGCTGAGGCTCAAGTGGTAGAGCTCTAGCCTTGAGAAAACCCAAGGACAGTGCTCAGGTCCTGAGCTCAAGCCCAGGACTGGCAAAAAAAAAAAAAAAAAAAAAAAAGAAGTGTAGTGGATCCTCAAAAGAATAAACATAGAGCTCACCTATGAACCAGCAATCTCACTCTTGGGGATTTACCCAAATGTGCCTTAAAAAGGGCATACTAAATCCACTAGCACAGTGATGTTCATTGGA
Source organism: Megascapheus bottae (assembly GCF_031878675.1). Taxonomy (NCBI): domain Eukaryota; kingdom Metazoa; phylum Chordata; class Mammalia; order Rodentia; family Geomyidae; genus Megascapheus; species Megascapheus bottae. The sequence continues at coordinate 54,287,084 of NC_143519.1, read as the reverse complement.
ACGCTAGTTACCATAACTGCGATATGGAACCAACCCAGATGCCCCTCAGTAGCTGAATGGATCAAGAAGATAAAGTATATATGCACAATGGAATTCTATGCTCCCATCAGAAAGGACATTACCCCATTTGTAAGTAAATGGAAAGACTTGATTTTTTGTTTTAACTATAAAGACTATATACAGAGGGGTTACAACTACATGTCAGGTAATAAATATATTTCTCTTTGCATAGTGTCTCCCTCATTTTATCCCAGTTTTTCTCTCCCCGACTCCCTTCTCTTACAAGTGGCATATCATTTCCAACATTGTTTAGTGAGTATCACTGCTGCTAATTTTGGCTCACTCTTTGTCTCATTGCTTCAGTGCTTCTGCTTTCCTTTTCCTAATCAGATGAGATTAAAAAACAGACCCAGCACAACATGGAATAAACAAAAGAAAGGGGGGAAAAAAGAACCTCAAACCGTACAATAAAAAAACCCTCTAGTTTCTACTCCTTAGAGTTCATTTCAATAAACATTATTTTATATGATGCTTTCATGTTTTTTCTCTTTTTATTTATTTTTTCATATATTTATTATTGTAATTGATAGAAGGGTTACATTATATTTGCCAGATAGAAGGTGCATTAATTCCCATACACTGATAACCCTTTCACATGTCTTGGTCTCCATTTCCCTCCCCTCTCCCTCCGCCCCTCATGTTGTTTTCCCCCTTTGCTATCCAATTTCAAATAACCAAATACAAATATATCGGATATATCAGGTAACAAAGTGAGATACTGTAACAATATGAGATTACCAAGGGACAGCAAAAGAGATGAGAGATACCATAGTACCTTAAGAACAACAATCATTCATTATATGGCTTATGTTTCTATATCCTAGAGATCCTTTCATTTAGCTTCATACTATATGGCCTTTTGTATTAAGGTTTTGCTCTATTGCAAATCTCTGCTAGGAGAGCCCAAGGTTTCTAATGATTATGACAAATGAGGACAACAATTGAGCCTAAGTTCCTTTGAGTCTGGCTTACTTCACTTAATATGACTTTTTTCTAAGTCTTTCCATTTCCTAACAAATGGGGCGATGTCATTCTTTCTGACAGCAGCATAGAATTTCATTGTGTATAAATACCACATCTTGTTGACCCACTCATCAACTGAGGGGCATCTGGGTTGGTTCCATATCTTTGCTATGGTAAAGAGTGCTGCAATGAACATTGTTGTGCCGGTGGATTTAGTATGTCCTTGTTTCTGGATGATTGGGTAAATGCCAAGTAGAGGAATTGCTGGGTCATAGGGGAGATCTATGTTTAGTCTTTTGAGGCACTGCCATACTGCTTTCCATAGTGGTTGAACGAGTTTGCACTCCCACCAACAGTGTAGTAGTGATCCCTCCTGGCCACATCCCCTCCAGCATCTGTTGTTGTTAGATTTCTTGATCCTGGCCATTCTAAAAGGAGTGAGGTGGAATCTTAGAGTTGTTTTCATTTGCATTTCTTTTATGACCAGAGATGTTGAGCATTTCTTCATGTGTCTATAGGCCATTTTTATTTCTTCTTCAGAGAAGACTCTCTTTAAGTCTTTAGCCCATCTTTTATTTGTTTTTTTTGTTTTGTTTTGTTTTTTTTTGCCAGTCCTGGGCTTGAGCTCAGGGCCTGAGCACTGTCCTTGGACTTTCTCAAGGCTAGAGCTCTACCATTTGAGCCTCAGCACCACTTCTGGCTTTTTTCTATGTATGTGGTACCGAGGAATCGAACCCGGGTCTTCATGCATGCTAGGCAAGCACTTTAACCGCTAGGCCAAACTCTCGGCCCTTAGCCCATGTTTTAATAAGATGGTTGTTACTTTCGAAATTAGTTTTGGATTGATTAAATTTTGTGAGCTGTTGATATATTTTAGATATGAGGCCTTTCTCCGTTGTTTGGTTGGTGAAGATCTTCTCCCACTCTGTAGGCTTCCTAATTAATTTACTAGTTATGTCCTTTGCCATACAAAAGCTCTGCAGTTTAATGCAGTCCCACTTAACCAGCCTTTCTCTGATTTGTTGTGATTCTTGGTCCTTTTTTTTTTTTTTTTTTTGCCAGTCCTGGGCCTGAGCTCAGGGCCTGAGCCCTGTCCTTGGACTTTCTCAAGGCTAGAGCTCTACTACTTGAGCCTCAGCATCACTTCCGGCTTTTTTCTATGTATGTGGTACCGAGGAATTGAACCCAGGTCTTTATGCATGCTAGGCAAGCACTTTAACCACTAGGCCAAACTCCCGGCCCGTGATTCTTGGTCCTTATTAAGAAAGTTTCAACCACTGTCAAGGAGGTCTAATGTATCTCCTATTCCTTCTTGTAAAGTTTTCAGTGTGTCGGTTTTACCTCCAGGTCTTTGATCCATTTGGAGTTAATTCTAGTGCAGGATGACAAAGAAGGATCCAAGTTTAGTTTTCTGCAGGTGCTTAACCAGTTCTGCCAGCACAACTTGTTGAAGAGGCTATCTTTCTTCCATTCTATTTTTTTGGCTCCCTTGTCAAAGATTAGGTGGCCATAGGTCTGTGGTTTAATATCTGGGTCTTCAGTTTTATTACATTGGTCTTCAGGCCTGTTCTTGTGCCAGTACCAAGCTGCTTTGATAATTATAGCTCTATAATAGAGTCTAAAGTTTGCTATTGAAATTCCTCCTGTGCTGTTCTTTTTGCTAAGAAGTGTTTTTGCTATTCAGGGTCTTTTATTATTCCATATGAAATTTTGGATTGCTTCTTCTATTTCTTTAAAGAATGACATTGGGATATTGATGGGTATTGTGTTGAATTTGTAGATAGCCCTTGGCAAGATTGTCATTTTCATGATATTGATTCCTCCAATCCAGGAGCATGGAAAGTTTTTCCATTTCCTCAGTTCTGCTTTAATTTCCTTTTACAGGGTTTTAAAGTTTTCATCAAAAAGGTTCTTTACATTCTTAGTTAAGCTAATTCCTAGGTACTTTATTTTCTTTGAGGCTATTGCAAAAGGAGTTGCTTTCCTGATTGTTGCCTCATTCCTCTCACTGTTGGCGTAGAGGAAGGCAGTTGATTTTTGAGGGTTAATTTTATACCCTGCTACCCTTCCAAAGTTTTGAATCAGCTCAAGGAGCTTGGGAGTGGAGTCTATAGGATTCTTTAAATACAGGATCATGTCATCTGCAAAGAAGGAAAGTTTTACTTCCTCTTTCCCTATTTAGATCCCCTTTATGCTTGCTTCTTGCCTTATTGCACTGGCTAGGAATTCTAATACTATGTTAAAGGGGAGTGGAGAGAGTGGGCATCCTTGTCTCATTCCTGATTTTAGAGGGAATAGCTTTAGCTTTTCACTGTTAAGTATAATACTAGGTGTGCGTTTGTCATACACAGACATTATTATATTGAGAATGTTCCATGGATTCCTAATTTCTCCAGAGCTTTTAACATAAAGGGGTGTGGGATCTTGTCAAATGCCTTTTCTGCATCTATTGAGACAGTCATGTGATTTTTGTCCCTGCTCCTGTTGATGTGTTGAATTATATTAATTGATTTGGATATGTTGAACCAGCTTTGCCTCCCTGTGATGAAACCTGTTTGATCATAGTGTATACTATCTTTTTATTTTTTGATTATTGGGGTAATGTATAGAGGGGTTACAGTTACATTTACCAGATAGTAAGTGCATTACTTCGCACACATTTTCATGTTTTTGTCTCAATTTCCTTCCCCCCTGCTCCCTCCCAGTAATCTTATTTCCCCTCCTTCCCTTTCCTCTTTCAAATAAATAAATGTATATATAATATCCCAGGTAACAGTCACATACAGTAACAATCTGAGAGTAATCAAAGGGGAAAAAAAGAGAAGAGAAATAACATAGTACATTAAGAACAACAATCATAACAGATAAAGCTCTTGTTTCCATATCCTAGAGAACCTTTCATTTAGTTTCATTCTATATGACCTTAGGTTTTGAGCTATTGTAATCCTCTGCTAGGAGAGTCCTAGATGTGTACTAATTATTACAAATGAGGGAAACCATTGAGCCTATGTTCCTTTGGGTCTGGCTTACATCACTTAATATGATTTTTTCCAAGTTTTTTCATGTCCTTACAAATGGGGCGATGTCATTCTTTCTGATGGCAGCATAGAATTCTATTGTGTATAAATACCACATCTTCTTGATCCAGTCATCTACTGAGGGGCATCTGGGTGGGTTCCATATTTCGCTATGGTAAGTAGTGCTGTATATCCTTGTTTCTGGACATTTGGGTAAATGCCATTAAGATTTCTGGGTCATGTTTATTCTTTTGAGGATCCACCATATTGCTTTTATACTCCCACCAACAGTGTAGAAGTGATCTCTCCTGGCCACATCCCTGCCAGCATCTGTTGTTATTAAACTTATATGATGCTTTTATATGCACACAGCTATTGAGCCTTTGTGATTCTCTCCTAAGAATATCCTCCTTTGTTCTCATTGTATAAATATTTAGAATGCTGAGTAATTAATCATATCCAAGGCTTTTTTGTGGAGGAGGTTTTTTTTTTTTTTTAAATATCCATTGATTTTTACCTATGACTCGGAAATTCCTCTCCTAGATCTTTCCCCAAATGATTACAAACCATGCCACAGCAAAGCCACCATCACAATCATGTTCATGGCAGAACTGTTTACCATATGATATGGAATCAACCCAAATGACCCTCAGTGAATGAATGGATCAAGAAAATGTGGTATATATACACAGTGGAATTCTATACTTCCATTAGAAAGATTGGTACTGTCCCAATTGTAAGGAAATGGAAAGAGTTGGGAAAAAATTATATTAAGCAAAGTAAGCAAGTCTCAAAGAAACAAAGTCTGTGTAGTTTTCCTAATTTGTAATAATCAGAATGTGGCTATAAATCCACATCTATCTAGTAACATTTCAGTTTTCACAAATACACCAAAGCATACAGATGGGCTAAACTAGCCATCTCTAAAATTGAATAAATCCAAGTAACTACCATAACTGATACATATTTCTTAGAGTTCATCCTTAAAAATGGTAAGTGTGGGGGCCGGGAGTGTGGCCTAGTGCTTGCCTAGCATGCACAAAGACCCCGGTTTGATTCCTCTGTACCACATACATTGAAAAAAGCTGGAAGTGCTGCTGAGGCTCAAGTGGTAGAGTGCTAAGCCTTGAGAAAGTCCAAAGACAGTGCTCAGGCCCTGAGCCCAAGCCCAGGACTGGCAAAAAAATGGTAAGTGTGATGAATACTTAATTGAACAAAAATGTATTAAACCATTTTTATGTTATTTAAAGTGTTTACAGAGTTAAACTGTGGTAGCACCATACCTTCTCAGAAATTACCTATAGAAATGTCTATCAGTCACAAAACATACCAAAAAGACTTAGAATTTGATAAATATTCCAAGGCAATAACAGTAAATGGAATTAAAATTGTTTTCCATTCCCACAGTTATTACTATTGATTGCATTAAAAGCCATAGGGTGTTCTTTGATTTCCCACGGTGTGTTATGATTTGCTCAAACTTGTGACTAAAGTTCCCCAAACCCTATAAAAACCCTGTACAAAAGGTAGTGAGGACTCTCAACTTAGACCCCCTGTGTTGGTGTCAGTTGTGAGTCAGGCTTGAGCTTACAATAAAGACTCTGATGCTCTTAAAAAAGAAGTCATAGGGTGTTAATGGATGTAGTGGAGTGTTTATCCCATATGTACCAGGCTCTGTGTCCTGTTCCCACAAATATACACATACATGAAAAGTCACAGAATCCAGGCACCGGTGGTTACACCTGTTATTCTAGCTACTCAGGAGACAGGGACAACCTAGATGAAAGGACCTCTAAGATATAGAAATAAAAGCCATGTAATGAGTGATTGTTTTCCTTAATATACTGTTATCTCTCATCCATTTTGCTGTGCCTTTCTTATCTCATATTGATACAGTATTTCACTTTGTTATTTGATATATTGGATATATTTGTATTTGGTTATTTGAATTTGAATAGGGAAGGGCGGAAAACAAGATGAGCAGAAGGAGTGGGGGGAGGGAAATGGGAACCAATACCTGAGAAAGAGTATCAATGTGTGTGAAGTAATGTACCTTCTATCTGGTGAATATAATGTAATCCTTCTATTAATTACAATAAAATATATGAAATAAAGATGGATGGTTAAATAAAATACATTGGGACATGCAATTTTACAGATCTCCAGGCAATCACATATAGTGAGACCTAAGGAGGATATTCTTAGGAGAGGAACACAATGGCACAATGACTATGGGCATCTGATCATATAATTATTCAAATGAACTCCAGGAAATGGAAACAACAGGGTCTTTTTTTTTCTTCATTGCTGTTCTTCTTTCCTTTTCTTTTTGTTTGTTCTTTTATCTGTCATGGAGGGTGTGGAGGGGCACAGAAATAGTGTGACAAAGTGTGGCACTGACTCAATGCTATGTGAAGAATGAACTGCACAACTGGTTGGTGGAGACAGGAGGGAAAAACTGGGAGGGGTGACATTATCCAGAAAGAAATGCACTCATGGGGTGGGTGGACGGCAATGGGGACAAAAACATGAGAAGGGGTATCATTGTGTGAAAAGTAATGCACCTGTTACCTGGAGAATGTAACTGTAACCCCTCTATAAATTACCCTGATAATAAAAAATAAGAAAAAAGAAATGCGTTCATTACTTGACTTATATAACTGTAATGCCTTTGTAGATAATTTTTATAATAATAAAATGCATGAAAAATAAAATAAATAAAACAGAAAAAGGAAAGATCTAAAAATGATGAGTTACCTGTCATAAGTAATTGAATCCCTGGATCCAGAAGACTGGATCCAGAAATAACAATTGCTTAAAATGTAAAGGGAAGCACACAAATTTTTTGCACATTCATGTGTATTTTTTCATATCTAAAAGGTTTTTTGAATTGAATTGAATCCCTGGAACAAGAAGACTGGATCCAGAAATAACAATTGCTAAAAATGAAAATAGAAACACACTTATTTGTTACACATTCATGCATATGATTTCATATCTAAAAGGTTTTTTTCCCCCAAACGGAATCTCAAAGAAGCTCATTAACTTACCTAGGTATACAAGCATGGTCAATTACAGTGATAGTGTTTAATGAATTCTGTTCAAGCCTGAATTTTCGCTACTCAGTGGATTAGAAACATTAGCTAATAGCATCAAGAAAAGAGGCTGTATGTCAATCCAGACGTGTTTACATGGTGAGTCTGCAATGCATCTGTCATGCATTTACTATTAATCTGTCTTTAAGTTAAACATTATTTTGGAGATAGCAAGTCTAAACTGCTTACTATATATCTATCTTGGACATAAGACATCTCCTCATGAAAATAAACCAGAGACTATGATATACACAACATTTTAAAAATTCAAAACTACAAATCTGTTTTGTCATTTAAAGGGCCTTAAAATTGAGATTGGGATAAATAGATCCAGGTGGAATTATGGATAGAAATGATTCAATACTAGTTTTACTTCAAATATATAAAGCAAGAGAAGATAATGAATGCAGTGTCTGTAATCAGGTAGTAAGTCTTTATATAGATGAATAGCATAGGCTAGTAGTTTTTCATGTGGAAAATTAAGAATAAAGAAAGAGATTACATCCATATATTTCTTTGTTGGTACTGGTGTTTGAACTCAGGGGCTTATGCTTGCATGGAATGCTCATGAAGCTAGCGCTCTACCATTTGAGCCATACTCAGGCATGATAATTTTACTAATTACTTTAGAAATTGAATCTAATGAACTTTTTATACCTCGGCTGGCCTCTAACTGGAAACAAATTTTTCAGATGGCTACTGGTGTACTATGTCATTTTATTCATGTTTCAACAACATGAAGGTCTCAAGAAGTAGCAGGAACTTCTACCTGGGGATAAACATAGCCTTTAGATTATTATTGTATTGTGTACCGTATGGACTCTGTTTAAGAATGTTTGTACAATGTCGAGTGGATTCTCAATGATGTAGTTTCTTCTAAAGCTGTTCAAGGCTCTGGAATTAATATTGAATTACTATGGTAACAAAATCATTTACTTTCTTTGTATACATGCTACCACTTAAGCTATTTGCTCATATCTATTTTTATTTCCTTCTTTCTTTTTTCTTTTTGGGTAGGATATCATGTTTTTGCCCAGGGTTGACCTTGGACTGCTATCTTCTTACTTGTACCTTTAATATAGCTGAGAGTATAGATAGACATGCATTGCTATATCCAGGGTTACTGTTGAGATAAGGTCTTGCTAACTTTTGCCACTCTCTTCCTTGATCTTTACCTCTCAAAAATCTGGGAATATAGTCAAGTGCTACACTGCTTTGTCAATCAAGCATTTTTACTTAGGTCATTAAAGGTTCATTTATATTCTACTCTACATGTAAAAAAACCTATGCTTCTTAATTTAGAAATAATTAAAATAGACAACATAATGTTTAGTCACATATGTAAGTAATTCATAAAACTAACATGTGCCTAAAAATAAAAAAACATGTAACCTGAAGAAAGTACATGTCATCTCAGAACTATGTGTTCCCAAGTTAAATCCTCAATGCTAATTACCACACATGTGGTAATTATACACACAAATATTCCCCCTATGAGTTCACCTATATACTATTGTATGCTCACAGTGTACATATAACGTACCCATCAGTGTGCTAATTAGCTTTTTAACTTTTACTCAGTGTAATAATTGGAGTAACTCAATGAGATTCATATGTCAGTTTTTCCTGAAATGATCATTTCATGTGATAAAGCAAAGCCATTAAGATCATTTTAAAGAAAACCGTATATATTCAGAGCTATAATTATCAAAACAGCTTGGTACTGGCACAGGAACAGGCCTGAAGACCAATGGAATAGAACTGAGGACCCAGATATTAAACCACAGACCTATGGCCACCTAATCTTTGACAAGGGAGCCAAAAAAATAGAATGGAAGAAAGATAGCCTCTTCAACAAGTTGTGCTGGCAGAACTGGTTAAGCACCTGCAGAAAACTAAACTTGGATCCTTCTTTGTCATCCTGCACTAGAATTAACTCCAAATGGATCAAAGACCTGGAGGTAAAAGCTGTCACACTGAAAACTTTACAGGAAGGAATAGGAGATACACTAGGCCTCCTTGGCACAGGTCGAAACTTTCTTAATAAGGACCAAGAATCACAACAAATCAGAGAAAGGCTGGATAAGTGGGATTGCATTAAACTGCAGAGCTTTTGTATGGCAAAGGACATAGCTAGTAAACTAATCAGGAAGCCTACAGAATGGGAGAAGATCTTCACCAACCAAACAACGGACAAAGGCCTCATATCTAAAATATATCAACAACTGAAAAAATTGAATCACTCCAAAACTAACCTCCAAAGTAACAACCATCCCATTAAAAAAAGGGCCAAAGACTTAAAGAGAGTCTTCTCTGAAGAAGAAACAAAAATGGCCTATAGACACATGAAGAAATGCTCTACATCTCTGGTCATAAAAGAAATGCAAATCAAAACAACTCTAAGATTCCACCTCACTCCAGTTAGAATGGCCAGGATCAGGAAAACAAATAACAACAGATGCTGGAGGGGATGTGGCCAGGAAGGATCACTACTACACTGTTGGTGGGAGTGCAAACTCGTTCAACCATTATGGAAAGCAGTGTGGCAGTGCCTCAAAGGCTAAACATAGAACTCCCCTATGACCCAGCAATTCCACTACTTGGCATTTACCCAACCACCCAGAAACAAGGACATACTAAATCCACTAGCACAACAATGTTCATTGCAGCACTATTCACCATAGCAAAGATATGAAACCAACTTAGATGTCCCTCAGTTGATGAGTGGATCAACAAGTTGTGGTATTTGTACACAATGGAATTCTATGCTGCTGTCAGAAAGAATGACATCGCCCCATTTGTTAGGAAATGGAAAGACTTAGAAAAAATCATATTAAGTGAAGTAAGCCAGACTCAAAGGAACTTAGGCTCAAAGGTTTCCCTCATTTGTCATAATCAGTAGAAACCTTGGGCTCTACTAGCAGAGATCTGCAATAGAGCAAAATCTTGATACATAAGGCCATATAATGTGAAGCTAATTGAAAGGACCTCCAGGATATTGAAACAAAAGCCATATAATGAATGATTGTTGTCCTTAATGTACTATGTTGTCTCTCATCTCCTTTGCTGTCCCTTGGTTATCTCATATTGGTATAGTATCTCACTTTGTTATCTGATATATTGAATTTATTTGTATTTGGATATTTGAAATTTGATAGGGAATGGGGGAAAACCAAGATGGGTGGAGGGTGTGGGGGGGAGGGAAATGGGTACCAAGACATGTGAAAGGGTATCAATATATGTGAATTCATGCACCTTCTGTCTGGCAAATATCATGTAACCCTTTTACTAATTACAATAAAAAATACTATTAAGAAAAAGAAAACCGTATATAAAAGGCGGAAATTAAACTGATGGGAATATTACAAGTTCAAACAGCATAAAATAAAGAGATTGGATTAAATATGGAAGAGGAGAGTTAAGTGGTTTGCTGCTATTGGACAGAACAGTTCTGTGTCTCTGAGAATCTATCATTAGAGATTTTGTTATTACAGAAACACACTAAAATCAACAAAAATTGTGAAACTTTCTTTTCTTTGGCAAAGGCAGACTTCTGGCTCCAAGATGTTTTGATAATGAATCAAAACAAGACCTTCCAACTCTTTAGCTAGTGATGTGTTGGACTAATTTCATTCTAGAGCATAAAATTAACTCAGCAAGCATAGGCTAATTGCCAGTTTTGTGATAAGATTAAAAAAATCTAATTTCTCATTTCTTTTGGAATGAATTGGAAAACTTCATTCCTGAAAAAAGAATAGATGGCTAAGGTCATATTTAATTTAAATACACTTATTAGAATCAAGGAGATTAACCTAGATCCATGAGGACCAATACAATGCTTTTTTCATTTTCTCTAGACAAACATGCAAGCATTCTACATCTAGTTTTGAGATTGTTCTTGAGCAGAGAAACTTGAAAAAAATCTTAGGGGAAAAGAAATTCTAAATGAAAATCCTCACCCTTTCTAAGGCCTTGATTGTTCTGGTTATTTTTTAATGGGATAATCTTTTTAGGATCAAGTATGGTGCCTCTTGAGATAAATTTATCAGAGTTCTTACTTATAATAAAATATGAAAAATACAAAATAATGAACAATTGTAATGAAAATATAACTAGACATATTCCATAATCTTTCCAATGGTATTTCACACAATGACAAGACCGCATATTTTTACTCATGTGATCACAAGGTGAATGCTTAGAATTACATACTTTAGTATGTTCACAGATTTTTCTGGGCAGCCTTGGGTCTCAGTTCTGCTCTGCCTTTGCAGTAGCTGGAATTATAGGCATCCTCCTGAGGTATAGTGATGTTGAAGCAGTTATGGGAGATGGGACAACGTGATGCCAGCCAGGTAACTTTAAGAGAAAGAAACAAGACTCTACCTATGGTGCCAAGATGGAGGGTCATAAGATTGCTACTTTGCCAGACATTTTTATTGGCTCTCAGAGATGGCATGCTGAAGTTCACAGTACAACATGAATCTCAACATGCAACTCACAAACACACACACACACACACACACACACACACACACACACACACACAGCCCTCACTCTAATCTTTCTAGTCCTTAAAAATAGCTGTGTACAGAACTAGTGCTTTTATGTAAGCCCTTTGCATGTATTACCTCCCTTAGTGTTTGCCCAATCACGAGTTTTCAGAAGTTAGGGTGATATAGTAGAGACTAAACTCATTGCATAACCGCTGTACCCATTATGAACTCCTTATAGTAAATATTATGCTCTTTGTGTATGGTGAATATTAACTGAGATACACTTGTACACATTATAAAAGGCATCCATTTTAAGTTGAGTTCAATAGCTTTTGTAAACATGTATATTTACAAAATAGCTTTTTAAATTCATGTCATAAGTGAACATAAAAAATCATTATTTATACACATAAATATGTTACTGTATACATTGTGTATCTTATAAACAATAACATGCATGCATGTAAATATACATTTGTGTTACATATGTGTAGTTGCATATATATTAATAGTTATATGTGACTGTGGATGCATGAATATAAAGAGAGACAGATAGATTTCAACTGTATCGAAATTCCTTTTAAATCTTTACCCTTTTAAACTGAACCAATGGCAGTATGTTTAAACTAATATCATGATATCTTTTTTTTTGCCAGTCCTGGGTCTTGAACTCAGATCCTGAGCACTATGCTTGGGCTTTCTCAAGGCTAGAGTTCTACCACATGAGCCAGAGGGCAACTTCCAGCTTTTTCTATGTATCTAGTGCTGAGGAATTGAACCCAGGTCTTCATGCATGCTAGGCAAGCACTCTACCACTAGGCCAAACCCCGAGTCCTGCCTTTTTTGAAGCTTCATACCATCATGCTTGTTCATGGTTTGCTTCTTTCTGTCAGATTTATTTTTGAAATTCAATTATGTTATTGATGTCTTTATCGTGGTTGAATTTGTGTGAATATATCAAAATTCATTCATTCTCCTACCATTGGAAATTGGGTTTCTTTCAGTTCAAATTCAATGTGAAAAATTTACCATGCAGTTCATCTTTCCTTTTTTGTGTGCTGGCCTAAGGCTTGAATTCAGGGTTGCATGCAGTCACTGAGGATTTTTCTTTTCTCTCTCAAGGTTTAGTGGTCTACTACTAGAGCCACAGATCCACTCTAGGTATTTGCTTTTTGATTTTTGGTGATAAGTTGGAGATAAGAGTCTCAAGGACTTTCTTGGCCAGGATGGCTTTGAACTAGATGCTCAGATCACAGCCTCTGAGTAGCTAGGATTCTAAGTTTGAGCCGCCAGCTCCCAAAATTTTCTTGGATATATAGTGCTTTACTTTACCTTAACTAAGCATCCAGGAGTCAGATCACTAGATGATGGGGATTTGTTCAACCATTTAAGGCAAGGCCATACTTTGATCTGTCCACCTTCAATGCTTTATTTACTTTTCATTTTTGTCAACACGAAGCACCCCACATCTTTTAATTTAGTCCTCGTTGATGAAGGTGGCAAGCCAGTCCATGGTGGTTTAATTTTCTTAATCAAAGTGATGTGTGCATCTTTTCTTATGTTTGCTGACAAAAACTGTTTTATCAGTTGTTTGTTCACACTTCCACTTTTTTCATATAATTTTTATTGTAATTAATAGAAGGGTTACATTATATTCACCAGATAGAAGCTGCGTTAATTCACATACATTGATACCCTTTCTCATGTCTTGGTCCCCATTTTCCTCACCCCCACCCCCACCCCCATCTTTTCCCCCCTTCCCTATCCAATTTCAAATAACCAAATACAAATATATCCAATATATCAGATAACAAAGTGAGATACTGTAACAATATGAGATAACCAAGGGACAGCAAAAGAGATGAGAGATAACAGAGTACATTAAGGACAACAATCACTCATTATATGGCTTTTATTTCTATATCCTAGAGGTCCTTTCATTTAGCGTCATACTATATGGCCTTTTGTATCTAGGTTTTGCTCTATTACAAACCTCTGCTAGGAGAGCCCAAGGTTTCTACTGATTATGACAAATGAGGGAAACCATTGAGCCTATGTTGCTTTGAGTCTGGCTTACATCACTTAATATGATTTTTTCTAAGTCATTCCATTTCCTAACAAATGGGGTAATGTCATTCTTTCTGACAGCCCCATAGAATTCCATTGTGTACAAATACCACATCTTGTTGATCCACGCATCAACTGAGGGACATCTAGGTTGGTTCCATATCTTTGCTATGGTAAAGAGTGCTGCAAGGAACATCGTTGTGCTAGTGGATTTAGTATGTCCTTGTTTCTGGATGGTTGGGTAAATGCCTAGTAGTGGGTTGCTGGGTCATAGGAGAGATCTATGTTTAGTCTTTTGAGGAACTTCCATACTGTTTTCCATAGTGGTTGAACGAGTTTGCACTTCCACCAACAGTGTAGTAGTGATCCCTCCTGGCCACATCCCCTCCAGCATCTGTTGTTATTAGATTTCTTGATCCTGGCCATTCTAAATGGAGTGAGGTGGAATCTTAGAGTTGTTTTGATTTGCATTTCTTTTATGACCAGAATATGTTGAGCATTTCTTCATGTGTCTACAGGCTGTTTTTGTTTCTTCTTCAGAGAAGACTCTCTTTAAGTCTTTGGCCCATCTTTAATGGGATGGTTGTTACTTTGGAGATTAGTTTTGGATTGATTCAATTTTTTGAGCTGTTGATATATTTTAGATATTAGGCCTTTGTCCATTGTATGGTTGGTGAAGATCTTCTCCCATTCTGTAGGCTTCCTAATTAATTTGCTAGCTATGTCCTTTGCTATACAAAAGCTCTGCAGTTTAATGCAGGCCCACTTATCCAGCCTTTCTCTGATTTGTTGTGATTCTTGGTCCTTATTAAGGAAGTTTCAACCTGTGCCAAGGAGCCTAGTGTATCTTCTATTCCTTCTTGTAAAGTTTTCAGTGTGTTGGCATTTACCTTGAGGTCTTTGATCCATTTGGAATTAATTCTAGTGCAGGGTGACAAAGAAGGATCCAAGTTTAGTTTTCTGCAGGTGCTTAACCAATTCTCCCAGCACCACTATAATAATCTTACACTCCTGCAGTATTCTTTTCTTACCTCCCTTGTCGTCTTTCATATTATTTTTCTATCTCTGGTCCTCTGTTCATCCTTCAACTCTTATAATGCATGGATCTACATTTGATGGTTGTTGAGCAATGCTGTGTGTCTAGGTGTACAATTATACTCTAGGTCTAGAGGGACTTAAATACAATAGAGATTGGAGTGAGGGGCTTATTGTTTTGGTCATAAATCGGTAATCTGTGGTTGTATTAGATTTGTACGTAAGTGCACAAAAAGAAAGAGAGAGTGATATTACCAATCTAAAAGAGTGAACATCTATTGTCAGCCAACTAAAAAGGTCTAGGTTGATTATATCTGAAAAATTATAATCTTGTTTAGTATTAATCTTGCTCCCATCCTCAAATGGGAAGAACAAGAAACTCAAGATAAATTTCAAATCAAGGAATAGCATTTCCCACCCAACATAATCAGGCAATGGAGCAGTCAGTGGCAAATCTAGAGGAGAGTCTTCCAAGTGTGATAAAAATGCAATTGATAAACATCATTAATGAAAAGTGTAAAAACATAAAGAAAGAGATAAGGGAGGAAGCCATAGCTAAACAAGAGGAAACCATAAACAAGATGATATGTGAAAAAGGGTAAGCCATAAAGGAGGCCATAATAAAGGTTTTTCAAAGAAAAATGGATGAATTCATAGAATCCACAAACAAGAAGGTGACCGAACTCCAACAAATGTCCAAAGACCATAAAGTAGCTGAGCTAACCACTCAAATGGAAATCAAGGAGCTAAAGAAATCCATACATGATCTAAAACAAGAGATGCAAGGCATCAAAAATGAGCAATTAGAAGCAAGGGAAATGAAGAATAAAGTAGAAAGCTTAGATAGCAGGTTAGACAATGCAGAAGAAAGAATTTCCGGGGCTGAAGATAATTTAGTTGTTATAGAGAAAGAACAGAAAATGAGTCAATTCAAATCTAGGAAATATGAGAAAATGCTACAGAAGGTCCAAGACAAAATTAGGAAGCCTAATTTAAGGCTAATTGGTATTGAGGAGGGTCTGGAGAAAAGGTCAATGGTATGGAAATATACTTCAGGGAATCATCTCAGAGAACTTCCCAAATATCCAGAAGGGCAGGCCCATCCAGATACAAGAAGCTTTTAGAACCCCAAACAGACCTGACCAGAAAAGGACATCCCACTGCCACATTATAATGCGAACTGGATCAATAGAGGCCAAAGATAGGATCCTAAAAGCAGTCAGGGAGAAGAGAGCAATCACCTATAAAGGCAAACCAATCAGAATAACCCCAGATTTCTCAGCAGAGACCATGCAAGCAAGAAGAGATTGGAAGAATATATGTCATGCCCTGAAGTCAAATAACTACCAATCAAGAATACTGTACCTAGCTAAGCTCTCATTCATAACTGAGGGGAAAATAAAAACATTCCATTCCAGGGAAAAGCTGCAACATTATGTAGCAACCAAACCAACATTACTTCCACTTTTTAAAATCACCAACTTATGGTCCAGTATGAATTGTTTTCCCCAGTTTTGGGGAGGGGTGTAAATGTTCATACTTTAGTATTACCTTTACAAGAGTAGAAGTTGTAAATCTTGCAGATATCTATGAAATTAATGTTTTCTTTTACAGCTAATCCTCTTTTGTCCTGTGAAAGAATTATTTTCTGTCAGGCAAGGTCATATGTATGTTCCCCCATGGATGCTGGTACTTTTGCATTTAGCTTTCTATGTCTAGGTTTATGATCCCTATCAAATTAATGTTTGTGAGGTAGCATTGATTTTCAGTACTACTATCGTTCAACAACATTCATTGAGAAGGCTGCTCATTACACATGAATTACTTCAATGCCTTTGTGGAAAATCAATTTACTAAATATGTTTGGATCTATTTCCACAGTCCATTCACCTCTATGCCCGTCTTTCTGCAAGACCACATGGTACCAATTGCAGTCATGTTATGATAAACTATAAAATAAGGTGGTGAGTGATTTCAATTTAGTTTTTTTTTAAAGAAATGTTTCAAGTATCATACTTTGTATTCCTAGTCATATATTAAAACTATCTTTTAAATTTCCTCCTGGCTTTTCAGTAGAATTTAACTGAATGCATAAATCAGTGGAGGAAATAATGGCATCTTAATTAAGCCTCGTGGTTTGAAGGCAATATCCCTCTTTTGTTTCTGTCTTCTTTAGTTTCTCTTTCTAATATTTGTACTTACAAAGTATTTTATAATTTTTAGTCTAGAGCTATACACACATTTCATCAAATATGTTATTTTTATTTTTATTATTTAATTTAAATTATGTTTTATTTTTGAGGCACAATTACAAAGAAAATAGTGTTTGTATACATACAAAATGTCATTACAAAACAAGATCTCACGCAGGTTGTGCAAATACACTTACTATTTACATATATAAATATTACATGTGTGTGTATTCATATATATTAACATATATATAGTCAGTAAATAATTATTCATTTGTATTTTTGAAAATGAAACAATGATCATCCAATTATTAAATTATATGAGAAGGAATCCCTAAGTGCATCTTGTTTTATACATTAGAATATAAATCCATGTGAATATTTTACACAATTGATAAAAGGTTATATCAAGTAAAAACAAAATTAATAAAAATAAGTTCTTTTCCTTACCATCATATACCAGTGTTTCTAAAATGTAAGTGGCAAATAATTGAAAATAGAATCAATTGAAACTTCACTCAAGGTTAGCACTCTATCTTCAAAGCCACAGAGTCACTTTTAGCCTTTTCCAAGCAGTTTGTTAGAGATCAGAGTCTCACAGCCTTTCTTGCTGTGGCTGGCTTTGAAGTGTGACCCTCAAATCTCAGTCTCCTTAGTAGCTAAGATTACAGGCATGAGCCACCAGCGCCTGGCTTCATCTCACCTCTTTATGTAGTTCTCACCTTGCCATGTGGTTCTTCTATTCCTCTGCCAGATTATTAAGACTTTCAAAGACAGTTTCTCTTACCCAGCACTCTTTTACTGCACAATAGTGTATCCATCAATAGTAAACTTACTTGCACTAACCCTGTCCCGCCCCACAAGGGTTACTTTTCTAAGCTTTGACTACTTCCATAATCCACTCAGTTCTGTTCACATTTCAGAATCCTAAGGTGGTCGGTTTGTATTTTGTGAGGAATAGTTCAGAAAAGTCCCCCAAGTCTCCAAAATATCCAGTAAACAGCTGGAATGGCTGTATGGCTCAAATGGTAGAGGACCAGCTGAGAAATCAAGGTGAGCCAGAACACATCACACTCACTTAAGCCAGGGTACGGCAATACATACACAAACACATATACATGTACATATATGCATATGCATACATGTACATATACACATATGCATACATGTACATATGTGTGTCCACACACATGTACATATATAGGTATACACTCACACACGTATATGTACATTTTCTGAAGATCGGCTATATCTGCAAACATTTTGTATGTGTTGGAGTAAAACAGTGAATAAAATTCTATTGTTTTAGGCAACACAGAAACAACTTAAATACTGATAGTTTAAGTGTATTATGTAGTAATATCAGGGACTTTCCCACAAGAATTCTGTCTTGAAAGTAACTGGTGAGGTGTGTGGCAGCAAAGGAGCCTAGCATTTGTGAAGCCCAGGCTCCATCCCCAGCACCACAAATGAGGCAGAACAGAAGTAAGAAAATCTTATATTTTAATTAAAATAGATCACAACTAAATTACTAAAGCATAGCACAATTAAATTACTAAAGTATTTTAAATTAAGTATATGCATGCATTTGTTATTAGCAATAAAATGGCAAGCACAATTTACTTTTTTATAACAGAACTATAACTGGGGAAGAGTGACTAGATGATGATAAATTGTAGCTATTAACATAGTATTTATGATACTAGAGATATAGTTCAGGGGTAAAGGGATTGCCTCTCACATGCAAGGCCTGTGTATCTATAGTTATTAATGGATATTTAATGATGTGGGGAAATGCTTATGATAAATAATATAATTATAATGTGATCAGGAAGAAAAGCAAAACAGTATATGCCTTCTGATGTGATGATTTAAAACAATATATAAATAAGCAGAAAATGTGGCAAGATTTAGACAGAGCTGTATCTTGACTTTTATTTTCTATAATCCCTGAAATGTTATTTAAGGATTGCTATCATTTAGGCTTTCAATAAGAATGTAATATAGTCTTTCATTTTTCTTTTGAGAAAATCTTACCATGGTATATATTTTGCTTCTTTAAATAAGAAGAACCTAAGCCAAGTATGGTGGTTCATGTCTTAATCCTTGCTATCAGGAGGCTGAAATCTGAGGATCAAGGTTCAAAGACAGCCTGGGCACAAAAGGACCAGAGATTCTTATCTCCAATTAACCTCTAGGAAAAAAATGAAAGTGGGGCTTGGTTCAAGGGTAGGGTGGTAGCATTGAGCTGAAGAGCTCACAGACAACACCCAGGCAGTATTCAAGCCCCAGGATACACACACATATACAAAAGCTATTCAAAGAAGTACATTATTACTATAAGTAGAGATAAGGAAATCTTTCTTCTGTGGAGGCCAAAGTCAAACAACAGCTGCATTGAAATGGCAAAATGGAACAGCACAAAGAATGACAGGCTACAAACAAGACAAAGATGTTGTGATAATAATATGAAACAAAACGGAAGGAAAAAGAAATAAAAAGCAAGTTGGAAAAAGGGAGGCACACTTCCTCAAAAGCCTAACATAGAGCTCTCCTATGACCCAGCAATTCCACTACTTGGCATTTACCCAACCATCCAGAAACAAGGACATACTAAATCCACCAGCACAATGATGTTCATTGCAGCACTATTTACATAGCAAAGATAGGAACCAACCCAGATGTCCATCAGTTGATGAGTGGATCAACAAGATGTGGTATTTGTACACAATGGAATTCTATGGGGCTGTCAGAAAGAACAACATCACCCCATTTGTAAGGAAATGGAAAGACTTAGAAAAAATCATATTAAGTGATATAAGCCAGACTCAAAGGAACATAGGCTCAATGGTTTCCCTCATTTGTCATAATCAGTAGAAACCTTGGGCTCTCCTAGCAGAGATTTGTAATAGGGCAAAACCTAGATACATAAGGCCATATAATGGGACGCTGAATGAAAGGATCTCTAGGATATAGAAACATAAGCCATATAATGAATGATTGTTGTTCTTAATGTACTGTGTTATCTCTCATCTCTTTTGCTGTCCCTTGGTTATCTCATATTAATACAGTATTTCACTTTGTTATCTGATATATTGGATATATGGGTATTTGGTTATTTGAAATTGGATAGGGAAGTGGGGAAAACAAGATGAGGGGTGGGGGTGAGGGGGGAGGGAAATGGGGACCAAGACATGAGAAAGGGTATCAATGTATGTGAATTAATGCACCTTCTATCCGGCAAATATAATGTAACCCTTCTATTAATTACAATAAAAGTATATGAAAAAAAGAAAAAAGGAGCCATTCTACACTGGTAGTATATATAACCCATCATGGCAATTCAGTAAAATAGCATCAAGAAATGGAAAGACTAATGAAAAATTGCAAATAATTAAGGCAACAGAAGCCGCTATGAAAATTCTTACTGTAGCTACTTGGGCTCTACATCGATATAAACAATAACAAAAGAATTCAGGCAAACAGAATTTGAATAATATGCTATATAAAGCCTAACATTCTACCCCGGTATCCTAGGAGAATGAATTTGATTTCAACCATCCTTGAATAATTTTCAAAAGCCATTTTTTACATCACAGTATATGGACAATTGCACTGTATTCAAGGAAGTATAAATTCGAGAAGTCATTCTTCTAAATATTACAGAATGGCACAGTTAGTGATTTCAGATGACTAAAGGGCTGACAATGTAACAGTTGCCAGGTATAGCAGCCAGGTAGAGTCCTAGCAGCTCCAGGAAGCACCCACCGTCAATGGATTGCAAATTCCTATACATATCGTGTGGGAAATGGAACATGTTATCTCTCAATTTCGGGTGAAAGGGTTTAATCTAACTGATTTCACTGATATTGCTGAACTGATCGAAGACTCTAAATGCCACATGCTAGGTCAAGGATCTCAAAGTGACCAATAGTTTGATTAAATAATTGCCTGAGGCCAGGAGCATGGCCTAGTGATAGAGTGCTTGCCTAGCATGCACAGAAGTCCTGGGTTTAATTCCTTGGTACCACATAGACAGAAAAAAGCTGGAAGTGGTACTGTAGCTCAAGTGGTAGAATGCTAACCTTGAGAAAGCTCAATAACTATACCCAGACCCGCAGTTCAAGCCCCAGGACTTGCAACATAAATAAATATATACATAAATAAATAATTGATTGAAACAAGATCAAGAGCAATTAATAAAGAAATTGAGATGCCAGTAGAGAAAGGCATCATAAGGGTCAGAGATATATTAATTCTGCAATCTCCCACTTAGCAATAAAACAAATAAATTGGAAAAACCCAAAGTTGATTTCCTTCACAGAAGCCTTGAGGTGTAGAATGGACTGGGAAGTTTTGCAGTAGCAAACATGATTTTGCTGGGGATTTATATTCACCTACCCCAGCAGACTTGGAGAATTGATGAAAAGAGTATTCATCCCATGAAGCCTCAAGCAATCAACACTGGCTCACTACACTGGCTCTGACTGACCACCTTGTCTCCTCTGGGATCCCAGTTCTTGTGTACTGCCTGTGAGCGGTTCACTTGCTCTTACATCTATAGATCCATTTCCTACACCTTCCACATGCGTTGTGGTCTAAAACAGGTACTCCATGCATGGATTTCACCTACAAACTATTCATCTGGACTTTTCTGGAAGTGAGAGGAGGACTTCTGTTAGTCACTAGATCTCATCGCATTGAGATTTGGTGAGTTATTGTTAGTGGTGAATATCACAACTGTTTTGTTTATGATCCGATGGTTTTCTGGAGAGTTATTATCTATTTCTGAGACCACATCACACTGTCAATCATGCATGCTTATAATTCATCTTTCCATATTCGCTTCTATTATGGTAATCTTGGCTATCTGGCATGGAACAATTTTTGACTTTTCTCTTTTGAATGAAAGAATGTTCTTTCTTATGTGAACTGAGCAGGTTGTACAATCAAATTTTAATGGTGTTGCCTTTGAAGTTCTCATTTTCATCATCATGGTGCATAATATAATGTGATGCTTTTATCGCAATGATTTTTGGTGCTGTCTCAGAAACTATCTGTCTTGAGGCATGGAAATACCAACCATCTAAATGAGAAATAATTGATTCTTTAAAATGAAATTGTTTGATCCAAAGACTGATTCTGAAAATGTTGTATTAAATATGAAAAATAAATGCACTCAGATACCTCCTCTCTTTTTCACTCTCTCCTGTTTCAGTTGCCTTCTATCTCCCTGTCGGACTCTCTCCTCTCTTTTTGTTTCTCTATGTGTGGCTCTCTCTCTCTCTCTTTCTCCCTCTCTCTCTTTCTCCTCTCTCTCTCTCTCTCTCTCTCTCTCTCTCTCTCTCTCTCTCTCTCTCTCTCTCTCTCTCTCTCTCTCTCTGTGTGTGTCTCTCTGTCTCTGTCTCTGTCTCTGTCTCTCTCTCTCTCTCTGTCTCTCTGTCTCTCTGTCTCTCTCTCTCTCTCTGTCTGTCTCTCTCTCTCTCTCTCTCTCTCTCTCTCTCTCTCTCTCTCTCTCTCTCTCTCTCTCTCTCTCTCTCTCTCTCTCTCTCTCTCTCTCTCTCTGTGTGCCTGTCTGCCTCTGCCTGGCTCTTCTTTCCTCCCATTTCCCCCTTCCCTCCCTTTCTCCTCTCATTAACTCTTTTTGTCACTTAATTTTAAATAAGTCAAAATCAAATGTTACCTGGCATATTACATATATGTTTATTTGAAATAGGGCAGGAAAGGGGGAAAACAAGATTATTACAAGGGGGGTGGGGAAGGGAAAGGGGGACAAAAACATGAGGAGTACCAAGGCTTGAGAAGTAATTCACCTGATGAATGTAACTGTAACCCCTCTATCCATTATCCTGACAACAAAATACAACTAAAAAAAAACTAAAGTGGGCTTAATAGATGTTTTATTTTTCTGCTGAAATTCCCTTGTTTGCAATGCTGCTTTAAAATATATGACATGCTCTAGAATAGATTTTCTTTTTTTTGGTCCACAGTGGTCTTGAAATCTAGGCTTGGGAGTTGTTCCTGAGCTCTTCAGCTCAATGCTACCACCCTACCCATGAAGCCACAGCATCACTTCTAGTTTTCTGGTGGTTAGTTGGAGATGAGTTTCTTCAGTACCTGGGCTGGCTTTGAACTGCGATCCTCAGATCTCAGCCTCCTGGGTATCTAGGATTACAGGCGTGAGCCACCATATCCGGGCAGAATAGAATTTTTATATATTTTTTCTTTCGATAAAAGGCTTGAAACTAGGTGAAAACACATACTATTAATCTCAGTGTACACAGATACTTATTTAAGACATTTCTTCTATGTTAGTGCCATTCAGGTTTATTGCCTTTGTTTGAGTAATGACAGCACTGCTTGCATTGTGAGTCTTGAACTCAGTCATGGTTAACTTAGGTGTGTTGTACCCGGACTCCTGGGACCCTGAAAGAACCACCAGAGGCCGAGGCCAAAGCAAAGGGGCAAGGGTCGTTGATTACGAGTTCGAACTTAGACCTCCGTGCACTCGTTGCCAGTGACGCTGAGAGGTCCCGAGCAAAGATTTTACACAGCTTTTATAATCATGTACAAACAAGTTACAGCTACAGGCTCATGACTGGATAATATTTAGTTTGACATTTAGTTTGATTCATAAGTATATTTCTGATTGTTTTGGGTATAGCTGACTGTTGGGTCCTGGTGACCGCTGGAACCTGTAAACAGACCAGTTACTGGAATTTATGTACATTAATTGTGTTCCTGGAATAGATGTTTACCATGACCACTGGACCCTAATGTTTTTACTTCCCAGAACAAGGTGGGAACAAGGTGGTCCTAGGGGGGGGTTCTTAGCTTGTCCATTCCTCCTTCAGGTGCACTATGTGTGCTCTGATTCTCCCAAACCACTGGTGTCATGGAAGCCACCATTTTAGGAGTTGTATCATGACAGACACACTACAGTTAAATATTTTTATTAAAAAAACACTTTGTGGATTTCTGGCTGAGGCAGAGACAATTCAGATACAAAGGTTAGTATGGTGACAAATAAAATCATGACTCTCTGTGTATATGTCTGTGTGTCTGTCTCTGTCTGCCTCCCTCCATGTTCCTTCTTTTCCTCTCCCCACCCCCTATTCTCTGCCTCTTTGTGGATGCCTCCCTTTATCTTCTCCTCTGTACTCTTTTTCTCTCTCTGTCTCTCCATCCCTCTCTGGCTACCACCTTCCTTCCTCTCTCCTCTTCTCCTATTCTTTCCTGTCTTCTTATTCTCTGTCTCTGTCTCTGTCACGCTAACTCTTGCTATTTACATTTGACTTGAGGTGCACCTTAATGAATATCTAAGTACAGCAGGAACTCTGGTGGTAGAGTGCTATTATTGAAAGAAATCCCAGTAGACAGATCCACAGGTAACTTCCTGAAAACTGGGACAGAAATGCAAGAATGTATCTGTACAGTCCCAAAATATTTGCATTATTTGAAAATGCAAAACAGAACTAATCAGACCTCTAAGTGTTTAACTTATTGGAAGCTTTGAACTTTCTGGATGCTTGGCCTTGTGTAGAATTCCAGGTGTCGAATCTGGATCCATTGCTTGTCTTTTTGCTCACGGTAGTCAGTATTATGCCATGTATGCAAACATAACCTTTCTCTACCAGATGTCAAGCCCTCATAACCCTGTCTGGATAGGGCAAACCTTTCCTGTCAATACTGTTCTGTGCTGTAGTGATCTTAAAGTGCAACCACACAACAGCACACTCCACATCGCCTGCAGACTTCTCAGAAAGGCCACTTTCTAGCCTCAACCCAGATGCTAGATCAGAAACTCTGGGGTTTTGTGACAGTCCCTTCCTGACCCTAAGCTTGTGTTTTAACAACCTTCCATGTGGTCTTGGTGTCCCCTAAATCTTGCCTATTTCTGTAATAAAAATGTCAAAATTCCAGCATCTATTTTTCATCCTCAGATTGATGGTACTTATAAGTTTTTCAGCCAAGGGAAATAATTTATCTAGATCCAGACATCTAGGCTTGTTACATTTTCAAACCTCTATGTTCTTCTAAAAGCAACGTAATAAAGCACTTTTCCCACCCTTTCCATTAATCAAGCTTTTAGTCCCTTCAATATTTGGTTTGTTCTCTTCCCTCATCTTGGAGACATTTGGGATAGCAGAGCTGAAAGCATAATTGCAAACATAGGCTATTTCTAGATGAAAGTGCTGAGATTCTGCTCAGTATTACTTCTATTTTAGCCTTCCATAGAGGAAACTTTTATATTGATCTTAACATAAGTATTCCATCTTAATGTAAAAATGTTCAGGGAACTCTCTCTTTCTCTCTCTCAAAAAGTTGAGAATTTTCTGTCATAAAGTGAGAGTTTTAATGATGAATTATGATCTTTAGTTCTGATCACATAATTCTTTTTTTTGCCAGTCCTGGGCTTGGACTCAGGGCTTGAGCACTGTCCTTGGACTTTCTCAAGGCTAGCACTCTACCACTTGAGCCTCAGCACCACTTCCGGCTTTTTTCTATGTATGTGGTACCGAGGAATTGAACCCGGGTCTTCGTGCATGCTAGGCAAGCACTCTAGCACTAGGCCAAACTCCCGGCCCCATGATCACATAATTCTTAATTCCCATAATGGATCTGAACTGTCCCAGCTATAAGATATTTTCTAGGTGTACATATATTCATCTGAGGTACTCCTTTCAAAAATTGTATTTACTCTTGTTTCTGAAACTGCATGAATTGCTTCTTCTAAATTCTGGCATGGAATGGAAGGAGACACTTTAATTCACCATGAATTATTTTTTTTTGTCAGTCCTGGGGCTTGAACTCAGGGCCTTAGCACTGTCCTGGGGCTTACTCAAAGGCTCCAGCTCCACCACTTATGTATATGTATCTTGTACTCTATATGATCTATTCTATGTGACATTTACATTTTTCAAGTTATTCTATACATTATTATATGTAACAGAATATATGAGGAAAGCATTTTATAAATATTATAAATGCTATATAATATATAATATCATATATTCTAAGAACAATGTGTATGTAATGCCCATTGCATAACATGGATGGAGAAAGTATTACAGAATAACATGTCTTCTGAAGAATACATGTCATATGTATGACATGCTATCCATGATATAAACCATATACATATACATATACATTGCTGTATATTCTGGGAGAACATACTACAAAGAATCTTTTCCTAATGAATGACACAGAATTCTCACCTATAGGACCAGAGCTGTAGTATAGACTCCTAGATACATGTCTGATACCCCTGAAATAATTTATCAGTTTTGTCTTGTGGTAACATAGTGAGTAAAAGTTGAGTCTATCTTAGCTGACCTTGGTTATTGGCTCTTGAGTATGTCTGGATAGAAACTATTAATCTGCTACCTTAATACTATACATGAGCCATTTTTCTTGGTAGGATTTTGGGCCAGAAACTAATGCTGGAGAGGACATATACTTAGTAGCAAAGAACATAGGCTACGGTGACAGATGTCATGGAGGCAACCCTGACTTGATGATTCATTTGTGGGGGGACCACAAAGTCTTCTTCAAATTCTCTTGCCAATTTCTTTATCTGAAAATCATGAATCAACAGAATATTCACGGTACTAACCTGAGACTCGGACACTCAAATCATACAGAGTACCAAAGATAGAGGTGATAGCATGACCACACAAGCGTTTTCTCCAGGGACATTCCCAGCACCACCATGTGTAATGACTGGCACCTTCACCGTTAAAAGGTCTTCCTTTCTGATGCTGATTTAACGACAAGGTTTTATATAAATCTTGAGCAAGTATTAAGCAGATGGAACTCATAGGCTATAAAACATACTCATAAACCACTTATTAGTTAGATATCTTTGGTGAGGTTTACAAGTGAAGGAAATCCAATAAATCTTCATTTTTTCTAATAAACTGACCAGGCACATTCTGCTAGTAATATTTCATAGATAAGTTCTCTTGCTTTTCTTCTTATAAATAGCACCAATGGGTGTGTCAGTGAAATGGTAACTATTGTCAAAGAAATTTGTTTGGTTTGGCTTTTCCTTCCCATCTGTCCCCACTGAAGATAACAAACCGATCTGCTAATGAGGCTTTCTCATTTACCACTTGTGTTTTTAAGGAATAAATAGGTTAAAAGAACCAAAGCACTTAAAACCTCCTTTTCAATGTAACTTTTAAATGTCATTTACTGTTAATGCCATTGTTAACTGTGTGTGGTACCCGCATCTAGAGAGAGATCATTTATAAAGGTTAAGGCAAAGCTGTCATTCTGGGGGCATGTGAATGCTGAGTTACATTCAGGGTGAATTTACGTGCAAAAGAAGGGGATGAAAAGACCCCAGTAGTCCTATTTTATGGTGGGTGAGAGAAACAGGAATACCACAACTTGGGTCCAGATTCAGAAGAAAGTTAGCAAGATTCTGTCTCTAAAACAAGCCAGGCAAGGTGGAATATACATGTAATCCTAGCTACACAGAAGGCAACTACAGTAGGAACACGGTCTAGTCTAAATCTGCCTATAATCAATCTGAAGAACAAACTGAAGAAAAACAAAAGGGTTGGTGGCAGAGCTTAAATGGTACCAAGTAAAAGGCCCTGAGTTCAAACCCCAGTAACACAAAGAAACCATAAAAAGAACAAAAGAAATTAAGAAGGAGGGAAGGATAGAAGGAGGGAGGGAGGAAGGAAGGGAGAGAGGGAGGGAAGGGAGGGAGGGAGGGAAGGAAGGAAGGAAGGGAGAGAAGGGAGGTTGGTTTTGTTTCTTACTGCTCCTATCCTTACCAGAGAGTTCTGATGAAGGCCATCACATCTGGCCTTTAAACTTGGGTACTCATGAGGTCTGTGTATGCAGTACAAAGTAGCCCCTGTGTCTACAACTTTCAAACCATTCTCCACTTCTTAATTGTCCCTTTAAATAATTCATTTCACTCGATTCATTAAATCATTTACTCCATGTAATTTCACAGGACTGATCAATGGAATATTCAGCAGACAGCATTGAGAAATTTAAACACCAGGAAATATTCTCAATACCTAAATTATGTAACTGTAACCTCTCCATATATCACCTTTACAATAAAATTTCAAAAAATCAAAAGGAGAGAAATTGAAACATTTATATTTAAAACAATAAAGTTAGACTCATTTAATATGTACAAAAATTAAAGGAAAATATAACAAAGGCCCAGTAACATAAGAATATTTATTTTTTTCAGCTTCACATGCAACATTTTCTAAAACAGACCACTTTTTAGGGCATAAAGTTACCTTGTGCAGATTCAGAAACATTAAAAATATTTCCCTGCATTCTCTTACACCACAAGGACATCAAATTGAAACTGAACACCAGTATCCACCAACATGAAGAAATGCTCAACATCTCTGGTCATAAAAGAAATGCAAATCAAAACAACGCTAAGATTCCACCTCACTCCAGTTAGAAAAGCCAGGATCAGGAAAACTAATAACAACAGATGCTGGAGGGGATGTGGCCAGAAGGGATCACTACTACACTGTTGGTGGAAGTGCAAACTCATTCAACCACTATGGAAAGCAGTATGGCAGTTCCTCAAAAGACTAAACATAGAGCTCCCCTATGACCCAGAAATTCCTCTACTTGGCATTTACCCAACCATCTAGAAACTAGGGCATACTAAATCCACTAGCACAAAAATGTTCATTGCAGCATTATTTACCATAGCAAAGATATGGAACCAACCTAGATGTCCCTCAGTTGATGAGTGGATCAACAAGATGTGGTATTTGTACACAATGGAATTCTATACTGCTGTCAGAAAAAAATGACATTGCTCCATTTGTTAGGAAATTGAAAGACTTAGAAAATATCATATTAAGTGAACTAAGCCAGACTCAAAGGAACTTAGGCTCAATAGTTTCCCTCATTTGTCATAAACAGTAGAAACCTTGGGTTCTACTAGCAGAGGTTTGCAATAGAGCAAAACCTAGATACAAAAGGCCATATAGTATGATGCTAAATGAAAGGACCTCTAGGATATAGAAATAAAAGCCATATAATGAATGATTGTTTTCCTTAATGTACTCTGTTATCTCTCATCTCTTTTGCTGTCCCTTGGTTATCTCATATTGTTACAGTATCTCACTTTGTTATCTAATAAATTGGATATATTTGTATTTGGTTATTTGAAATTGGATAGGGAAAGGGGGAAAACCAAGATGGGGGGCTGGGGGGAAGGGTAATGGGGACCAAGACATGTGAAAGGGTATAAATGTATGTGAATTAATGCACCTTCTATCTGGCAAATATTATGTAACCCTTTTATTAATTACAATAAAAATATTTTTAAAAAAACCTGTAACTCATGGATATTGACCAACACATTGTTGAATCACAAATGGGTCATCAAGGAGATCAGAACAGAAATTCAACAATTTATGAAATTAAAAAAAAAGGAGTAAACAAAATACTAGCTCCTTTGGGACACAGCAAAGGCAGTACTCAGAGGAAAATTTATAGCTCTGAGTGCCTACATTAACAAATTAGAAAAATCACAAACCAACAATCTAATGGTGCACCTTAAGCTCTTGGAAAAAGAGCAACAAACAAACCCCAATCCCAGTAAAAGGAAGCAAATTATTAAAATCAAAGCAGAATTAAGTGAATTGGAGTCCAAAAAAAAACTACAAATAGAATCAACAAAATAAGGAGTTGGTTCTTTGAAAAAATTAACAGACCCTTAGCAAATCTTACCAAAAAAAGAAGGGAGCACACACAAATAAACAAACTCTTGGGCAAGAATGGAAATATCATGACAGAAATTACTAAGATCCAGGGGGCCAGGAGGTTGGCCTAGTAGTAGAGTGCTTGTCTAGCATGCAGGAAGACCCAGGTTAGATTCCTTGGTACATAGAAAAAAGCCAGAAGTGGGGCCAGGAGTTTGGCCTAGTGATTAAAGTGCTTGCCTAGCATGCATGAAGACCCGGGTTCAGTTCCTCGGTAGCACATACATAGAAAAAAAAGCCGGAAGTGGTGCTGAGGCTCAAGTGGTAGAGCTCTAGCCTTGAGAAAGTCCAAGGACAGTGCTCAGGCCCTGAGCTCAAGCCCAGGACTGGCAAAAAAAAAAGCCAGAAGTGGTCCTGAGGCTCAAGTCTTCCACTCCCAAGTTGCTTGAGCTGATTTGAAACTCTGGCAAGGTAGCAGGGTATAAAATTAACCCTCAAAAATGAACCGCCTCCTTGTATGCCAACAACAAGAGGAACGAAGAAGCAATCAGGAAAGCAACTCCTTTTGCAATAGCCTCAAAGAAAATAAAGTACCTAGGAATTAACTTAACTAAGAATGTAAAGAATCTTTATGATGAAGACTTTAAAATCCTGGGAAAAAAAGTACATTAACGCAGAACTGAAGAAATGTAAAAACCTCCTATGCTCCTAGATTGGAAGAATTAACCTTGTGAAAATGGCAATCTTGCCAAGGGTTATATACAAATTCAATGCAATGCTCATCAATATCCCAATGTCATTCTTTAGGAAATAGAAGAGGAAATCCAAAATTTCATATGGAATAATAAAAGACCCCGTATAGCAAAAACAATCCTTAGCAGAAAGAAGACTGCAGGAGGAAATTCAATACCTAACTTCAGACTGTATTACAGAGTTATAGTAACCCAAACAGCTTGGTACTGGTACAAAAACAGGTCTGAGGACCAATGGAATGGAACTAAAGACCCAGAAATCAACCTGCAGACCTATGGCCATCTAATCTTTGATAAGGGAGCCAAAAAATAGAATGGAAGAAAAATAGCCTCTTCAGCAACTGGTGTTGGTAGAACCCGTTAAGCACTTGCAAAAAACTAAAGTTGGATCCTTCTTTGTCTCCCTGCATCAAGATTAACTCCAAATGGATCAAAGACCTTGAGGTAAAAGAGATACTCTGAAACTTTATAAGAAAGAAAAGAAGATACACTAGGTCTCCTTGGTACAGGTCGAAACTTCCTTAATAAAGACCCATAAACACAACAAATTAAAGACAGTTTTGATAAGTTGGATCACATTAAACTGCAGAGCTTCTGTATGGCAAAGGACATAGCTAGCAAGCTAAATAGAAAGCCTACAGTGTGGGAGAAGATCTTTTACTAACCATACAACACACAAAGGGCTCATATCTAAAATAAATATACAGTTAAAAAATTGAATCACTCTAAAAATAATCTCCAAAGAAACAACCATCCCATTAAAAGATGGGGAAAGACTTAGAGAGTTTTCTCTGATGAAGAAATAAGAGTGGCCTATAGACACATGAAGAAATGCTTGACATCTTGGCCATAAAAGAAATGCAAATCAAAACAACTCTGAGATTCCACCTCACTCCAGTTAGAATGGTCATTATCAAGAAATCTAATAACAACAGATGCTGGCAGGGATGTGGCCAGGAGGGATCACTATTACACTGTTGGTGCGAGTATAATCTCATTCAACCACTATGGAAAGCAGTATGGCAGTTCCTCAAAAGACTAAACATAGAGCTCACCTATGACCTAGCAATTCCACTACTTGGCATTTACCAATCGTCCAGAAACAAGGACATACTAAAGCCACTAGCACAATGATGTTCATTAAAGCACCATTTACCATAGCAAAGATATGGAACCAACCCAGATGCCCCCAGTAGATGATTGGATCAAGAAGATGTGGTACCTATACACAATGGAATTCTATGCTGCGGTCAGAAAGAATGACATCGCCCGATTTGTGAGGAAATGGAAAGACTTGGAAAAAATTATCTTAAGTGAAGTAAGCCAGACCCATAGGAACATAGGGTCAATGGTTTCCCTCATTTGTAATAATTAGTACACTTCTAGGACCCTTCTAGCAGAGGATTATAACAGTGCAAAAACCTAAGTATATAAGGTCATATAGGATGAGATTAAATGAAAGGATCTCTAGGATATGGAAACAAAAGCTTTATCTTGTGTGATTGTTGTTCTTAATATACTATGTTAATTTTTTTGTTGCCCTTTGGTTAATCTCATATTGTTACCATATCTGACTTTGTTGCCTGGAATATTGTATGTATGTTTATTTGAAATAGGAAAGGGAAGGGGAGAAAACAAGATGATTGGGAGGGGTGGGGGAGGAAAATGGGGACAAAAACATGAGAAGGGTATCAATGTGTTTGAAGTAATGCACCTTCTATCTGGTGAATATAACTGTAATCCTTCTATTAATTGCAATTTATAAAAGACTGAAAAATATCAAAGACCCAAATATAGACTAAAATCATAAAAAATTTTTAATATTTCTTTTTAAGTAGTTGTACTAAGGGGCCTTTATTCCAATGGTAGGATTATAAATACAATGCACTTTTATTAATGTCACCGCCACATTTTTCAAACTAATTTCCCCTTCCCGTTGTTACCTTCAAATGTTGTTCAATATTTACATAATATATGTTGAATACAATGACAGCATTTGCTCATCCTTTGTCTCTCCATTTGTGTGCCTCTTTCCCCTTCCCTCCCCTGCCAAATCTTTTTACCTTCCTAGTATTCATTTTGTTAAAATGGTTTGTTGGCTCTTCAGAGGAATTATAGTATTGGACTCATTGCCATAAAAGGGAAAGCTTTATAACAGTGGACTTGGCAATGACTCCTTGGCAGTATTCTGATAAAGCCAAAGCAATGAAAGTAAAAAGAGATGAGATTATATTGAAACTAAAAATAACAACCTACTGGTATCAATATACACAATCAATGATGACAAAAACCAACTCGTGAAATGGGGTCAGACAACTATCAATCATTATCTGATAAGGAGTTATTATCCCAAACATAAAAGGATAGAAAAGGATAAATCACCTGATGAAAAACAAGCAAAAGACCTGAACAAATATTTCTCCAAACAAGGTATAGAAATGCACAATTATTAAAATGTTGGACATGACTAATCATTAGGGTAATAAATGAACTATGACACAACCTTCATATGAGTTATGATTGATATTTAAATGAATAGAGCTGGGCACCAGTAGCTAATCCTGGCCACTCAGGTGACTGAGATATGAGGATCCAGGTTCAAAGCCATCCTGGGCTGGAATGCCTGTAAAACTAACATCTTCTATAATCTGAAATGGAGCAGAGCAGACTTTGAGCAAAACAGCTCAGGGACAGCACCTAGTCCCTAAATTCAAGCTCCAGGATTCTGTCACAGCAATTATCCTTAAAGTTTTAAGCAAATCAGACATTATCAAGTCCTTGGTCTACATCTCTCTAAAGGATTTGT
This sequence comes from Megascapheus bottae, assembly GCF_031878675.1. Taxonomy (NCBI): domain Eukaryota; kingdom Metazoa; phylum Chordata; class Mammalia; order Rodentia; family Geomyidae; genus Megascapheus; species Megascapheus bottae. The sequence goes on along the minus strand of NC_143519.1, from coordinate 54,253,888 downwards.
CCCAGGTGATAATTTCCTTGCTGAAACTTCACTTTTTTCCATTTGGAATGTATCATCTTTCTTGCTCTTTCATTCATTGCTACAGTGTTGATGAAATTTTCTCATCATATTTTCTAGTCATTCCTTGTGTTTGCAAACTTGTTATGTAAGGGTAATTGTTGAACACAGTATGTCTGCCTCTCTGTCTCTGTCTGTCTGTCTGTTTGTCTATCTTTCTGACTCTCTCTCTCTCTCTCTCTCTCTCTCTCTCTCTTTCTCTCTCTCTCAACCACACACACACACACACACACACACACACACACACACACGCACACGCACACTTTCACACTCTTTCTCTCCATGTACTCATCCAGATCCATGGATCTCATTACATTTGTATTCATGTAATTTCTGTATTTAAATGCTCAGGCCACATTCATTCTGCCCGAATTTGACTTCTATTATTCACTGTTTAGTTTCCATCTCTGCATGAATTTCTAGTAGATACTCAAAGTCCAATATATCCAAAGCAAATCAAAACTATTATCATCCAGTGACCTTACCAATAAATGAAAATCCCATTCAGATAGTTGCTTGACTCATGAATCATCAACTCCTCTCTTTTTTTCTCAGTGGATTATGGTGGTACTTCAATAAATTAATATTTTGATTCAGAATACTTGTTTGCATTCATTTCTGATCTAAGCAACTGTATTTTGCCTGCACTGATATAAGAGCCTCCAAAATAGTCATATTCCTTCCTTGTACTTCTTTCCTATCTACGATTTATTGACAAATAATCATCGATAGATTCTGTAATAAATCATGTGGCTTTGCTATCCTTCTACATCTTTCCAGTAATCCCATAAAGCTAGGACAAAGCCTACTGAAGTCAGCAAATATTCAAATATGTGACTTTGGAACCTCATTACCTCTCTACTTCACTCTTCTTCAAGCATCCTCTAGCTCTGCTGGTTTTTAATATTGACTGTTGGATGTCAAGTGTTTCTGCCTCATAGGTTTTACAAACACTGTTTTGCGCTCTGCCTGCCTGTCCTCCCAACATAAATGTGTTTCTTCATCTCATTCATATCTCCATGCACCCAAGGAAGTCTTCTCTGGCAACTTTTTGAATATCATTTTTGTTATAAATTAAGAATCCTCCCATCAGACTATATGGTATGTTCTAACATTCCCCCACTCCACTTCCTGAGAGAATTTTACGTGGGTTTAGAATTTTTGTGTGTTATTAAAATTAAAAGCTTTTTAAAGAACAAGGATGTGTTCCCTTAGTGCCAAAGAACAGGACTTAGAACACAGATATGTTCACTACTTTGAAACAAATGAGTCATCAGTTTTATGCAAAAATGAAGAGTATGATGCAAAGAATCACAAAATACCAACAGCAAAACAACTTGAAAATGAGTTCTTAGAACTTTTTTTCCCCCTTTCGTACTTGAGATCAGAATCTTGGTAATGTCCCTGAGCATTTTGTATCAAGGCTAGGACCCTACGATTTGAGCCACAGCTCCACTTTAGGCTATTTGCTAGTTAGTTGCTTTTTCTTCATAGGATGGCTTCTAATCATAATCCTCAGATCTCAGTCTCCATTCAGCTTGTTATTTTGTCCTTGATAAATGTCAGTGGATGTGGTGGTACACACCTGTAATCCTGCCTCTGCAGGAGGCAGCAACTGGAGGACTAGGAGTTTGAGGGCAGGCTTGGTAACGTTATTATAACTTTATCTTAAAAAGAAAAATAATGTGTGGGGAAGTTAGCTGAAGTGGTAGAGCAAAATATGTGAGGCTCTGCGTTGAACTCTATCATAAAAGAAAATAATTGCATGAGAACTCATTAGTTTATGACAAAAAATCACTTGCATGTAGAAATAGTTTCTCATTTTCTATAAATACTACCTGATTTGATATTTGGTGAACAATGGAAAGATTAGTAGCTGGAAGTAACAGGAAGTGGCTTGTTTCTTCTTAGAAGATATTCAGAAATAAAACATTAAATACTTAACATCTCTAAGATCTTAATATATTCTCCTTGATTCTCCCCCCACTTTGGCTTTGAGTGTTTAATATAAGTAACTTATTTAAAACTAATGCTTAAACACACACACACACACACACACACACACACACACACACACACCATACTCAATGCATTTGAAACATTGATCAATACAGAATATTTAAATCCTCTCATCTATATGTTAAAAACTGAAGTATATATGATCACATGTATTAACAGACTGCACAATTTTTTTTCTCTTTGGTGCCAGTCCTAGGCTTGAATTCAGTGTCCAACTGCTTTCCCTGAGCTCTTTTGCTCAGGCTACTGCTCTACAACTTGAGCCACAGCTCTGCTTCCAGCTTACTAGTGGCTAATTGGAGGTAAGTTTCATGGATTTTCCTGTCTCAGCTAGTGTTGGACCACAATACTCAGATCTCAGTCTCCTGTGTTGCTAGGATTACAAGCACTAGACTCAGGTGCCCAACTGCATTGTATTTTAACTTAATGTATTGAATAGTTTTCAATGACTATAATATTTGTCTACAATACATTCACAAGTAAGTCTCTGCTATGAAACAGTCATTTACTTTGATTAACTTTTGCTTTTGCAAATAACACAATAGTGAAAAAAAAATCCTTGTGCTATCTGGATGGGTGTGGGTGGCTCATGCCTGTATATCTGAGCTATTTAGAGGCTAAGATCTAAGGATCACAGTTCAAAAGTACCTGGGTCAAGAAAGGTCTCAAGAATGTTGTTTTCAATTAAGTATCAAAAATGTCAGAAGTAAAGCTGTGGCTCAAGTGGTAAAGTGCTAGCCTTGAGCTAGCTCAGGAACAGCGAGTGCCCAGGTCCTGAGGTCAAGTCTCAGAACCAGCACAACACACACACACACACACACACACACACACACACACACACACACACACACATGCACTCACATTTTCTGCATGCCTCTATTTCCTTTGAAGAAACTAGTAATGCAAAACATGTCTAATTGTAATCCTTACAATTAGATGGTCCAGTAGCCCTCCAAAAGGATGATATTTCACTTTCTGCTTTCCTCTGTTGTGTATAGAGGGCCCCTATCTTTTATCTTTGTCAACTATAACCATTTTCTTCACCTATTAACCCGTTGGCTTTGGATGAATGAAATAACATAACACTAGTTTGTGTTTAGTGAGTCGGACTCAGTTTTCTTATTTTTATGTCTTGCGAATGTGGAAATATTTCAATATGCTTATAAGCCACCTGAATTCCTTTCAATAAGAATCATTATTTATTAATCAGTGTTGTTCCTTTTTATCCCATAACAAAGACTCATGTATAAGCACTGTACTGACCTTATTTACTAAAAACAGTCTGTTTTGCCTAGAGAAATTTCTAGAGGAACAGATAATGATGAGCAGAAGAGTAACTTCCAAATCACATTCTACTGAAAAGATTGTGAGGGCTTCTTGTGTGTCACACACCATACCATGTGAAAGTGACAATGATCCTGTGTTCAAGTCACACACAACACACTGAAGAAAGAACACAGGAGTACCAGTAGAAAATCCAGAAAAATGTGCTGAGCTTGAGACCTTGACCTGCTGTTGGCTCCCCTGTAAAGCTGATAGGACCCTAGCTTCTTACTGAATTTATTTGTTCTTATTTTGCCTTGAACATAGAAACATACAGGCACGCAATACATACAGGTGATAGTACACACATGCATGCACACATATGCACACTCACAACATATAGCAATCTCATATGCATATGCATACACACATACATTCCCCAAATTACACACACATGTGCACACATGTATGCAAATATCTCCATACAATCCATATAGAGATGCACCCATGTGCATGCAAGCATGCTCACATATACATGCATGTGTATGCATGCTCTGTCCATTCTCTTAACTGTCTGAAAAATAGTCTTTATCAAGAGAATGAGGAATTGGAGGAGCAGCACTTCCTTCATGGTCTCAAAACACATGGTCCATGTACAAGCAACACTTCGTTCTATCTGGTTTTCCTGCCAGATTAATCACTTAGCCATCCAGGCAAGCCTCTGCTGTTAGGTGATCATGGAACATGCTTCCTGACTTCCCTGGAACAAGCAAGAGTGTGAAGCAAGGACGAGGCTAGCTGGCAGAGTGAAAACAATATTAAAAATAAAGCTTATTTCAGGCAAACTAAAAACATGGAAATATCTCTGTAAATTCAAGGAAATTATAATAATGTTTCTTTAGTGTTCCCAAGTTAAGCAGCATTTATCCCAGGAAAAGGTTTGGATGCCTCCTTACATGAAATATTCTGACACTTCTTTGAGCATAAGATGTTTCTACCTCCAGTTGAGTACATGAATTACAGATTTGGCTGGCAGTTTGCTCATCTCAGAAAAGATGCATGGCTCATTTGGGGAATATTTGGTGCATGCAAAAAGGCAAGTGAAAAATGAAGAATTCAGTGTTGTCCAGACAGGATATTCCCAACAGGCCTTGCAGGACGACTTATGACCTACTCTGAGCATCAGTCATTGTAATCGCTGTTGTTATGGTTTGAATGCTTATGTCTCTTACAAAATTTGTGTGCTGAAATTTAGTTGCCAGTGTGGCAACTAAATGAAATCTTTGGGAGTGAAATATTGTGGTGTATGCCTGTAACCTTGACTGCTTATGAGGCAGAGGTCAGAGAATCATGATTCAAGGCTAGCCCAGATATACATGCAAAAGTCCTATCCAAAAACTAAGCCAGAAAGCCAAGGAGGTGTAAATACTGGCTCAAATGGTAGACAGTGTAACAAGTGCAAATAACAAATAAATAAGACCAATAAATAAGACTGCCAAATAAATAAGAACTTTGAGTCGTAATTGAGCCTTTTTTTTCAGTCCTAGGGCTTGAAATCTGGGCCTGGGTACTATCCCTGAGCTCTTTTTGCTTAAGGCTACCACTCTACCACTCTAGCTATTCAGGAGGCTGAAATCTGAAGATAGTGGTTCAAATCCAGCCCTATCACCAACCCTGAGACTCTTATCTCCAATTGACCACTAGAAAACTGGAAGTGACACTGTTGCTCAAGGGGTAGGAGCTAAAGACCACAGGGACAATGCCTAGGCCCAGGGGCAGAGTGGTAGCCTTGAGCTGAAGAGCTCAGGGACAGTGCCCAGGCCCAGAATTCAAGCCCCATGACTGACAAAAATAAATGAATAAACAAAATAAGACAACAATAATCAGTTCATACAGCACTTAAACTTCTTTTCTTTCTTCTTCCCAACAAGACACAATAACAAGCATAATTTTCTAATTACGTTTCCTTAGTCCCCAATGCTAGAGTCCTTCTCCCCTTAGCTGGGTTAAGTGTTGTGTTCTGTATATTTTACCCGAGTACTATACTTACCAGATCTTAACTTCCTTATTCATCTTCCAAAACTGTAAGAAATACCTGTTTTTTTATTAAGCAAATTAGCTAGCCTGTGGTATTTTGTTACAGCAGTTCTGATAGACAGGACTATAATCATTGTTGCTCGCAATATGTCCTTTAGCCCAGTTATCCCACAGCTTTCACTGCTTCTATTCTTATCCTCAGATAATCTGCAACCAGGTGCTATGATAGTCTGTCTAAAACTTTCTTTTCACAGTGTTCCCTGTTGCTTATAAACTTACTCTACGGGGTGGGAGTTTGGCCTCGTGGTGGATTGCTTGCCTAGCATGCACGAAGACCCAGGTTCAATTCCTCGGTACCACATACATAGAAAAAAGCTGGAAATGGTGCTGAGGCTCAAGTGGTAGAGCTCTAGCCTTGAGAAAGCACAAGGACAGTGCCCAGACCCTGATCTCAAGCCCAGGACTGGCAAAAAACCAAACCAAAACAAAAACATACTCTATCCATGCTGAAATTTGAGCTATTTGGAATGAATCTTCTGTGATCTGTCTACAGTTATCAGATTCTATTAGTGTTTTTTAAGGAGAATCAAAGCCTTCCTCTGTTACTGGGACTTGGGCTCTGTGGGCTCTTTGAGCTTAATGGCTCAAAGTATCAGTCCCTTGATATACACTTCCTTGGTGTGAATCAGAGACATGATACTTATGGAAGCTATTCAGCTTTTCTACTCAGATTTTCCACCCATCAAAAGGAAGAAATGATATTCTACAAGGTTACTAGGCAGGTTCAAGGAGTCAATGTGTACATAACGCAGTTAAAACCAGTAATTAGCACAAACACATTATGTACATGTCTGCATTTATCATAATCAAAGGAAAATTCAACATTTATGTTTCTTCAAGGAACATAAAAAATATCAGTGAAGGCAAAGTATGCATTAATAATTGTGTTTACATGTTAGCACAAAATACAAAGAAAATAGTAGAAAACAGTCCTGAATCTCTGCAGAGAAGCAGGATATATGGGTCCAGGACTGAGGCCTGGGATATCAAAATCTTATAGAAACAGAAGGAGTTGAGAGTTGACTCTCTGGCTGAAGGAGAACAGTACTAAACTCTGGATCTGTCCATATCACAGGGTATTGAAGATGGCTGACCAGCCCCAGGCCTCAGGACACTCATCACCAGTACAACACGTCATCAGAACTACCACGCATACTACACACATTTCAAACACTTCTTAGCAGAATGGTATTGCATGTGGTTGAGAATCTCTTAAACCTCACCTAGAAACCAGCACAGCTGTAATCCCAGCACTGAAGAGGGAGAGACAGAAAGACCATCAGTTTAGGGCCAATCTGGACTATAAATCTCAAAACATGAAGCAAAATTAGAAGGTAATACTTTGTTAAGTAGCAGGATAAAAGCATGGATTGACAAATATTCAATAATGTTCTGAGACCAGCATTCAAGTTTCAACGAGTAGAACTACAGTGATAGTAATAAAAACAGCAACTGAGGATAAAGATCACAGAGGCTATGGGCTGAATGGCCAATGACCCTGTGTGAATTCCTTTGCGGAAATCCAATCTCTCAGCCCTCGAACACTAAGATTTAGGCTATCCAGTCTAAAGTGTTTTGTAGAGCAGCTCAAGCTGGTAGTCCATAGCTGAGGATGGATTAATGACTCACTTTGGCATATTCTAAATATTCTCTTGTTATGCATTCCGTTATAGAACAGAATGAAAAGAATATATGCATTGCAGTCATATAAATATGCATTATTCTATTATTATTATTTATTGATATAATTACTGCTAATGGTCTTATGGCCTTGTGTTGTGAGAGTATTTGCCCTACTACACAAGCAATAAACTCAGGCTTTGTTATTTTTTTTAAATTTATTTTTCAGATAGAGTTTTGCACTGTTTCCTAGTCTGGCCTTGGTCTGTGATCCTTCTACCTCTACCTTCTGAATAGATGGAATTGTAGGTGTGTACCACCATTCATGCATCAAGCATCAGTTAAATCCTTCTTCTCACTACTTATGTACCTGTGTTATTTCATCTTAACATCCTCAAAATAAGAACATTAATATAATATTTTTCAGATTAAATATTGGGCAAACACTCTAATGATGTTTTGTGTGTGTGTGTGAGAGAGAGAGAGAAAGAGAGAGAGAGAGAAAGAGAGAGAGAGAGAAAGAGAGAGAGAAGGGGGAGAGAGGAGGGGGAGAGAAATGGATCTAGGAAAATTGAAGGATAGGTGGGGTTGACAGAGAGTGATGAAAGGAATGACACTGATCAAGATGCATTATATTCATAAACTGTCATGTTGAATTGAAACACCTCTGCACAACTAATTAAATATAACTTTTTAAAAAGAAGAATAAAGGATGACAAGGGCCCAACAAGAAATGTATAGTTATATGTAATTATAACCCCTCTGTACATCACCTTTATATTAAGAATATTTTTTAAATAAAGAGGCATGTTTTATAAAGTTTCAGCAGTGTCAAAAACATAAGCCCTACTCCACCAAAAAAATTGTGAGTTTCCTCATGGAAATCTCCTTACCCCCTCAACCCCACCCCCATCTGTGCCACCAGCAGTCCAGGTTAATAAGTTGCACCTGGAGAACATTCTACTTCATTTTATTTTTAACTCAAACTAAACACATGTAATTATCAAGTTTAGAGATTTGGAAAGGGTGTATTTTGCTCAGGATATTTCAAACAAATTATGGTTTTGAGGCTCAATAATAGGTTCCCAGGGGGACTCCTTTAAAGGAGGCCCCTGAGTGTGGGTTTTGGGAACACTGTAACAAAGCATCACCAAAGAGGCAATTATCTTGAGCTGCAAATATGGTTTAAAAAAAGAGATTTGCTTTGATAAGCACGTTGGCTCTTCATTTTTGTGTATGGCTTATCAATTTCTTGTTAACGTTTTTTTTAAAGAGAAAGTCTAGAGGCAGATTTTAAAATTTTCTATTTTGAGTTTTCTTCCACAAGTAGAAATGTGCCTTTAATAAGCTCTGCTGCTTCAAGCTCCCCTTTAATATGAAGCCTGAATACCAATGGCTTCTTCCTACTTATAGTTTTTTTTTAAAAATATTTTGGGTGCTCATGGTTTTTCTGTTAGGTTTATGGAATACATGGTAGAGCTCTTCATTTGTGTGTGTGTGTGTGTGTGTGTGTGTGTGTGTGTGTGTGTGTGTGTGTGTGTGTGCTAGTATTAAAAGCTTGAATTCAAAGCTCTGGCTCTCATTTGGCTCCTTTGCTCGAGGCTGGCACTCTATCAGGTGAGCTATTCCTCCTCTTCCAGCTTTTTGATGACCAATTGAAAATAAGAGTGCCATGGATTTTTCAGCCTGGACAGGATTTGAACTATGATCCTCAGATCTTAGCCTCTTGAGTAGCTAGGATTACAGGCTTGAGCCTTCAGCACTGAGAACTTTGTGTCTGGGGTACTGAGGTACTAGAAAGTAGTTTTGTTACTAGAAACAAAGAACTTTTCATTAATTGGAGTACAATGGTTCTATATAATACAACATACAAAGCTAAAAAATTCCACAAACAAAACCTTTCATCCTCTGTTGAAAACCAAAGCTATCCCCAAGGAAGAAACAACCCTGAGCACTGTTTTATTTTGCTATAGAAAGCCCCCAATTCCTGCTACATTGTTACAGCAGCCCCAGGGAATTAACACATTGGCTTACACTTTATAATTGGTATTTTTTAAGATATTACATTAGTGATATCTTAAAAATACAAAGTATTAACTTTGACACTCCTACATGAAAAATCTCAGTTAAAAGATTCAAAGGCATTATTTTGTACATTTCCAGTGATAATTATTTTTCTGGCATTTGTATCCATCCTTGATGACATCACAACTACATGAACCTTGCTGAAGCAACTGAATGGTTCGTCAGTTCCACATGGAACTGAGCAAGACATAGCAAGCAACTGTTTGGAAAAAAAAATCCCTTTTATAAAATAGTATGTATATATCCTATGCATAATCAATCCATATAGTTTACATCACCTTAGATGGCTTAAAACACCTAATATAAACATTCTTCAAATAGTGTTATTCTCAACTCCTAGTATATTTTTCCCTGTGTGACTGACTTTATAATCATTAAACCTACAGCTATGTAAGCTAATTATAACACTCAGGAATCTCAGCACTCTGGGAAAAGTTAACCTTATCTCTTGCTGACAAAAAAAAAGTAATAAAATAAAATCCCACGAACTGGATTCCTGAAATCCTAGCTTTGTTCTGACAGGTGTGGACTTAATTCTGCTATCTCATCCCAATCTGTTTATCTCTCTAACTGTATCTGTTTCATTGGTTCCCTTCACATTCCTCAAAGTGACACTTCCCCAGATCTGCTGTGTACAGCCATGTAACATAGAAGTGCAGGAGAGGAGAGCGGGAAGCACTTGAACGATTCTGTTTCTACATGCACCAACTTGAGGTTTGTCTATAAGGCAGTGTGCATTTTCTTTTCATAGCCTTGGAAGTACTACCCTCCCACAATTACATAAAGGCCCCCTTTTAAAATCATTTTATGTAAAATAGCCTTCCTACTTTGCCTAAATTAAAATGCAGCGTATACATTTTAAAAAAAATCACAGCACTTGGCAGTATACTTGTTTATTCATTTATTGTTTCTCCCTTAGTGACCTCCACACACTCTAAAGGCAAGGATATCATCCCACTATTCGGTCCCTAATGCTCCATGTCTAGCATACTGCAGGTGTTCAAAGTATTGAGTAAATGTACGAATGCCTCTTTACAAGCCTCATAAAATCATCCAAAGATGGCTCCCAACTCCCTTATAATCAATCCTCTGACTTGGTGACATTCATTATGGCATTCACTTAGCAACAACCCTCAAAAGTTAATTATAACTTATTTTTAATCCAAGCTATGAAATATCTTGAAGTGGTGATGTTGTTAATTACTCTGGGAAGAGTGACCTACATCTTTCTTTGCCACATGTGATTCCGTTAATTGCTCCACAAATATAAATGCATCTAGAAGGATCTACTAATTATAATTTTATTGAGGTCGAGTTGCATTCCAACAATATGGGAAAGAATCTTTGCTATTCTGAGATGCTTTTCAATGCTGATTGTTTCAAGAGCTAAATTCACCATTCAACATTACAGCCAAATAGAATTGGAGATGATGTATCAGGTTGTTTGGAATCTGAGAAGGAATTAGGGTTTAAAAATGTTATCTCATACCCACAGGGCAAAGGAATGCAAAGGCTGTCTACTTAGACTAAGGACTTGATGAGGCTACACAAGTCAATACTTAGCCAGTGGCAAAAATGCCTCACAATAAAGGGTTCCAGTGAAGTCTTCAGGTAACTTAACTTTCCTGAGCAAGAGACATGATGACTGGGTTGAAAAGTAGGAAATAGAAGGCAAGGAATAACATATTAGACTGTCACATTTACTTGTTCACATCAAGAGTACAGTGCCCTTGGAATCTGGTTCACTTTAAAGTTCTCATGACATTTTTTTTTAATAAAGATTTTAAGAATAGTCTAGGAGGAAAGCTGAAGACTGCTCAAGAAAGAAGATAAACTGCTATTTTCCCCATGGCATGTCCATGCCAGATGCTCTTTCTCTCTCATATTTCTCTTCTTATAAGCTTGCTACAGTCTTTATTAAAAAAATAAATTCTTACAAGGAAACAGTAGGGAGATAGATTACAGTTTAGAGAAACTATCTCCAAATACTAAGTCCTATGTACTACTGATAGTATCCTTTCATGGGTAAAAGTTGCTGGCTTAAAGATTATTTAGAACATGATTATGTCCTTATTGGAAATCACCCATAATTAAGCTCTCAATAAGGTTTGATACACATTTTCATATCTGAAAAGGGAAATGACTTTCTTTACTCCAATTTAAACAGCACATTATGGAAGTTCTGAATTAAACTGAGCAGGTATGTGGTAATGCCTACAATTTACCAGGTATCACAGATCTTATAGTTCTTGAAAGCTCAATCCAGGATGTAGTTCTCTCAAACAAAATAGGATCTTTACTTCTGTGGTTCATCCATTTATTCATTCATTTCCACTTCTGTTCCATTCTTACATAATGAGAATGTCCTAATGGGAATATAATTGGAAAATTCAAATCTATCCATACATTTATTTAAAAAAAATAAAAAATTGAAAGCGTTAGCATCCTAAGAATTGTCAAAATGTTTGTGGCACTCACTGACAACAAAAATCACTTAGTAAACCAATCATGAGCTGTAAATTGTGCATTTAAGACTAAATTTAAATCCAAGCGATACTCAGCCAAACAAATATTGACATAATGTAGCATCACAATATGCTCTCGATAACAGTTTTTATACTGCTAACAAATTTTTGCCAAAAAATCAGAAATTTATGCCAAAAACCAGCTCTCTGCACTTGTCTGCCAAACTTGGCCTATGTTTTGCATATGGTAACAAAATTACAACTTATCGTTAATATGGAAGTGAAGTTACATGTCCAATCCTCACTTCTTTTTGTTGTTAGATAAATGAATAAATATGCTTACTACAAGGGAATCTGTGAATGCAAACTGTTACTGTTAATAGAAAAGGGAAGGGGAGAAAACAAGATGGTTGAGAGGGGGTGGGGGAAGGGAAATGGGGAAAAGACATGAGAAAGGGGTATCAATGTGTGAGAAGTAATGCACCTACTACAAATTAAGCCTGGACAGAAAATTCCATGAGGGTCTTCAATTAACTACTACTGGAAGTGAAGCTGTGGCTCAAAGTAGTAGAACGTAAGCCTTGAGTGAAATGCTTAGGGAGAGCCCTGAGTTCAAGTCAGTGGACTCACACACACTCACACACACACATCAAAACAAAACAAAACAAAAAAAACAACTTTTCTTGGTCTTCCTCAAATTAATCCATTACAAAAATTACCCAATTGTCTTAGATAGGAGGGTATGTATCAAAATCTTGTGTGCTAAAGTCAGTTAGGCATTGTCCATATACTGTCTCATTCACAAAATGTGTCTTTGTTCACTTGTGCTATTCTTACCCTTTTAAAAACAAATACATAGTATTAACTATATTCTGGATATTTAATACTGGAGGGAAAAATGTGAGAATAGTATTTAATAAACGGCCACTAGTTTGGGTTTGTTACAGAGCAAATTCTTGCCACAACAAACAGTAAGAAAAATGGATATATTGGTTCAACAAATATCCCTGGATAAAGAAGTTATTATAGATTAAAGCATGAATCTAGTTTCAGTCATCTTAGACTTTTATAAAATGTAGCTTAAGTCATGGCCAAGTAACTGTATATTTGGAAAAAGGATGCTCAAGATGAAATGGTTGCTCATACAATCCCAAGAGTAAAGAAAGACTTGCCCACACCTATTAGTAAGCCCACAGCTGACCTGACACTACAATGAGGCACTGAAGGTAAGAACATGATAATGTTGGGAATGTGGCTTAATGGTAGAGTGCTTGCCTAGCATGCATGAAGCCCCGGGTTTAATTCCCCAGTACCACATAAACAGAAAAAGCCAGATGTGGCACTGTGGTTCAAGTGGCTGAGTGCAAACAAAAGCTCAGGGGCAGTGCCCAGGCCCTGAGTTCAAGCTAGTAGGGAGGGGGTGGGAGAGAAGGAACTAGAATTCAGCTTAGCTGCTCAACAAGTTGGAGAGAAACTGTAGGGAAGACAGTCGTTCTGACAAATGACATTGAACAAGGGCTAGTTTAGCAAAAACCTCACTTACCAAGTGGTGTAGTTTTTCTTTTCTTTCTCTTGCCAGACTAGGACTCACACTGGGTATCTGACACTTTGCTCATTGCTCATTGGCTGGCATTCTACCAATAAAGACACACCTTCAATGCCACAAAGCACTTTTTTTTTGGTAGGCACTGGTGCTTGAACTCAGGCTGTTGGCATTATGAGCCTCATCATGTGTGCTCAAAGCAAACACTCTATCGCTTTAGCCACGGGGCCACTTCTGGTTTTTGAGTGGTTAGAAATAAATTCTCAGGAGAGTTTTCTGCCTGGGCTAGCTCTGAACACCACAATCCTCAGCCTCCTGAGGATTACAGGTGTGAGCCATGGGCTCCCAGAAAAAAAGTACATTTTAAATTAGGACTTGAGTAGCACAGCTACATGGTCACAGTCCTATGGCAAACAGCTCAGCCAGCAAGTGGGAGAAAATGGTGATGATGAGTGGTTTTGGTAATAACAAAAACACATTACTTCTCTCTTTGGAGAGAGCTTAGGGTGATAGTCTTAGATGATCACAAGGACTTAACTGCTGTGTGCATATGACTATATAACAAAGCTTATTGAAATGAAATCCAAGAAATGGAAATGGGGTTTTAACTGTACTGTCTCCAACTTTCCTTTCCCCCCTTTTGGTGCTGCTTTTGATTTCTCTACCCCTTGTTTTGTCAGTATGTTTATCTGATTTGGGAAGGGGTTGAAAGCCCAGAAACAGGGTGGGGGAGGGGTGGACAGAGAGTGAACTAAATCAGCAATGATACTCACTAGACAACTGTGCTGGAACTGAACTATAAAACTCAGGGGGAAGAGGGTCAGTAGGAAAAACTGGGATAAAGCTGAGGGAGCAGGTGACACTGTTCAAGAAGAAATGTACTCATTACCCTCCTGCTCATCACCCTTACAATCAAAAATCCATTCCTTCTCCCTGTATAAAGACAATGGTGTTAAGTGGGGATGGTTATGAGTCCATCGTTTTGTGATCAGCTTGATATTTCAAGAAAAAGAACTGAGTAACAATCTGCTCAAGCACTTTCGAGACTATGGATAAATGACTGGATTTAATTGTTCAAGAATGAATATTTGGTTAATGGTTTAATTACATAGCCTGAATCAATTGTTTTATCTATTAGCTTTAACAGGGGATTATGCCTGAATTTCTGTACTAAGTGGTTTATGGACAGCAATCTGGTTGGAGGTCCCAAGGGAATAATGTTCCATTTGAACATATGGTATTTCATGTTCTATAGCTTGTATATTTACACCGTCATCCTTGCACTATGTGTTAAAAATTACTCTCATTATCTTACACACACATACACACACACACACACACACACACACTCTCAGTTCTTGAGGTCAGGAACTCACCAATGCTAAGCAAGAACATTAAGTAATACCAGCAGCCCTAATAACTTTCAAATTTGTCATTTAATATAGTGGTAGGACATTATAGAAAAGAGATACTAAAAAAATGTTCCCAATATTTTTAAAACATGTGAATTAATTTCAAATCACAATCCTATTGAGCCTCTTTCTTCTTAAAAAAGGGGACAACTAAACTTTGGTGCAAAGGATGACATAAATGAAATTATCCATCAAATTATTTAACACACAAGTGTTCAGAATTTCTGCATATTTTCTCTGGGATTTTGTAAATAACCTTGGCTATATAACAATTGCCTTCATTCAATGCTTTCCATTAAATATTTCAAGTAATTTTATTCAAAGTAATATTTGATAGTAATTTCAGTATCTTCATTTGGGGGTTAAATTGAGTTTCCTTCCCATTAAATTTCAAGTAACTCTCAAGAAAGCCATTTTGAAAATGGCTTTGTGGCCAGTGAGACTCAGCAACACTGAACTTGCCAAGGGTGACAGGAACATTGCCTAACACTCGTTACTTTGATCTGGCAGAAAACATATTGTTCTAGAAAGCACAAGGGTTGGCTTTCTCACTTCCCACATAAGCTCCAGAACTGCATTTTACAGAGGTTCTTAATTCCAGATGTAATGAGTTAAAAGTTGAGATATATTGTTCAAAAATCTGTGTGCTTAATTTTCTTCATGTTGCTAGTCATCCAGGTTTAGGACCTATTAACCTTGTCAATTATTATTAGCCTTCTGAAATTTTTCTCTTCTATAAAATGGATTGACATTTGCAAGTATTATTCATGCCATAATTTATGAACATTAATCATCAGTGCTTTTCTTTTAAAAATGAAATTCTTAAAAACTCTAATAAAATCAGAGTAGACAATATGGCTTTATAATATAACAAGATGTATTTTTTGTAAAATTAATTATGGATCAGTAACGCATTTAAACAAAACTTTAACATTCTGCACAAAGAACTTACAGACTACATTTACTTAATAACAAAATATCCAGCTGTCTAATAAAATAGTCTTAAGAAGTACAATCTAATTTCTAAAACAGAACATTAACACAGAAGTATTTATGCAGTTGGCAGATTTTTGTGCTAACAGCAGAACTTAAGCCAAAACTTTAGGGGTAGAGCATCAAAAACCATTGGCTAACTAAAGTTTTAGTTTATATGAAACAAGAATTTTTGAGTATCAGAATTTAAACAAACCTCCTCAAGTGTAAGTTGTATACTTTTGGTATCAGCTTTTTCCCCCTTTGATAATTTAGCATCCTTCTACTAATCAACACTGTAATATGTGGTAATTCGGAGATAGGGGAGCAACGCAGTACTCAGGACATGCTGTCTTGCATACTAGTTGGAGTGCTACCACTTGAGCCATATTTCTGAGATGTGGTCTGATTTCCTGCCACAATCTACTTTAGACTTCACATTGTTGTTGGAATCACAGGGGGCCCCCGAGTCCAATTTCCCTCCATGGAGGTGCAATCTCACAGACTTTTCTGCCTGAGTTGACCTGAAATCATAGCTCCCCCAATCTCAGTCATCCATGCAGTTTGGTATGACAGGTACCTGCCGTGCCTAAAAATGTGCTGAGGAGTCCCACGAACACTGTGCCAATATAAATGGGGGCTATGTATCATTTGTGCCTGGTTCTGGTACATTTCTTAAATTACCACATCAACCTTCAGATGCTGATCCTGTTATATTTTCTTTTTTTTCTCCCAGTTAGCCTGGGGAAGTAAAAACACTGAGACATGCTATAGTAAAACTGGTGTGATATCTCATTTATGACTCAATAAGTTTTTACTGAAAACCTACTACAGACACAACCCTTTCCTCTAGAGAGCTCACAATACAGGAGGTCAAGTACTGATCTGGAATCACTAGAGGTATTATTCATCATCCAGGATATGCTACAGGTACTGATACTCCTTTGAAAGGCAAATAAAATCTTTCATTATGTATTTGATTCTTTAGATTCTAATAAACTTATTTTGAAACTGAGAGGCTGACAAGGTCCATGGTTTACTTTCTCTGCTATTTATTTAGGATTGTCAAGTATTTTATTATCTCTGTTTTCTCCAACATGAACTATTTTGTCAACTATTTTTGTTGACAAAAACAAAAAAAAACAAAAATTGTTTTTTTCTGTATACACAGTGTGAATTTCTTGTTCCTCTTCCCTGTTGCTTCCCTTCCTGTCAAAGTTTGGTCACCTTCCATTCCCTGGCTTCTCATCGCCATGGACGAGCATATCCTTAAAAAGCTGCGTGCTTGCCTGGTGCGGTGGCTCAGGCCTGTAATCCTAGCTACTCAGGAGGCTGAGATCTGAGGATTGATGCTCAAAGTCAGCCCGAGTACTACAACGCCTTATCTCCAATTAAATCATTAGAAAACCAGTAATGGTGCTGTGGCTCAAGGGATAGGGTGGTAGTCTTGAGCTGAAGAGTGCAGAGACAATGCCCAGGCCCAGAGTTCAAGTCCCGCGACCCACCAAAAAAATAAAAATACCAACAAATCCGAGTGCTCAATAAGTGTAACTCACTATCCTTTCCAATGAGGCTACACTGTACATTTCATGTAACTATAACAACACTCTCTGTTTTTTGTCTTAAAAGTTATCAAAAGATTAGCCAGAGTTTGGCCTAGGGGTATAGTGCTTGACTATCATGCACGAAGCCCAGGGTTCCATTACTTGGTACCACATACATAGAAAAACAAAACAAAACAAGAAGTGGTGCTATGTGGCTCAAGTGGTAGAACACTAGCCTTGAGAAAGTTCAAAGACAGTACCTAAGCCCAGAGTTTAAGCCTCAAGACTAGCCAAAAAAAAAAGTTATCCAAAGATATACATAACTAAGCAAAGGGAGGCTTTTAAATTTCCACCATGAAAAATACTAGAGATCATTTTGTTATCAGTCATCAATTTATATACTCAATGGCTTGATCAAAATACTCCATTTTTGATTTGATACTAAAATGACACATAGTTAAACACTAAACCATAACTGATGGAAAACTGGTAAGTACTCAGTGAATATTATCTTCATAATAAAGTATATATTCAAAAATCAAACTATATATACAATTTAGATGGTAGCAAACAATCACCTGCTGTCCAAATCCTTTTACTTTTTAAAATCAAGGACAAATAAATATGTTAAGATTCATTAAACTTTTAATTAATTTTAATCCAAGTGCTCTCAGAAAGAATCATCCACCAATCATCCTCCATTTGAAACCCAATGCTGGATAATCCATTTGCCTCAAATGAACTCCGGCCTTTTAAGGTGGCAATCCAATGACCATCTGGAGTGGTGGTACCCTCCATCCATAAGCACTCCTCTTCACAGGAAGAGCAGGAGCAACGAGAAAGGACTGGGTCACCTTTCATTGCTTTTTGACTCCTGGGTGTTTTCAGGATATGCCCAATGCTTGATTTCAATTTTATAACAACAAAATATATCAGTACTTATTCTGAAAGGCAACTGTATGTTCCAAGTAGCTGATATTAACAACTTCCAACACGATCCCTAGGAATAATTCGAAGTTCTGAACCATGCTTTAGGAAAACATTTCCTAACAAACAAACAAAATGAAAAGTTAGATATCTAAGCAATAGCAAGTTATTTAACATTCCAACAATTAATTGCATACAAAAAATGTAGGGAAAATTAAATACAAAACTCAATCCCTATTACGATCTAATTCTACACATCCAGTCATTTAATGCTAGCAAATACAATCAATAAGCATGTAAGTTAATAAAACCTAAGCTAATTTAACCACTTAATATTTTACTTAGTATATGATAAAATATCTAAATACAAAAAAAGCTCAATTATTGTATGTGTGTTTAAATACTTTTGTCTATTTTGGGTCAATTGCCTTCTGAATTTTTTTTTTATTCCTAACTACATATATAATTCAATTTTGGAAGGCAATATAAAGGGCAATATGTCAGATTAAGAAGTCATTCAAATGAACAAATACCCAAACTTCTAGTTAACATAAAAAACATGTATTGATTAAGTTTAACGGTACCTCACAACTTTCAATAACTGACCATCTTAAGGTAATGAAATTGCACACTTGAAACTGCTAATTTAAGTAACAAATATTTACAATTTTAAATTATTGCTCATTTTCTATATGGCTGAGTTCCACCAATCACAGAGTAAGGAAAATCTGGCCCTCAAAATCATTTGGTGCATGATGTAATAAATACCTATGTCATTGTTACATTAACTGTTGGTATGGCTGCACTGATTTTTATTTTTGAAATGGGTATTGACAGAGAAAGAATTCCCATTCCTGGCCTAAGAGGAGAATATAATTTTATTTTAATACAAACGTTACTTAGAATAGAATAAAGTACTTCTCCCTCAAAGATGAAGTTATATTACATTAAATGTGTTTGAAGTATTAGACTATGAGCCTCAAAAAGATACATTTACCAAACAAAAGAACTTAAGAGGTCAGGAGTTTAGCCTAGTGGTAGAGTGCTTGCCTAGCATGTACAAAGACCCGGGTTCAATTCTTCGGTACCAAAAACATAGGGAAAAAAAGCCAGAAATGGTGTTGTGGCTCAAGTGGTAGAGCTCTAGCCTTGAGAAAGACTAAGGACAGTGTCTAGGCCCTGAGTTCAAGGCCCAGGACTGACAAAAAAAAATTAAGTTTGACTACTTTGAATAAAGAATTTTATTAAGATTATTTTGACCCTGCTTGCTGGGTCACAGTTCACTGAGTGAACACTGCCATGAAACTTAAATAAGTTTTCAAAGATACTCACCAGCTGTCTGTGCAGGATTTATTCCTATTCCATCTAGAAAATAACAAAATTAGGTAAATAACTTCTAAAGCTAAAATGGCTTAACAGTAACAAGAATAGGTTTGTCCTAATACTATTGCTGGGTGTGTGCCTAGGTAAAAGCCAAAACAAGTTAACCTCCAAAACACAAGTGGCCATCATTTAGGCAACTAAAATGTCCGCTGCAATTTGTAATTATGCATTTATACGCACTGTTAGATTAGACAAGACCAACTCTCATTGCAGTGATCTTCCAAGTTTCACAGAAGATAATTTTTTTTATTATTTTTGCAATAAAAGCCATCCATTTCAAAAACCTAAAAGCCATCAATCATGTCCATACCTCTAAAAGACATAAAATCTTAGAGAAAGAACCCACAAAGCCATTCTACTGACACACTAAGTTTCAAGACATTTTCATAAAAGCTACTCATTTGGGGACCTAAAACTCTCCAGAAAGTAGGCCATGCAATGTGACAAGTAGAATATTTTATAGCAGGAGATTCTATCAGAGCTGATACACCATGCTACTCCTGTACCTGAATCTCACCTCCTTTGTCCATTCTACTACATATGGTCCTACTTACCACCACACATTTATATTAATTTGGACCTGACAAATAGCAAGCTCACTACAAACTTTAGCCCTCGTTAGTTCTATCAAATTATCATTAGTAGTCCAAGATATTCAATTTTTAAATTGAGTAATACTGCAAGCCTATCAGTTTTTTCTTTAACTCTGTTCAAGTTTGTACACAGCATTTTCTGACTCTATTTAAGTTAAAAAAAGAAAAAGCAAACAACTCAAACTTGATAATTAAATAACAACAGCTACTTTTAGTGATAATATGCCATGAAAACAGGATCTGAATCATAAACTGCTATCTAGATTTAAGTCAGAAAGAAACTGAACATTATAAATTATAAACAACAATCTTGACTTAGTGTTTATCATTTATTAATCCTCAGTCAGGTGTGACAGTGTATAATATCCCAGAGTACTGGGACATTAGACAAGATGGAAGACAGCCTGGACTAAAATCCAAAGGTGGGGATATAGCTTAATGAAAAGTGGCAAAGGTGCTAAGCTCAATCTGTAGTACTGAGGATAAAAACACAAAACTTAACTCTTACCATTGGTAATAATTGCACTTGTGGCTGCAGGAACTTTAAACTGAAAGGAAAAAAAAGAAACACATAAGAAAATATAAAAGAGAAGCATGAGTTGGGTATTGGTGGTTCATGTCTGTAATCCTAGCTATTTAGGAGGCTAAGATCTGAGGATCGAGGTTCAAAGCCAGCCCAGGCACTAAGACCCGAAAGACTCTTATCTCCAATTAACCATCAGAAAACTGAAAATGGCGCTGTGGCTCAAGGGGCAGGGTGATAGCCCTGAGCTGAAGAGCTCAGGGACAGCACCCAGGCCCAGAGTTCAAATGACAGGTTTCACATGCCATTTTCTGACAGCCCCCTTCACTTTTGTCAAAAAGTCAGAGCCTTTCAAACTGTACAGCACTTAGATACATAATAACTAAAAACTACATCAAACCTTGATCAATTTAGGAAGGCTTGTGAAGGCTGTCTATTTTCTACCACATGTTCTTTAAGATATTTTTTCTAAATTAAAGGATGAACTGTGCAGTTATATTATAAAGAACATAATACAGCTGGATGCCATGGCTCACACCTGTAATCCTAACTACTTAGGAGGCTGAGATCTGAGGATCATGGTTCAAAGCTAGGCTGGGCACTAAAGTCCATGAGACTATTATCTCCAATTAACCATTAGAAAACTGGAGTGGCGCTGTGGCTCAAGGGGTAGAGTGGTAGCCTTAAACTGAAGAGCTCAGGGACAGCACCTAGGCCCAGAGTTCAAACCTCACGAGTAGGGGGAAAAAAAAAGAACAAAGAGCACAATACAGTAATTATAAATATATAATAATTGCTAATTATTATTTTTACATATCTGTTTCTCAATCTGGAATTTGCTATGCTCCAGGCAAGGAACATTAATGACAAGTGTCTGTGAGGCAGAAAAAAGTATAACTATTCTCAGATATGCATGCTATCTCATTCTATTTATTCTTGCTGTGTGAAGAATAGATCAAAGCTGCCTAAAATACAAATACTGTCATTTTGCAACCTATAGACACTTCCATAATATCAAGTAACTAATGATGTAATAAATCGTGACAAAGAAGAAAAAGTTGACAGTGGTTCCTGAGAGCACTTTATATGTAGCTGCCAGGTATAACAAGTTGGGTTAGTTCTCACTAATTGCCTAAGTAGAGGGCTAGGTTGTAAACTGATCTAGTTTCTTATTCATTTAGTCATTCTAATTACTTTTCTGTAGCCATAAAACTTTCTGAAGATTATGTATCAATACATTTGCATTTGGGTTACTTTGTCTTAGCACTTTACACTACATTACAAAATTTTTTAATATTATACTTTCACACAAAATCACTTAGCCAGATTATAAGAACAGGCAATAACTTCCCTCCAACAAACTACTCAGAAAAAGCTTAAAGTGACAGAAAACGAACCTTAAGCACAAAGAGGTTCACAGGGTTCAAGTGTAGGACGGTAAGTAGCCTTGAGCTCAAGAGCTCAGGGACAGTACCCAGGCAAAGTTCAAGCCCCATGACCCACAAAAAAACAAAAACAGGGCTGGGAGTTGGGAGTTTGGCCTAGTGGTTAAAAAAAAAAAAAAAAAAAAAAAAAAAAAAAAAAAGCTCCTTATAATTTTCTACGTATTGTAAATAAAATTCAATTGGGCTAAATGAATGTGTCAATGTGTTAACTTCATTCATTTTGTCTAAAAGTAAGCCTCAGTTTTCATTGTACTTACAGCATTTCTTATTGCATGAACCTGGTAATGACTTACAGGGAAATGGAGCAAATTAAAAAAAAAAAAGAAAAAAAACCTTTGAAACCTAATGCCAAACCTTGGTCCAGAGGTTGTTACAATGTCTACTTACTTCTTCTGCTGCAAACTTTAAGACTGCTGTGAAAGGTGTACTTTCAGGAACACTGAGTCTGAAGGGAGAATTAAACAGAATTTTAAAAAGAGCTTTTTGTTTATTCTCTTTATATATTTTTTTACTTCTCTAGACAAAGCTGTCTCCTAGGTTTAAAATTATTGATTCCAATTAATACTATATTCACTAACTCTAATTTTTTTTAAATTTCCTTAGAATAAGTATCCCAATTCCTATCTGAAAACTAGCCCAACAAAATACCACTTTGGTACAAATGAGTCTAGAATATGTATTGTTCTTTGTCTTATGAAATGGATTTCAAATTGTGGAATCATTCCTTTGTCCCTAATCCACTTTATTTTCTCTCATTAAAACATTCCCACCCAAAGCAGTAATGCTGTCACTTTTATTCTAAGCAGAGGCACTTAACTATCACCTCTGAAACAGTAAACAGAACTGATAAAAGTAAAGAAACTCATTCTGGCAAAGTGATAATAATGAAGCCATTTCCTAACTGCCATATGCAAGAAAGGGCTTAGTATATGTGAAATAAAACTTAGTGGAATGTGAGTTTATTAATTGGCTTGTTAATGACTAGAATACTTAAGACCATATAAACAGACAGAGTTAGTCTATATGAATTTCCCAACACAAAAACTGAAAAGTAAATTGATCTTTTAAACCAAGAAAATACTTAAAAGACAAAGTAAAAGTTTCACAAATAAACCAAGAAAAGTATGATTCCTAAGGTAAAAGAAATCACAGCAAACTGGGTATGGTGGCTCACACCTGTATCCTAGCTACCCAGCAGGCTAAGATCTGAGGATTGTGGTTCAAAGCTAGCCCAGGCACTAAAGAATGTGAGAATCTTATCTCCAATTAAACACTAGAAAACAGGAAATGGCTCAAGGGCTGGGATGATAACTTGATCTGAAAAGCTCAGGAACAGTGCCCAGGCCCAGGGTTCAAGCCTCATGACTAACCCCCCCCCCCCCAAAAAAAAAATCACAGTAAACAGAAAATCCTTCAAGTAGGAAAGAGATAGTGGTAATCTAAATTTCTCTCTCACATTTTTCAAACAGAAAATGTTTCAAGTAGGGAAGAGACAGTGGCAAATCTAACATCTCTCTTTGATGTTTTTCATTTGTCATCATCACATTATCTTTAATGTCTTCCTACCAACTACCCATTTTGTATCATTCTCAGAAATATGCACAGGTTCTTGAAGAAATTGACTGATTTCTATATGAGAATCATTACATCATCCATAGCATATCATACTGATTTTCAGAAAGGACACTGAATGCATTTTTTGGATGTCACCATTGCACTCTTGGAGATAGGAATTAAAAGTTCCCATTACAGAGAGGGGAAGAGTAAAATATTTTAATAGATTTTTTTAAAAATCTAATATATTAGCAATGTGAGTTTACAAAGAATCCAATAGTCTTTTGCAAGTATTTCTGCAGAACATCTACATATCATAGTCAACCTCACATCCACTAAGTAACACTTATGCCTCCAATTTCTTTCAGTATGTATTAATTAAACCAGGACAATGCTCCAGACACTTGTATGTGTATTCACATCCCTCTTTCTCTTCCCTTTTCCTATTTTGGAATACATACAGACAATGGATCTTATGCAGCTAGAAAAACCAATAGCAGGGATTTGACTTTATGCTAATCCTGAGAAGAAAACAAACACAAAGAACCTAGAGCCCAAGTCAAACAATTATAAAATATTATGCATTTACAGATGTTATAGTCGATTTATAGATCTAATCATGAAAAGATGAGGAAGGAAAGATTAGAGAAACCCTTTTCAATGGCATCAGAGTACAGGGGAAAAGTTTTAAAATGTTTGAAATTTCAGAACTACATAAACATGCATATAATAATATGTATACTTATCTGGCAAATGTAACTGTAACCCCTGTATACATTATCTTGATAAAAAAAAGAAAAAATAATGTATATTATATATATATGTATATATATATATACATATAAGTTTGGAAGATGAGTCAACTTAAATATCCAGAAGCTAAACAATATAATTTTCTTTACTATTATGTAGAGACCACACACAAAATTGTGTGTATGGAGTTGATATGTCAGGAAAGATACACTATAGAAGTGTATGGGGGAGGAGGGATCTTCAGAGTTAATGATATTTGCATGAAATTGATTTAAAGAGACTGGCCATGGTCTGAGAGCTGGGTAAGGAAATTATCAGTAGGTGTGGCATTTGAGAGGTGAAAGCAACAGATTAAAATGTATCATAACAAATGGGTTAAAGAAGAACTGTGAAAGAAATTTTAGCGTAAATCTATAAGCGATTGTCTACCTGAAAATGATATTTTAGACATGAAGTAATTATGGGAGATCCTAAGCCCTGGTCTGAAACAAGGTATAGAAAGGCTATTTTAGAAATGGAATGCTAAAAGAAATAAAAGCTACACCTGCTAACAGGCTTATATAGGTTATGGATATAAGTCCCTGAAAGGAAGTCAGCAATAACCACCTGTTTTGGATAAGCCTCACTCCTATTATATTAGTTATGTATAAATTTTTATTTGAGTTTGTCTAATGGGGCATCCAGCTGCAAAAATCTTAAGTGTAAATTTAAAGTCACAGAAAGATCGAGACTCATATTCACCCATCAATTCAACTGCGAAAGAATAAGGAAAGGGACAGGTACTGGTGGCTCTCGCCTGTAATCCTAGTTACACAGGAGGATGAGATATGAGGATCGGGATCGGAAGCTAGCTAGGGAAGGAAAGTCTGGGAGACTCTTATCTCCAAGTAATCATCAAAATATTGGAAATAGAGTTACCGCAAGTGGTACAGCGCTAGCCCTGAGTAGAGGAGGGAAAGAGCCCACACACTGGGATCCAACTCCAAGACAGACAGACAGACAGACAGACAGACACACACACACACACACACACACACACACACACACACACTCTACTACTACTACAAGCTATTATCCAGCAGACACACACAAGCACAAACACACAGAGACACTACTACTACTCCTACTACGTCTAAACGCTACTATACAGTCCTAAGTATGTGACTGGAGACCCATGTCACTGACATTCCCTGCTAAATAACATACACAGCCACGTGTAAAAGAACTGACAGCCACAGGAGGCCAAGTAATTTTAGGGTCTACCCTCCGTTGCTCTAACAGCTGGTTAGAGTGGTGAAAGGCCTGCATAATCACCAGGAGACTGTGCAGTGGAAGAGGACCAGCAAATCACCACAGCTTGATACGAAATGTCCTCCTCCTGTCCAACAAAGCACAGCCCTCCCGCCCACGGAGAGGCTGCAGTCAGGCCCCGGGAAGCCCGGAGCCAGGCTCCGCAGGGCCGGTGTCGGGCTCCTCGAAGGGTGGGGAGGAGAGTTCCGGGAGGAGGCGATGGCGGCCCTGTCCGTGGTGGACGCCACCCGCCCGCTCCCGCTCAACTCCGGGCCGACCCGTCCGCTCCCTGGCCGGTCACGACAGCACCACTCACACTTTGTAAGGCAGCCGCGGGTCCGACGTCAGCGTGATCTTAAACGACACCTTCGACCTGAGGAAGAGAGAGAGGCACTGCGTTAGGACGCGGCAGCGAAAGCAAGCAGGGACTGAAGCGGTGGAGGGCGAGCAGATACTTACATGGTGGAAGGGGCCTGGGACCCACTCTTGGAGCCAAGTTCACCCGACAGCCCACGTCCTCTGAAAACCGGAAGCGCCTGGGTCCCGCCTCGCTCTGCTCCACGTCTCCCTCTGCAAAAGCGAGGACCTCCACACAGCTGAGACTGTCCTGAGCATTGCCTGAACCCTAAGGTCAGACACTCGGGCTTCCTGGAGTTTCTTAGCCACTAATATAGAGTTACTTGGATTTATATCTTACAGCATTCAAGAATTATGGTAGAAGTAGGAGCAATTTCTATATGTATTTGATTATTATCATACTTTTGATCAGGCAATCAAAATAAGGGCATAGAGACTAGGACCCTAGGTCCTACAAGCCTGAGACGGGCGGAAGTAAGGAGTGTGGGGCTGGCGAATGAGGCCCTAGAAGAAGGGACTAGGGTGTGTTTGAGGGCAGGACCAGGGGCGGGGCAGGCTGGACGCTCCTGGTTGCTAAGGCAACTGCTCAAAGAGATGCTCCTAAAAGGGAATCTTCTAACTCTGTGCTGTCAACACATTGCTATACTCTTTTTCTGGTACACCTTTTAAGTATCTGGGATTTTTTTTCCTTTCATACTTTATTTGCTAATGTCAACTTCTATTTAATTTCAACAGATTAGAAAACTCTTAAGCACGAATCCTGTATGCCGGAGTCCTGCTTAGGACCATACGAAAAGCAAGATCCCAGTTAGAAAGGGACTGGGAGTGTAGACTACATTGGAGGTTCCACTAGTTCATAATGTTTTCCAATAGAATCATGAGGGAGTTGTGGGCTGCCAACTAGCCACATTAACTCAGTTCTTTAAGGAAATGTCATCCCTTCTGTGTACCAGGAACCAAACTTTGGGTTTCCTAGATAAGAAAGATAAGCAACAGCTCTCAATTATCTACAAGTAAGGAGTACTCATGGAGTACTATAAGAAAGAAGGTTGTTAATCCACACCTCCTTATTGGTATGGTAAACCTCTCTTGGCAAAAATTGATACTTAAAACTGCAATAAGCAGTTGAAAAGAAACTAAAATAGTGAGTAGACATACACACATGTGTTAGATTGTTAAGGAGAGAGCTAAGAAAACTGATTGTGGAGGTGCTGAAAACAAGTTTTGTATTTACAACAATGTGATGGCTAGGCAAGCTTCTATAGTGAAACTTTCCAAAGAAGAAAGTTTTGATTCTGATCTAGGAAAGTAAGACTCCAATATTCTCCGTCACTTTTTCTTTTAGAATGATAGGTCTTACTATGTTGAGAGATGGAGGAAAATGTTGATTTTAGTAGCAATTGTTCTGTTTTACTATCAGGATGATGTATAGAGGGCTTATAGTTAAATTCATAAGGTGTGACTACATTATTTCTTTCCTTTTTTTATTTTTTTGCTAGTCCTGGGGCTTGCACCAAGGGCCTGAACACTGAACTTGGACTTTCTCAGGGCTAGAGTTCTACCACTTGAGCCACAGCCCCACCTCTGGCTTTTTCTAAGTATCTGGTACCGAGCAATCAAACCCAGGTCTTCATGTATACTAGGTAAGCACTCTAACACTAGGCCAAACTCTTGACCCTACATTATTTCTTCAGCATTCCCTTCCCATATTTTTCTCTGACTTTCCCTCCCCTAGCCTCCCTTCAAGTTGTAAAGTTCATTTCCAAAATATTGTCTTGTAAATATCACTGTTACACTGGCTAATCCTTTGCCCATTATCTCATCATCTTGTTTTCCTCCTTCCCTTCCCTGATTCAAATAAATAAATATATACAATACACCAGGTACCAAATGGTTCCAACTTTAAAAGCTAGAGCTATAGAATTAGTGAAAATGACCAAGAAGTTCTAAAATAGTCAGTTAGCCAAATAATGAAGTGATTAGTACATAGATGATCATATATGTATTGTACATTTTCAACAAAACTTCATCCTGTTTTAATTTTTTACTTCTACTTATGTACAAAGACATGACAATACTAAATAGACAACACTTTGATCAGAGATCAATGTCAAAATAACAGAGGTACCAGTGTATTCTGAAAAGATATTGAAAAAAATGTCTTCTAAATATTTAGTATTATCACCCACTTCAGTTTCTCATATCTTCCCCTCATAAGTTTGTATCCTTAGTGTCAAAACATTAGTTATAGGGCCTTCTGAGCTGTTGCCCTCTTGATATAAGAAAAGAAATAATAAAGGGACTCATGCACAATAGATATTACAGTTTTTTAATAACTACTATTGCATTTGCAATTGACAAATTGCATATCAAAAGAGAAATTTACTGAAAATTAAATATTAAAACTACATTTGGGATTCTCTTTAGGAGGTAAGAGCTGATGCAGTTTGAAAACAATTGTGAGGCCTTTTCTCCATTTCACTACCAGATCACCAGAAATGGAGCTGTGGCATTAGCCTTGAACAAAAAGCTCAGATACAGCATCCAGGACCTGAATTCAAGCCTCAGCACCAACACACATACACACACACACACACATGCACACACAGACACCACACATACAAATACATGCTATGGTTAATGAGTATAAACCTAAGCAATTAGTAAATGTATCAATTTAAGATAACAAACAGCTTAAAACATCTAATATGCTTTGGAAAGGATTCAATTACCATCCAGTTTAGGTGTAAAATGAATGTAGAGGTAAACAGAGCCACTATATTAGACCTCCTTAAATGTCAATGAAGCATACTAATATTTCATTTGGATAGTACTTGAAGTTCTCATAATTAGAAAAGAATCAGAGTTTAAAGCTGATAGTTGCTAAGTCATTAGATCACTTGCTTAGTGTACACAGAGACCTAGATTCAATTCCCTACTCACAACAGAAAAAAATGACAGAGGAAATATTGACATTACAATTTAAGGTGTTTGCTTATTTAGTAATAAAAATCATCTTTCCAGTTATTTCTGTAGCTAGCTTTAACAGAGTCTTATTTGTAATCATGACAATAATGATCAAAATCATTGAAGAAATGTAATTGCCATGACATAAGGAAGTAGCCATGTCAGCTAAGGGAAATTTTCAAATTGCAACAAAAAATAGAAAACATGACATGTAGAAAAAGAGATCCAACTTATTTATAAAAAGAAATTATAAAATGAAAAAGAAGGCCATGATTGATATATAGACTTTAAAAATAGAATGCAAAATGTACTTCAAAGTGAAGTATGCTACCTTCCAATAATAATAATTTCTCTATGAAATACTTAGCCATTAAGAAGAAATTATTTTCATATTTACTTAAAAATTTCCCCCAAAATGTTTACAGATTGAATATATTTAGTCATTTATGGATAAACCAGGTAATTTAAATGGAAATGATAACTGCCTTTTTCTCAGCTTTGAATTTTCCTTTCTTATATATTCTCCTTTGTGCATTCCTGTTTCAAGTCTATGTTTAACATTAAATAATATAGAGGTTATTATAGAGGTGTGTTATAGAAGCATTGTTTCTTTTTTCCTGGAATATTTAATATTTCAAGTTTTTCCCTAATATTTAAGACCAAAACCAAGCCTGAGTTTTTAGCTGTTATTAAAATATTAGTAGTCAGGGGGCCGGAAATTTGGCCTAGTGGTAGAGTGTTTGCTTAGCATGCACAAAGGCCCGGGTTTGAATCCTCGGTACCACATATATAGAAAAAAGCTGGAAGTGGTGCTGTGTCTCAAGTGGTAGAGCACTAGCCTTGAGAAAACATCCAAGGACAGTGCTCAGGCCCAGAGCTCAAGCCCAGGACTGGCAAAAACACACACAAAAAACATTAGTAGTCAGAATGTGGGTTATTCTCTGAGATACATTGAAAGTATTAAAACCAATGTGGTATCTTATCTAAAAGTTGAGCTAATGATGAGACAAAGGACAAAGGATGAACCAGTCTAACAGTGATATTCAAAAGACAATATTTTGGAAATATACTCTACAGCTTTCGAGGGGGCTGGAGGGAAGGATAGTGGGAGAAAAACCCGGGAAGAACTAGGTCTGTAATCCTAGATATTCAGGAGGCTGAGATCTGAGGACCACAGTTCGAACCCAGCCCAGCCACAAAAGGTCCTGAGACTCTTTTATCTCCAATTAACCTCTAGAAAACAGGAAGTGGAGCTTAACTCAAGGGGCTTAACTCAAGGCATTGAGCAGAAGAGCTCATGGATAGTGCCCAGGCCAAGTTCAAGCCCCATGACCCACAAAAAACAAAAACATTAACAAAAAACAATAACAATAACAAAACAAAACTGGAAGTGACACTGTGGCTTAAAGGGTAGGGTGGTAGCCTTAAGCTGAAGAGCTCAGGGACAACACCAGGCCCAGAGCTCAACTCTCACAACTGACAAAAACAAAAGGAAAAGGAAAAGGGGGGGGGAGAGAGAGAGAGAGAGAGAGAGAGAGAGAGAGAGAGAGAGAGAGAGAGAGAGAGAGAGAGAGAGAGAGAGAGAGAGAGAGAGAGAGAGAGATATGATAATGGTTAATATTGTTCAATAAGTAATGTACTCACTACCTTATGAATTAACTGTCAGTCCCTCTATATATTACCCTGATAATAAATTAAACTTCTCAAAAAAGAAAGGAAGAAACAAAGTTGAGCTATAATTTTCATATGATGAATGTGTATATTGTACATATATATTGCTTGCCTTTAATATATTATTTATAGAAAGAAAACTAGACACTGATATTATCTTACATTTGATTGCATTATCCTTTTGAATTTCTGTGTGTTTACTACATGTATTTCTTCAATTTTTTATTTTTATGTTTTGCCAGTACTGGGACTTGAACTCAGGGCTTGAACACTGCCCTTGGGCTTTCTCAAGGCTCGAGCTCTACCATTTGAGCCACACTACCATATCCGGCTTTCTTTTTTTTCTATGTATGTGGTACTGAGGAATCAAACCAGGTCTTCATGCATTCTACAGCATTGTGTAACTGAGGCAGTCACAGTTGGCAAGAGGATGATGGAGCAGAAGAGTTGTCCTTAGGTCAAGGAAGTGAAAGAGAGGAAGAGGAAAGGGCTGAAGTCCTACTACCACTTCAAGGTCATAGGTCCAATGACATGAAGATGCCTAGTAGGCTCCACTTCTTGTTTCCCCAGCCTCCTCAGAGTACTGCCATCTGGGAGACCCACTCTTGAATGATGAGCCCTTTAGAGGTGAATTTCTAGACCCAAACCACAAGAGGTCTTCCACATGTCAAAACAGTATGTATTTCACCTGTCCTCAATTAACCCAGATACAAAAAAAAATTACAATCATTCTCCTATAGCCCAGGACTCTCCAAAATTATTCAAAACTACCAAGCTCTCCTACCTAATGTTTCTGCAGATATCCCAGTAAAAATTCTTGACTCTGATTTTCTCTAGGCCAGTTTCTGCTTCTCCTGTTTCTGCATCCTAATACCAGGTATTCTGATATGGCCCTGTGATGTCATAATTTGAGAAGCATTCGTCCCAAAACAAGGAGTTTCCTCAGTAGAATTCATATCACCTAATCTAGGGTGAATTGATGGACGTCCTACATTTCACACGTTTGAAGAACCAACTTTTATTAAATCAACATATGAAAGGAAGAATTTGAACCTTGTGCAGTCCGCCTCCTTTTGAGAAATATAATAATAAAGTAGTAATCCTCTACTTTCCCCATGAGGGTCTTTCAAACACAACCATTTGCATATTGTGTGCTAAATGAGTGAATTACCATTGTTTACTGTAAAGGATTGACATATTTCAAGATCTTGTATTATATTTGAAAATGAATAAATTTTCCCAAATGGACCTCTACATTGAGATGATACAAAGCTTACAATTTCTTTTTTAAATTTTATTGTCAGAGTGATATACAGAGGGGTTACAGTTACATTTGTAAGGTAGTGAGTACATTACTTCTTGAATATTGTTATCCCTTCCCATGTTTTCGTCCACTCTCCTTTCCCCCATCCCCTCCCAAGTTGTAAAGTTCATTGGTACCTGGTGTTCTCTATGTACATTTATTTGTTTATTTGAATCAGAGAAGGGAAGGGAAAAAAGATAATGTGACAGGACAAAAGGTGAACCAGTGTAACAGCGATATTCATAATATGTTGGAAATGAACTGCACAATGCCCACAATTTCTATTGTAATCTTTCTGAATTTTTTACTCAAACACTGATTAAAGCATTTTAAAAGAATATCATGAAGTTGATTACAGAGTGGGTACAGTTACATGAGTCAGGTAATCAGTACATTTCCTTTTGAACAATATAACCCTCTCCCTCATTCTCTCCCAGTTTTTACCCTCCTGACATTCCTGTCACCAAAGTTTTAGTTCATTTCCAACACAATGGCTAGTGGCTTTCACTGCTGAATTGGTTCATCATTTCTGTGCTTTCCCTTCCCCTGCCCAAATCAGATAAACTTACATACAAATTCAAAGGGCACAGAAATAATAATAATGATGACAATAATAATAATAATAAACAGTGACAGAAGAGAATAAACCAAAGGAGAAAGGAAAGAAGAAACAATTAGTACCTCCTCAAATAGTACAATAAAGACCCAGTTTCTTAAATTTCTTGGATTTCATTTCGATAAGTATCATTTTACAAGATCATATACACATAGCCATTGAGCCTGTGTGACTTTCTATTGAGAATATTCTCCTTTCTTCTCATTGTGTGTGTTTGAATGTTTAGGCTGTTGTTTAATTGATCATATCCAGATGTAAGTAGCAAAGATGTAAATCTTGAGTACGAAGCATTGCCACTGGCTGCTGGTTTAATTGTCAACAGTCTGATTTTCTTCAAGATGTTTTTCCCAATTCAGAGTTAATGGAGCTCCTCTCCAAGCAAAGCCTAAATGCAAGAAAAGCTTGGAAATGTATCATTCATGCCCTGAAGACCAACAACTGCCAACCCAGTGAAACTAGCATTTACATTTGAGGGAGAAACAAGAATATTTCTTTCCAAACAGAAGCTATATGAATATATGCACACTAAACCAGCATTACAAAAATTAATCAAGAGTTAGTTGAGCTACAGTGTTGCACAGAGTCCAGTACATGTGGCATGATGCACATCAAAGCAAAGGCAGAAAAGAGAATGGGACTTCACTTTCTCCTCTTTTTCACTCAGGTGATACATAGGTCCCTGAGTTCTTTGTTGGTCAAGATCTACACTAGTAAGAAAAAGGGAATGGCTTTCCCTGTTGCAAAGGCTCTTTCTTTTCTAAAGGGTGAATTTTATTTGGCCATAGAGAACTCACACCATTTTTCTCTTGTAATTTCAAGGAAAACACTAGTGTCTCTTAAAAGTCCCTGCTTCCTGATTTGAAAGTGGTGTCTTCTTACCTCTCACAACTGATCAGATCTGACCCTAGACTTTCAAAAAGATGGGGAAATGTGTTATTTTCAGGTCCATAGAACAAGCCGGTAAGAAAGGGCATTTTATGATTTCTCAGTAGGGTGAGAAATGCTGCTCATTTTCCTGCTGGTTCCATATGCTCTTTAGTGTTAGGTT
Source organism: Megascapheus bottae (assembly GCF_031878675.1). Taxonomy (NCBI): domain Eukaryota; kingdom Metazoa; phylum Chordata; class Mammalia; order Rodentia; family Geomyidae; genus Megascapheus; species Megascapheus bottae. The sequence goes on along the minus strand of NC_143519.1, from coordinate 54,220,381 downwards.
GTACTAAAACATAATAAACATTTATTTGAGCTAGAAATAGGCAATTGTTCTTCAAAGTGTTTAACAAAGAGTAAAGTATCTTTATATTTATAGAAATAGTCATGTCTTTTATTACTCTGTGAGGATCCAAATCTCAATCTAATATTTGGTATTAATAATTTCCTTTAATATTTCCTTTTTTGCCAGTCCTGGGCTTGAGCTCAGGGCCAGAGCACTGTCCTTGGACTTTCTCAAGGCTAGAGCTCTACCAGTTGAGCGTCAGCACCACTTCCAGCTTTTTTCTATGTATGTGGTACCGAGGAATCGAACCCGGGTCTTCATGCATGCTAGGCAAGCACTCTACCACTAGGCCAAACTTCCGGTGAATTTCCTTTAATATTTCTTATAACAGCATTGTTGGACAGAAAAATCTTATATTTTGTTTGTCTGAACAGTATTTTTTTTCACCATTTGTGAGAATTTTTCCCCTAGGGGTAGTATTCTCATGTTTTTTTTCTGCTTCTATATTATAGGTAACTCTATTGTCTTTGAACTTGCTAGTAGAAAGTTTGTTTGTGTATCCTTTTTTCATCATTATAGTGTTTTAAGGTCTGACTACTTTTAAATGTTCTATTTGTAGCTTTCAAATTGTTGAATGTGAATAAAATAAATTTCAGTAGGAATAAATAGTCCAATATTTGAAAGCCTGAATATTTCACAAACTCTACAGAAGTCATTCAAATAAAATAATTAGAGTTGAAAACTAAAGTAGATGAGAGTAATCATAACAAAGTTCCATCAGTCCTCCAAAACAGCACAAAACGAATTGTCTCCTCTGTTCTTGGACAACCATTAATAATGTGTTGGATTTAGGACCAACTATGATACAAACATTGAATGTAAATATTCTAACCACAGCAGTAACCTTGCAGAGATTAAGACAGGCCTCAACAGAGAATACAATGAAAGAGCTACCTAACTGTCAAAGGTTTTCTTATGAAGAGTAATTGTAGAATTCAAGACTATACAGCCATCATTTAATGTCATTTATCTTAGGTGAAGCTTGAGTTTAGGAGGAAATTTTGTTTTGTTGTGATTTTCCAACATCATAATCTGTTAAGATTTGGAGGCTGTTCATTTTTATAATATTATATTTTCTCTATAACAAAGCAAGAGGGAAAATAACTTATCTTTTCTATTATTATATTAGTTTCCAGAAATATTGAGCATGCAAGGCCCGAGTCTACAGAGAATATCTCTTAGAGAACATATTGGACTGTAGAGTATCACTCAACTAGTTGCTTGGCAGATAGTGGGTGAGCGAATCATAGATTTTTCAAACAACATTTTATTTTAAATATATTTTAAATGTTTAAAAAGCTTCCAGTTATATACATCAGGTAATAAGTACATTTTAGATTTATGTCACCCCTTCTCTAGCTCTCTCCCAGGTTTTCCTTCCAGTACCTACCCACAAGATGTATAATTCATTTTCTACCTAGTGTCTAGTGAGTACAACTTCTTCATTTGTTCTCCCTTTGTCTTACCTTTTCTGACCCTCTCAAAGACAAACAGCAACAACAACAAAAAAAAACAAAAAGAAAATACAACAAAATAGCAACAATAACCACAACAAAAATTCCTTGATACCATTTCTTGGAGTTCATTTCAAAAAACATTATTTTATATGACCCTATACACAACTTTTGAGCCACTATGATCCATTTCTATAAATTTCCTCTTTTGGTCTCAATTGTGACAATGTCAAGAGAGCTGTATAATTTATCATTTCCATATATATGTAATTATGTAAGTAGATAAATTAAATATATGTATATTTATTTAATTTAACATCTAGTGCATTTACTTATAAATTTATAGACACATTTTAACTACTACAAAGGAGGGATAGCACGCAACCTGTTTCTTAAGGTCTGGCTAATTTGTTTAGGATAATTTTTTCCATGTTTTGTCATTTCCTTATAAATGGTACAATATCATTCTTTCTGATTGAAGTGTTGAATTCCAATTTGTACATATACCGCATTTTCTTGATCCATTAATCCACTGAAGGGCATATAGGTTGGCCATGTGTAAACAATGCTGAAATGAACATGGTCGTATTGGTAGCTTCAGTGTGGCATTGGTTGTATTCTATTGGATAGATGCCTGGGAGTGGAATTATCGTGTCATAGGGGAGCACTAAGTCTTTTGAGAAACCCCCGAACTGTTTTCCAGAGTTGCAGAACAAGTTCACATCCCCACCAACAGGTGTGCTTTTGGCACACCCTGGCCAGCATTTGCTATTGTTACTTTTCTTGACGATAGCCATTCTAACTGAGATGAAATGGAATCTTAATGTTCTTTGACATGCATTTCTTTAATAGCCAGAGATGTTGAATATTTCTGCATGTGTCTATTGGCCATTCTTACTCCTTCCTCTGAAGATTCTCTTTAAGTCTTTGTCGTATTTATTAATTGGATTTTTGATTCTTTGAGAGTTTGTTTTGAGGGAGTTTAGTTTTTTGAGCTCTAAATCTATGTTAGACATGAGGACTTATCTGATGCATAGCTGGTAAAAAACAAAATAAAACGAAATATCTTCTCCCATTCTGTGGGCTATTTAGCCTGTTGGATATGTCCTTTGCGGTGGAGAAACTCTGCAGTTTGATGTGAATCCATTTATTCAACTTTTCTTTATACATTTTTCTTCCTTACAATTTTTTTGGTCAATTATATATCTTGAGCTTTGGGCCTGGGTGCTGTCCCTGTCCCTGAGCTCTTCAGCTCAAGGCTAGTGCTCTACCACTTGAGCCAGAAAGCCACTTCTCCAATCTTTGTTTAATTTGTTGTGATTCTGGATCTTTGTTTATGAAGTTGGTTTTCTGTTTTGGCTTTTTGGTTTTTGGCTTTATTGCTTTTTTTACTACTCCTGGGGTTTGAACTCAGGATCTAGATACTGTTCTTGGGCTTTCTCAAGGCTAGCACTATACCACTGGAGTGATAGCACCACTTCCAGGTTTTCTGTGTATGTGGATACTGAAGGTTTGATTATTATAATTATATTACTATAATATTATACATTGTATAATTATCTATAATAGAATATATAATATAATTATAATACATACAATTATATTTTATATATTGTAATTATGTAGTTATATATTATAAAATGATACAATATAAAATTATATTGAATACTACATTATGTAATATAATATTATACATTATATAATAATATATTATATTATACAATAATATGTAATATAATCTATAATATTATTATATTTTATATATTATTATGTTATATAATGTATATTAAATAATATAAACTCAATATATTATATTATAATTATTTAATATATAACATAATATGTTATAATATAACAATATATAATTAGCATATTACAATATAATATCCTATAATATGATGTGATATAATTTAATTAATATATGTTATAGTTATTATATTGATATAACATTATATATTATGTAATAATACTTATAGCATGTAATATATCATAATTGTGTTGTATAATATATATGTTATAATATAATTATAAGTATAATTATATATTATAAATCTGTATTTTGCATATATTATATATAACCCAAAATGAATTTTAATTCTTGTTATAGTCTGAGAGTAAGAAAAATGTGGTCTGGCAGTCTGAGATTAGAAATGCCAACCAAAGCTATTAAAATTTTCTAGCTACAAAGGAATTACCTACTTGACCTTCTACCACTTTTTAATACTTATTTGCAATTCTTTAATTTACACCACATAATTTAACTTTTTTATTATTTATCTGCTCTGAAAGGTTATACTATGCATATAATTCTAATTCTAGATTATCTTTTCAATAATTTTAGCCAAGCATATTTCCATTTTGTAATTCTAACTTTCTCCTTGATCTCCATATAAATAAGTGTATATTTTATCACTTTTCAAAAACTTTCATAAATTATTTTGCTTTAATTAGAAGTGATAGCATTTTACTTTTTGAATATTTTAAATATTTAGGTAATAATATATGTTAAATAGATACTATTAAATGTTAGTCTTTATTTTACTGCTAAGTGCCTTACATTACACATCAGCACTGTCTTTAGGCCAACATAAAAGACAATTTTTCAGGCTGGGAGTTTGGCCTAGTGGTAGAGTGCTTGCCTAGCATGCACAAAGACCCGGGTTTGATTCCTCAGTACCATATACACAGAAAATAGCCAGAAGTGGTGCTGAGGCTCAAGTGGTAGAGCCCTAGCCTTGAGAAAATTCCAAGGACAGTCTTGAGCTCAAGTCCCAGACTGGCCAAAAGAAAAAAAGACAATTTGTCATAGACAGATATTCTTACAGTTTTTAAAATGGTTTTGTTTAAGCCATTATGTTTTTGTTTTTTGTTTTTTTCAAAGTTTTTTTATTAAAGAATTTATTAACATTGATTATTACATTATATTTCAAATGTCATGTTTAACAAATAAGTATTCAAGAAGGGACTCTCTATATATAACCACTAGCACTCAGGTTTTACAACATAATTAGAATTGCACAGAGGGTTTGTATGTCATAGATACATATTAATCTATTTAATAGGACATCATGTCTATAGTATATAGCCCATCATAGATTTTTAGGTCTATGTAGTTATATTTATATCTCCAAGATCATGTCCAGTGTTCATCCACATCCCAGTGAATACCATTATTTTATTTTGCCTGTTGGCTATGTAGAATTCCATTGTATGTTTGCATATAAATATATATATATGTATATCTATCACATTTTTTGTATCCATTCATCTGCACTAGGGCATCTGGGTTGTTTCCATCGCTTGGCTATTGTGAATAGTGCAGAGATGAACATAGCTGAGCAGGTGTCCTTATCATATCTTGGGTTATGATGTTCAGCATAGATGCCCAGGAGTGGTATGGCGGGATTGTAGGGAATGTCAATTTTCAGTTTTTTTAATTAAAGAATTTATTAATGTTGATTTTTACATCATATTTTATTTATTTTTTATTTTTATTGTAATTAGTAAAAGGGTTACATGATATTTGCCAGATAGAAGGTGCATTCATTCACATACATTGATACCCTTTCACATGTCTTGGTACCCATTTCCCTCCCCCCCCACACCCCCCACCCATCTTGGTTTTCCCCCATTCCCTATCAAATTTCAAATATCCAAATACAAATAAATTCAATATATCAGATAACAAAGTGAGATACTATACAGATATGAGATGTGGATGCCTAGGAGTGGTATGGTGGGATCGTAGGGAAGGTGTATTTTTAGTTTTTTGAGGAATCTCCAAACTGCCTTCCAGAGTGGATGTACTAGTTTACATTCTCACCAGCAGTGCAGTAGGATTCCTCTTTCTCCACATCTCTGTCAGCATTTGTTTTTTTTTTCAGATGTGATTTATAGATAGGATATTTTTAATTATTTCCTTAATCTTAAGGAAGTATACAAAACCATTTTTGGATATCTAGAAGACAGGCAAATGCAAAATTTCTAATACTTAGAACTTGACTTTTGAACATCTTATGCTTTGTTTTTCTCATTGTTAAGCAGAGATAATGTTTTCATTAAAAACAAGGAAGAAAAGAAAGAGCTTTATTTCCACTATCATCCATTTTCCTGTCTCTTTTCTTGCATACTGACTTTTACATTTCTTATTTAAAACAAAACTATAACAGTTAAAAAGAATTGAAGCTAGAGATGTAGTTTAGTGATAGAGCATCTGCTTCGCAAACCCAAACCTAAGTTCGAACTCAGGTACTGCAAAACTAAAAAAATAAATACATAAAAACAGAGACAGTGGATCCTTGGTGTTTCAGTATATAACTCCAATGAGACTGATGTTGACTACAGAAAATATAGATGCTTAGGATGTGTAGAGTTCAGTATTATGCTGATGATGCATAATTTATTTTTCTTGTTAACTTAGATAATCTTTTTTTTTGCTTTTGCTTTTTTTTTGTCAGTGGTAGGGCTTGAACTTTGGGCCTGGGTGCTATCCCTGAGCTCCTCACCTCAAAGTGGCTTTACCACTTGAGCTACAATGCCACTTCATTTTTCTTGTAATACTGCCCAACTTCCACTAAAGACATCGCACTTTTTAACAAGTCTAAAATTTTTGCCTTATTGAAATTAAGCACATTAACTTTTACCTTGCTTTTAAGGCAAATTTTGCATTAGGGAAAGACCTAGATCACATGATGATTTAAACATAGCTGCTAAAAATATGGGTCTAACCAGTGTTTCTTGCAGCAATGGATTTGTATATTACATATACAGGAAATCATTTATTTATTTATGATAATTGTGCTTGAACTTGAGATCTCTAGCCCCCTCAGTTTGTTTACTTAGCTGGTGCTCTACAACTTCAACCAGTGTTGCTATTTTCTGTTTATTTTGGATATAGTCCCTGGACTTTTCTTCATGAGCTAATTTAGAACCACAGGTCTCAGATCTCAGCATTCAGAGTAGATACAATTTACAGGCATGAGTCACTGGCACCCAACTGCTTTCTGAAATTTCTTTTAGTTATTAATATTTTTGACTATGCTTTGTCAAAACTACATGTCAAAATTGGCAAATAAGACAGGCTTGATATATTACCCAGAGCACAATGAGGTGTAATAGTAATTTATAGGAAGATCTGTAATTACATATATCAAAGAAACTTTTTAGTTGAACATTAGAGAAAAATCTAACGTTAACAAACTTCTAGAAGTCATAACACTTGACTTTTCTTCAAACTTCCAAAGTTAGCATGTGCATGATTGGTTTTACACAGAGGAACTACTGTTGAAGTCCCTGTGCTTTGATGATTTAGTGATAAACAATATTTTAAATTAAGGAATTATCTATCATATTTGGGCATTACAGGTTTTAAAGAAGGGTGAACTTGAATTCAGAGAAATTCAAAGGAATTGAAAAAGACAGGTATGTTAGTTTTCTCACGTAGTACTTAAACATTAGGAGCAATTGTCACATAGTAAAAGGGGCATTATGTTCAAGTCCTGCTGCACTGGTAAAAAGGCTCTGGTTTATTATCTGCTAGCTGTGAAACTTTAGTCTCCTTGAAATTCAATTTTACTATTTTAAAAATAGCAACCATATCAGTCTTACGACTTTTGTTCAAAGATGGGAACTAATTCATATTCAGAATCTGAAAAGAAAAAACTGTTCAACATATTGTAGGTATAATAATCAGAGTCAAATAATTTACATGTAAAATTAGAATAAAATATCTCTCTGGTGGCTGGAAGAATAGTTCATAAATTTCTCTATAAATAACAGCATCTAGTCAAAATAACTTAAGAAAACACAAGGTGAAATGAAAAGATAATCAGATGTCTTCTGTAATAGAGCACTTACAGCAGGACAGGATTTCTGCTTTATTAATTGCTGTATCCCAGGTGCCTACCACACTTCTTGGTGTGTGTGTAAATAGTACTTAGTAATAACTGCTAATTAAATAAGTGAGGAGTGCCACCTGCATTTCTCACTATTATTTTCATTATCATCTTTCTTAGGAGATTTCTGGATATTCTTTCCTAACTATCCCAATAAAATTAAACACTAATGAATAGATTTTTTTTGTTACATTTGAGCTTTGGAGGGGCCCAAGTTGTAAGAAGGTGAAGCTATGGCTTATGTGATAGAGTACTAGCCTTGAGCAAAAAGACTCAGGGACAGGCTCCAGGCCCTGAGTTCAAGCTCTAGGTTGGACACATGAACACACTTACACCTATACATACAGACCTGTAAACACACACACAGATATACATATACAATGAAATACTTCATAGGTTTGAGAGACTATAACATGAAATAAACTATGCCCTAAAAAAGATTGGATAATGTATCCTCTGCCTGATCTTTCTCTCTAGTGATAGCCTTTCCTTCTTTCATTTCTCTGAAAAATTATTTTTCTTTCTTTCTCTTTCTGAACATGAGAAGTTTGGCCTCAAACCTAGCTTTATATCACTCCATAGTCCAAGTTTTTGGGTGAGAGAGAGAGAGAGAGAGAGAGAGAGAGAGAGAGAGAGAGAGAGAGAGAGAGAGAGAGAGAGAGAGAGAGAGAGAGAGAGAGAGAGAGAGAGAGAGAGAGAGAGAGACAGAGAGAGAGAGAGACAGAGAGACAGAGAGAGAGAGACAGAGAGAGGGAGAGAGAGAGAGACAGAGAGAGACAGAGAGAGAGAGACACAGAGAGAGAGAGACACAGAGAGAGAGAGAGAGAGAGAGAGAGAGAGAGAGAGAGAGAGAGAGAGAGAGAGAGAGATCAGAGTTTCTTAATTTCCATTCCAAATTTCATTTTTTGGGTGGGTTATGGGGTTGAAATAGGCCTAAGCACTGTCCCTGAGCGCTTCAGCTCAAGGCTACCTCCCTACCCTTAAGCCAAGCCCCACTTCTCATTTTCTAGAGGTTAATTGGAGATAAGAGTCTCAGGTACTTTTGTGCCCAGACTGGCTTTGAACCTTGATCCTCAGATCTCAACCTCCAGAATAGCTAGGATTACAGGTGTGAGACACTGTGTCCGGCTTCTATTCCAAATTCCTAGGAAACTGAAGTGTAGCCCAATTTTTTATCTTGTGTTTTTCTTCACCTAAATTGACTGGGCACGAACTGGGTTATATTTATGTTGTTTGGAGCCCAAACAGGAAGACAGAATAGCATCTCTCAAAAGAAGACTTGAGCAGGTTCTTTAAACAGTGAATAATGGAAGGACACAAATCCCAAAAATATAAAAATAAAACAAATATTCATGTATTAACTCCTACAGCCTGAGTTCAGCAAGTACCCCCAACAGAAAAGTTTGTATAAAGTAATAGGATTTGGGACATTCACTGCAATATTTCAAGCCCAGTATGATTTTAAAAAAGGAATCACAGTAAAATAAATCTAATCATGTCTTAAAAGTCAAATAGAGAATGGTGATTCTGAATGACTATAGATGATTGAGAAGGCTACTTATTAGTGTTGAGAGTCATTATTTAGTAAGGATGATGTCAAGAAAAGTGTTATTCTAGAAAAATAGATCCAACTTCCTTGTCAAACAATAATCTCTAACTAAGAATTTAATTTAGTCGATAAAATGAATACAATAATATCCATGTTGCAGGGTTATTTTGGGAAGATTATCCCTGAGAGAAGAAAATTGCCTTTTCAACATAGGAAGTACAGTGGCTATGACATATCTGGAATAGTCTTTTTTTGTTGTTTTCAGACTTTCACTCTGAGTCTTACTTTGTCTCTGTTTTATAAAATTCTGCTGTCTCTTTAATCTAGGATTTAGTCATAGTAACTCTTGCTTAATACTTGGAAGGAATTGTGTATTCTGACAAATCTAGCCTAGCTGTTACTTACTTCAGACTCATTGAATGATATGTTTAGGTATGGGTAGCAGATTCTTGAAGAATCTTGCTGTTTCAGATGACCAGTCACTACAGTCTCCTTCTTAAATTAGAGAAAACATCTATTGGATTCACTTATATGTCTAAAATTCAAACAAATCAACCTGGAAGGGTTCAGGAAGTACCATGTAGCTGATCATATAACAATGAATGATCAATGCTTTTGACATGAAAGGTGACATTCTGACATCTAGGATTGCTCTATTCGAGTCTTGTGTATGTTTGGAAAAATGTGTCACTCTTTTTCATATATTTTTATTGTAATTAATAGAAGGGTTACATTATATTCACCAGACAAAAGGTGCATTACTTCATAAACATTGATATCCTTTCTCATGTCTTGGTCCTCATTTCCCTCCCCCACCTCTATCCTATTTCAAATAACCAAATAAGCTTATATACAATATATCAGATAACAAGGTAAAATACTGTAACAATATGAGATAACAAAGGGACAGCAAAAGAGATGAGAGATAGCATAGTACATTAAGAACAACAATCACTCATTATATGGCTTTTGTTTCTGTATCCTGGAGGTCCTTTCATTTAACATCATACTATATGGCCTTATCTATCTAGGTTTTGCTCTATTGTAAATCTCTTCTAGGAGAGCCCATGGTTTCTACTGATTATGACAAATGAGGGAAACAATTGAGCCTATGTTCTTTTGAGTCTAGCTTAGTTCACTTAATATGATTATTTTTCTTCTAAGCCTTTCCATTTCCTTACAAATGGTGCGATGTCGTTCTTTCTGATGACAGCATAGAATTCCATGTGGTATAAATACCACATCTTGTTGATCCACTCATCAACTGAGGGGCATCTGGGTTCAATATCTTTGCTATGGTAAATAGTGCTGCAATGAACATTATTGTGCTAGTGGATTTAGTATGTCCTTGTTTCTAGACAGTTGGGTAAATGCCAAGAAGTGGAATTGCTGGGTCATAGGGAAGCTCTATGTTTAGTCTTTTGAGGAACTGCCATACTGCTTTCCATAGTGGTCGGTCACTCTTATCAAAGGTTTTTGTTACTAGTCTATTTCCGTGAGAGACTAGCTTCCTTCATTATTAATCCCTAGATGTATAACTAGTTCAAAGCATTAAAAATGTCATGTTTTAATGTTGCAATAAAAGACATTGTAAGCTCTGCTAGAGGTACATGGACATTCATTAATACATTGGAGGGAGCTTCATAAAAATGTAGTGGAGTCTCCTAAAGAACTATAATACAGCCTTTATAAATAGGCCTGTAACACAGAAAGGGTGTCCTTTTTAGTAGAAGTCATGTGAAGTTATATATTTTCTTCTAAACACAGCATTTCATTATAAACATACAAATTTTTGTATCTGATGGGATCAGATTCTAGTTTCCAGTAGAGTACCTAAATGATTGCATTGGATTTCACGACTAGCTGAAAATCATCCTTCAAGATACCTAAGATGAGCATGCTATTCTGAAAATGTACTCGCAAATTATTTATTCCTTCAATGTCTGCTGTGAAAAACTTCAGGAACTGTGTAACACTGTTTTACCAAAATATAGAGTATACTGGTTAAAAAAACTTACTTTCCTTCCCCATTGAAAGCACAAGTGTTGGGGAACCGTTAGGAAAGAATCCTGACCTGCTTGCAGTGGCTCAAGCCCATAACCATAGCTATTTGCGAGATAGATTTTTTTTTTTGCCAGTCCTGGGCTTGAGCTCAGGGCCTGAGCACTATCCTTGGACTTTCTCAAGGCTAGAACTCTACCACTTGAGCCTCAGCACCACTTCCAGCTTTTTCTATATATGTGGTACCAAGGAATCGAACCCGGGTCTTCGTGCTTGCTAGGCAAGCACTTTAACCACTAGGCCAAGTTCCTGGCCCCCGCGAGATAGATTTTTGAAAGGTCACAATTCAGGGCTATCACAAGCAAAACGTTCGACTCCATTTTAACCATTTGCTAAGCATGGTGATTCATGCCTGTTATCTCAGCTACAGGAATAGTACAGCATGATTAGGTGCGATGGTACATGCCTGTCGTCCCAAATATTCTAGGAAGGACAAGTAGGAAGATCTTGATTCAAGTCTAGCTGGAACGTAAAAATACTCTCCTCCTGTCCCCAAATAACAAACAAATACATATAAAAAGGGCTAAGAGTGGCTCAAGTCAGAGAGAACATGCGGAGCAACTGTGAGACACTGAATTTAAAAATCAGTGCCATCGGTAAACTCAAAATAAAATAAAAGGTAGACATTTAAAGAATCATATTAGTGATTTCTTCTGCCATCTTTCTTATCTATTCTTATTCTTTTAATGACTAGCCTTTTGTGTGTGTGAGATTTCCAAAAAGGAATAGCAAAACAGTGCCATTTCTTAAGAAAATATACTATATCTATAGTATATTTTTATTTATTATAGTACATACATGTATATATATAGTTATTGTAAAGGTGATAATACAGAGTGGTTGTAGTTGCATAAGCCAGGTAAAGAGTATGTTTCTTTTTGAACAGTGTGACCCCTTCCTACCTCTTTCCCAGTTTTTTTTCCTCTTGCCCCCACCCACAAGTTGTATAGTTCATTTGCAACATAGGGTCTAGTCTCACTTCTGCAGTTGTTCACCTTTGTTCCACCTTTTTTGTGCCCACCTCACCCTTTCCCAAACAGAAAAGCTTATAAACAAGACAAAAGGTTCAGAAAACAAAAACAACAACAAAAAAGAGAAAAACCTCATTCCATGTTTTAGAGTTCATTTTGATAAATATTACTTTATATGATCATATGCACTCATAGATACTGAGCCTCATTGACATTTGTCTTGTGTTTATTGTAGTAGTGCTATCTTTTTTTCCCTGCCTGCTTTTATCCTTCTGATATGGTTTTTTTCTTTTGCTTTATAGTTCCCTCTCGTATAAGACTGTAACTTTCTCTAAAATGGTATATCTGGGATTTGATATGTCTGTTTAATGATTCATGTTTATATAACATCATGAAGTTCCAGTAAGTCTTGTGCTCCATTTCATTGCCAACTCTGGGATATGGAATAATGCCTCTAGCTCCCCTTTATTTGATATTTGCTTTTGGAGACTTAGTCTTTTCTGACTGGGTTGTGTTTGAAGTGTAATCCTTCAGAGCTGGGCTTCCTCAGTAGGTAGAATTACAGCATTGAGCTGCTTCCTCCTAGCTTAGATTGTACTTTTTCATATGTCTTACTAGCCGGAATTGTCCATTGCTTCCCAGCATAGTTTCAAATATCCTAATTCAAATTTTTCTGAAATCTAGCCCATATAAGTGGTCCTGTTCTTATAAAGTACCTCCAAGTTTCTTTTAAAAAATTGCATTTTATTTCTATTATATGTATATGTATATATATATATGTTGTTGTTGGTGGTGGTGGTCGTAGGACTTGAACTCTGGGTCTGAGTGTCATCTTTAATTGTACTTTATTGCTTTATTGTCAGGGTAATGTATAGAAGAGTCACAGTTACATTCATCAGGGAGTAGGCATATTACTTCTTGATACCCTTCTCATGATTTTGTCCAACTTTGCTTCCCTCCACCCCCTCCCAATCATTGAGTGTCTTTCTTTTTTTTTTTGCCAGTCCTGGGCTTGAGCTTGGGGCCTGAGCACTGTTCTTGGACTTTCTCAAGGCCACAGCTCTACCACTTGAGCCTCAGTACCACTTCTGGCTTTTTCTAAGTATGTGGTACCAAGGAATCGAACCTGGGTCTTCGTGCATGCTAGGCAAGCACTCTACCACTAGGCCAAACTCCCAGCCCTAAAGTGTCTTTCTTAATCATATTAAGGAATATGATTGTCCAAGATTCCTATTTGTTAGCTTTCTTGGATTGAGAGATTACTTGGCTTAGGAATTATTTTGCTCCCAGATTCTTACTGTTGTGGCCAAAATGATCACTTGCTTTTAGAAAAATCTTTCTAAGATAACTGAGAATTTTCCACATGCTTTCTGGATTATAATTTAGACACGTGCTTCTTCTCTTGGGTCCTCCATTCTCCAATAGCCATTTACAATATTTTTGGTAGGCAACAGAGGTGAGCTTAATTGCACTTGAGTCAAAAGTTTCTATTTCATATTCCTATCTAGATATTGTAATTGCTAATGATTTCTAAGTTACTTTATTTTCAAGGTTCTAATTGAACTTGTATTTTACTTTGACACATTACCAAGAGATATTCCTGATTTGTAGCTGTTAAATTTTTATTCAAAGTTTCTAATAGTACATACACAGACAAGAGGCAAATTTTGTTTTGTTTGATTCCATGTATTTGATAAAATGTTTTAAAATGCCTTTGTTAATCATAAAGGCAGGTAATTAGATAAAGCCATTCCTGAATTATTTAAGTGGTATTAAAGTCAGTTTTTAAAAAAATTAGTACCTGTTTCTTTTCTCTTGGGGTATAAGCCATTGAAAATAAACAAATCATGCTTTTAAACTTTGAATCATGCTCAGAAAATGTATTTGTTTAAGGAGAATGAAACAAAAAGATTTTGACAAACATCCTTCCTTTGAACTTCAGTTTTTACTCTGTAAGCATTAATAAAGAGATCACTGAAAAATGTCAAGGCAAGAATACCAGTGTTAAAAGAAAATGTAATTGCTTATCAGCAAACCCCTAAATCTAGTTAACTTGGAGAAGGTATATTTGTTGATGCAGAAATCTTTTTGGCTCTCCCAAATTCCCCCAGTTCCTGTCTACATACAGGAAGAGCTAAATAAATATTGGATAGGTAAATGGGTGGCCCCATTATGTAACAAAACAAACAAAACAATGTGCGCACTCAAATATTAAAATTCAATAAACACATTAAGAAGTAAAACAAAGAATAGTTGCTAGTCTGGATATATTTAAGTGTTTCTCATTCCTAGAAAACCAGTTCATTCTTACACAGTTTTTTGTGACAAATACATCACATACATCTCACAATTATAAGTTTAATTTATACTATGAACCATTTTTTCTATGATACTTTTGCTTCTGTTCTCATTTTTACTGTCATGGATCATGATTAACTATTTTAAAGTAAGAATACATGATTATAAGTCCTGTGTTTAGAGCTTTACCTAAACCAGATACCATGGCTCACACCTGTATTCCTAGCTACTCAGGAGGCTGAAATCTGAGGATCAAGGTTTGAAGCCAGCCTGGTTTATAAGGTCCCCGTGAGACTCTTATATCCAATGAACCGCTCACAAACCTTAAGTGGCACTGTGGCTTAAGTGGTGGAGTTCTGGCCTTGAACACAAAGAGGCTTAGAGACAGTGCCTAGGCCATAAATTCAAGCCCCATGACTAACAACAAAAAAGGTAACCTAAATACCTGATAGATGTCATTCCTTCTTAAAACAAGAATCATTAATTTAGTAGGTTAAACTCATGCATCTCATACTGTTTTCCAGGTAAATTATCCTTTCATTATTTTGTATTTGAATAAGGATTTCTAGGTAGATATGTGGAATACATTGTAACTATCACAACTCTTTTTTTTTTTTTTTTTGGCCAGTCCTGGGCTTGAGCTCGGGGTTTGAGCACTGTCCTTGGACATTCCTCAAGGCTAGTGTTCTACCCTGAGCCACCCCACCACTTCTGGCTTTTCCTTTGTATGTGGTGCATGCGAGGCAGGCACTCTACCACTAGGCCAAACTCCTGGGCCCTATCACAACTCTTTAGTTCCTTTCTACTTTTGAATACTTGGGATGATCACATTTCCTTACTCTATGTAACAATATTTGTAATGTAATTTGATGCATTACCTCTAGGTAGAAAAATAAAAAAAAACATTAAGTGTGGATGTGAACTTGCATTGCAAATGGTAAAATCTCCATCCCTCCAGAATTATGGGAAGCTTCCAGGAACCATTGTGCTTTGTCAATCATTTGTTAATTCAGCAGAAACTACCGGATTATCCTATTCCTGAAGGATAGTGACAGGTGCTTGATTTGTTTTCCTTACCCCTTGTTGAGTCCAGTATGATACTCTCAGTAGCACAAATAAAATTGTTGACTGAATTCAATGCAAATTCAGGATTAAAATATAAAGAGCAGACAGACCCAATGTAAAACAAGTGATATGATAACGGGTATCATACCAAATGCACTACTAACCTTCCTTCCTAAGTGTTTTGGGCTGAATATTCTGTCTCCCTAAATTCAAATGTTGAAACCTTACTTCCTAATGTGATCACATCAGGATAGGAGATGGGTCTTTAGGAGATAATAGATATGGATGAGGTTATTAGGGAGAAAGCCATATGAAAGGGATTAGTCTTTATAAGAGACTCAAGAAAGCTGACTTCCTTTGCTCATCCTTTCATATCATGTAATATTACCAAATCATGGGATGTGTTACCTCCCCAAACTTACAACTCAAAAAGATTTAAAAGCCATAAACCTCCATTCTATTTGTCTTTATTTCTTTATTCTTTGAAGGATTGGAGATAGATTAAAACGTAATTAAGGATTTATGATGAAATTATTCATTCTTCTTTGGTCAAGATGTTCTTTAGGAGTGTCACTGACATGGGGTTGGGAGTTTGGCCTAGTGGTAAAGTGCTTGCCTAGTATGCATGATGCTCTGGGTTTGATTCCTCGGTACCAGATACACTGAAAAAAGCTCAAGTGGTAGAGTGCTGGCCTTGAGGAAAGCCCAAGGATGGTGCTCAGGTGCTGAGTTCAAGCCACAGGACTGCCAAAAAAGAAAGAAAGAAAGAAGGAAAGAAAGAAAGAAAGAAAGAAAGAAAGAAAGAAAGAAAGAAAGAAAGAAAGAAATGTCATAATAAAATCCCCTAAAAAAAAAAAAAGAGTGTCACTGACCACTGGATATCTACAAGCTTCATGAAAAGGTGAGTTCTTGAGTCTTTGGAGCCAGTGTGTCTCACTAAAACTGCCAGGATGCGTTTTTTCTTTTGCTAAGGTGATATTGTTGGTGAAATGGATAAGTGTAATATTCAGGGCTGTCCAGACTACCCAGGAACCTTCAAACTCTACTATGACAGACCATAAAATTTACATCCATAGAGTAAATGCAAATTATGTCAATTTGCAGGTAAAGTAAAAATGATTTCTCTTTTGTAAGGGGATAAGAAAGCACATTGACCATTTTGACAATCACATTCCATGCATACCTGATACTCATTTAAATTATAATCTTATATTGACGCACCCTGACTTCTAATGGTTTAACTTATACTTCAGCTTCACTTCATGGTGTTTATTTGATGTAGCTGTCAATTCATTGTTCAAAAGGGTTAAACTAGAGGGATCCATCGTTTGTGTACTATTCCTCAGTTAGTTTGATGTTGTATATAGGCAACGTACATAGGTGTTTTCATATATGTTCATATTTTAGATCTAACTTGACATATGATCAAAAATATGTGTCCTTTCACCTCTCTGAGAATGACTTACTTCACCTAATGTAATGTTTTTCCCATTGTAGGGAAAGCAGATTCTTCCTATAACTTGGCTATGGTGAATCCATAACATCCATTAACATTGGTGTGCAAATGTCCTTATTGCATCCTGACCTGTAACCTTTTGAATAAATGCCTAAGTGGTACTGATAAATTGCAGGTAGATTTGAGGGGGTGTGTGTGTGTGTGTGTGTGTGTGTGTGTGTGTGTGTCCCAGGGATTGGACTCAGCATCTAAGTACTGTCTCTGATCATTTTTTTGCCTTAGAGCTCTAGAACTTAAGCCACAGCTCAACTTCAAGCTTTTTGGTGGTTAATTGGAGATGAGTATCTCACAAAATTCCCTGCCTATGCTGGCTTTAAACTGTGATTTTCATATCTCAGCCTTCTGAATAGCTAGGATTGCAGATATGAGCCACCAGCACCCTGATTACATTTAGTTTTTTGAGCTATCTCTATACTGCCTTCCATAGTTGTTCTAATTTATATTCTCATCAACAGTGTATTAGGATTCCTTTTCTCCTCTCCAGCATTTGTTGTTGTGTATATTCTTGGTGATGAACATTCTAACTGGACTGAGATGAATTCTCAAAGTTAGAAAATATTTAAATGATGATGGTAAAGAGAAAGGAGTATAGAAAGAAGGGATATATGAAGAGAGATATATAAAGAAAATGATGAATATATAAAGAAAGTAAGGAGAAAACATGACTTTGAACAAATTCTCTGAATTCATGAATTTATGGAACTAGAGGTTCATGAAAGGATTTTTTAAAATAAAATAGTTCATACGAATGAAAATGTAGTAACAAATTGATCAAAAGTAACTGGAGTGTGCACAATGATGAAAATGAACAAAATTTATTTAAAAAATAATGTAGCAATATATTCCTTAAAAAAAAGGGTTATGTAGAAAATGAATTCTTTTTTTTCTTTTGCTAGTTTTTCTAGTCCTGGGCTTGAACTCACGGCCTGAGCACTGTCCTTGGAATTTCTCAAGGCTAGAGCTCTACCACTTGAGCCACAGCACCACTTCTAGCTTTTTTTTCATATTTTTTATTGTAATTAATAGAAGGGTTACATTATATTCACCAGATAGAAGGCACATTACTTCACATACACAGATACCCTTTTTCATGTCTTGGTCCCCATTTCCCTCCCCCACCCCCACCCCTCATCTTGTTTTCCTCCCTTCCCTATCTGACTTCAAATAACCAAATACACACACACACACACACACACACACACACACACACACACACACACACACACACATATACAATATATCAGATAACCAGGTGAAATACTGTAACAATATGAAATAACCAAGGGACAGCAAAAGAGATGAGAGATAACATAGTACATTAAGGACAACAATCACTCGTTATATGGCTTTTGTTTCTATGTCCTGGAGGTCCTTCCATTTAGTTTCATTCTATATGGCCTTATATATCTAAGTTTTGTTGTCCATTGTATGGTTAGTGAAGATCTTCTCCCACTCTGTCAGCTTTCTAGTTAATTTGCTAGCTATGTCCTTTTCCATACAGAAGCTCTGCAGTTTTTCCAGCTTTTTTTTTTTTAATATACATAGTATCATGGAATTGAACCTGGGTCTTTAGGCTTGCTAGGCAAGCACTCTACCACTAGGCCAAACTCCCAGCCCAGAAAATGAATTATTTTAAGGAAGTCAATGATAGTTAAAGAGGTTGGACTAGGCTGAAATGGATGCATTCCTGAATTAAAAAGGGAGACTTATAAAATCCATGATCACATCCTGACTTCAGTATTCTGAGCATCTGTGGCGTGTGCAGTCTTGGATTGTAGCTAGATGGGTTTTTTTTCCAGTTTATTTACAACCTATAGCAACTTTTCTCATTTTACAAAAAAATTAGATAAAAAATTGTTACCACATATCAAAAGGCCAAAAAAGGAAGACAAAAGGGAGCTAGGCAGATGATTCCAGTTACCCTTCTCCATTACCGAAATGTTGGAAATATAAATATATCATGAACAGTGAAGCGCTGGTAGTCTTGTGAGAATAAAATTCCATTATATGTTTAAGTGATTTAAAAAATATGGTAATAGCAGAACTACCATGTACATCTTCAAAATTTATATAACTGGGTGACAGTTATGTCATCTGCAAATATTCAGAATTTCTCACAAAATTTGCATTGGGTGCATTTTTATTTTCCAGATCCATCCTTCCTCCTAATCACAACCATCTGGTTTCTTTCTACATCTTTCTATCTCAGTAAAGCTAAAAGGAACAAACTGATCTGCCGCGGGCAAATCAATTTCTCATTTTCCTTAATGTGCGAACATGGGACTCCTGACAGTGATCACAGTCTCGGTCTGTGGATACAGTTGAAAAGTCATGTTTACATAACAGAAAATGCTGTCATATAGAAGAGAAAGAATAGGCATGCATCGGTGTGAGATGCTGTGTCTTAATATGGAAACTGGTTCTGTTCAACAAATAAACTTAGCATTTTTCTATCTATAGCATTCAAATGCCTCTTTCTGAGAATGTGGAAGGCTTTGTAAAGGGTGCATTTAAAAATTGTGGCAGAGAGGTGGAATGTATGTCATATAATTTTAAGGTTAAAAAAAAAATGAAAGCAAGGGCCGGGAGTTTGGCCTAGTGGCAGAGTGCTTGTTTAGCATGCATGAAGACCCAGGTTCAATTCCTTGGTACCACATATGTAGAAAAAAGCCAGAAGTGGTGCTGTGGCTCAAGTGGTAGAGCCCTAGCCTTGAGAAAATCCAGGAACAGTGCTCAAGCCCTGAGCTCAAGCCCAGGATTGGCAAAAAAAAAAAAATGAAAGCAAGGACAAAAAAGGAAAATTGTAAAAAGATAAAGTCCCAGGCATCCCTCCTCCTTCCTTCCTTCCTTCCTTCCTTCCTTCCTTCCTTCCTTCCTTCCTTCCTTCCTTCCTTCTTTCCTTCCTTCCTTCCTCCCTGCCTCCCTTCCTCCCTCCCTGCCTCCCTGCCTCCTTGTCTCTCTGCCTTCCTCTCTTCCTGCCTTGTTTTTGGGGAATGATGGCATGTATCTGCACTTCCAGTACTTGGTAAGCTAAAGGAGGAGGATAGGGAATTTGAAACTAGCCTAGGCTAGATTGAAGAGCCTTTTTACTGTCAGAATCCAGGGATAGCACAAGGTATCATTACTTTGATAAGAGTGAGGAAATAAAACAGATATGAATCTTCTCTTTCCCTTTTCTTACAAAGCTACCAGAACTTTACCATAATGACTTCAGGTAATCCCCATCACCTCTCTAAAGCCCAATATCTAGTCATCAGTCAGATGAAGTTTTCACTCACTCATACCTCAGCATGGAGATTAAGTTTCAGCACGTGAAGTTTTGAGGAACACATAGAGTCTACACCGCTGTATGGTGTGTTTCCTTGGAAGTAGCATGTAAATTAAGAGAACTTTTTGTGGTCTTACATACTTATCTGTCTTATATAGTGGGCTAGTAACTTTTGCCTCATTTTTGCAAAGATATGCTTCTAAGAAAAAAAATCGTAATTCTAGTTTATTTTAGCATTATAGAAGAAATGATCACAAAGGTCTCTTAAATATTCTTATATGCATTCCTATAGGTTAGCTCAGTTGTTATGTACATCAAGTATGTCCATATTTACAAAGTAGGTCCATAATACTCATTAATATTGCTCTTAAAATCTTCAATATGACCTATTTCTTAGATGCATTATAAATTTCCATTTGTTCCTTTGCCTGAAGCTGTTGATGTTTTTAAAGCATATTGTTTTATGAAAGTTGGCTTTATTTCTATTCCTCCCTGTGCAGTATATACTGTATAGCCTCAGGAAATTGTGTCCAACTGTAAAAAGGTGTAGGCTATTACATTTTTTTTGTAACTCTCAGTGAGACTCTTCCATTTTACAGGAATGCTTAAGACACATGGACACCTAAAGTCTTAACAAGGATAAGAAATCTCTACTCTAAAACTGGAGAAATAACATTTTAGATATTGTTACAGTTATATAATAATTGTAAGAGCTGAGAGTTATTTTTTAAACATTTATTCTTAACAATGAGCAAACATTTAATTGCTTGTTTACCATAATAAATGTTTCAGGAATTGGTATCACAAACATAATCTAATGATCCAATGATATACTTTCTATTTACTACTTTATGTGGCAGTCATGTGCTGGATGCATTGAGATATCAATGATATGAAGTTGTCAGCTCTATATCCTGGACTTGGATCTTAGTTCAGTATATTCCATTGTTAGAATCAGAAGTGTTTTAAGCCCTTGTCACAATAGAATCCATTTGACAGAAATTAGTGTACATGAGATATTACTGGATTGGATCTGTGGAGGAGAGAAATATGTGTGCATGCATGCTTATAGGAATGAGTGGAGCATATAGTAAGTAAGATGACTTGTGTGTCCTTCCTCTATCTCCAGAATCATGAATTGGACATAGGTCATATGACTATGCATATTACAGGCACCGGGAGAAAACTTTGTATCGACAAGGAACTTGATGATACACAAGTACAGAAAAGGAGATGTCCCCCATCAAATGATGAACAAGATAACTGAATATACAAAGGAAATTAATGCCCATGGCCCGCATTGAAGATTGTAGCCAAGAATTGGAAGAAATATTTCTTGAGGAGGTTAGAATAAAATAACATTAAACAATTCCAGTTTATTAGAAAACTGAAAAAGGATAGGAAGCAAAATGACATCATTGATTGACATCATTGGTTAAATATTTGTGGCCAGAAATATTCAGAGCGTTTCCTTTCCTTTTAAATACTTGAAAACTCTGTTTCTTCAAATGAGCACCAACACAGATTGGAAATAGGAGAGAAACAATGCATTTTTCATACTGAAACACTACATACAAATACAGGAAAGGTGAGAGACAAATGACCTGGAAGCAATGACCATTTTCTTTTCCTCCTTCCCATCAAAGCATTCTGTACCCTCTCCAAGTCAATCAGACATAGGAAGCTTTGGTAAACATTTATGAATCTGAGTGAATTACTTGAAAATCTACAGGTTTGCTATGAAGTTATTACTGGATCAGGGAGTGTTTACTCCTCTAGGGCGAAGATAAATATGACCAAAGTTGGTCATACCTAAGCTGTCTTGAAATATAAGAACATATCAAGCTGATACAAGCAAAGACATGAGAACAATGTATTAATATGGAATTACAGAGAAAGTTACCTTCCAGTTCAGCTTTCCTATAAGTTATTACCAATAAAAAGCTGAGCGTGGAAAATGGCAGGTCTTCTGTGTGTTGTGAAAGATTTTGACTTGTACTTTATGAGGACAGAGTCATAATAGACTAGGAGTATCTTACTGTGGGACCTATTAACTTGAAATCCAAGAACTGGGACAGAGCTGAAATATAGGATTTCTGGATATATAATCCTCTCAAGGTTGTTCTTATTGAAAAATGGTCTGTCTTATATTTGTATATTTCTGCAGGAATATATCTAATATTCTCATCAAAGAGTTCTACAATTTCAATGATGATCTAAACTCATTAGGTTAAGGGCAATATGAAAGTTTAAGAAGATCAGTTAGATGGCTGTCACTACAATAGGAGAAATAATCAAAGAGATGAAAATGGGGAGGACATTTATGGGGAGAGAGATTTGGAGAGGAAATAGGTAACAGGTACTGGCTGTGATATACTCATTTGAGATTTCACTGAAATTGGTCTGCTATAAGAGAAGGCAACAAGTCTGGGACACAATCTTCTAAAATCTTAGTAATACCTGGACTAAGCAAATATATTTTGGATAATGCGAAATCATACTTCTTGTTTGTTTGTTTGTTTATTTTGTGGATCATGGGGCTAGGACTCTGGGCCTGGGCGATGTCCTTGAGCTCTTCAGCTCAAGGCTACCACCCTACACTTTATCCAAGCCCCACTTCCAATTTTCTAGCAGTTAATTGGAGATAAGAGTTTCAGTTCCTTTTTTTAATGGGATGGTTGTTACTTTGGAGGTTAGTTTTGGAGTGATTCAATTTTTTGAGTTGTTGATATATTTTAGATATGAGGCCTTTGTCCGTTGTTTGGTTGGTGAAGATCTTCTCCCACTCTGCAGGCTTCCTGATTAGTTTACTAGCTATGTCCTTTGCCATACAAAAGCTCTGCAGTTTAATGCAGTCCCACTTATCCAGCCTTTCTCTGATTTTTTTTGATTCTTGATCCTTATTAAGAAAGTTTCGACCTGTGCCAAGGAGGCCTAGTGTATCTCCTATTCCTTCTTGTAAAGTTTTCAGTGTGTCAGCTTTTATCTCCAGGTCTGATCCATTTGGAGTTAATTCTAGTGCAAGGTGACAAAGAAGGATCCAGCTTTAGTTTTCTGCAGGTGCTTAACCAGTTCTGCCAGCACAACTTGTTGAAGAGGCTGTCTTTCTTCCATTTTATTTTTTTGGCTCCCTTGTCAAAGATTAGGTGGCCATAGGTCTGTGGTTTAATATCTGGGTCCTCAGTTCTATTCCATTGGTCTTCAGGCCTGTTCCTGTGCCAGTACCAAGCTGTTTTGAGAATTATAGCTCTGTAATAGAGTCTAAAGTTTGGAATTGAAATTCCTCCAGCACTGTTCTTTCTGCTAAGAAGTGTTTTTGCTATACGGGGTCTTTTATTATTCCATATGAAATTTTGGATTGCCTCTTCTATTTCTTTAAAGAATGACATTGGGATGTTGATGGGTATTGCATTGAATTTGTAGATAGCTCTTGGCAAGATTGTCATTTTCACAATGTTGATTCTTCCAATCCAGGAGCATGGGAGGTTTTTCCATTTCCTTAGTTCTGCTTTAATTTCCTTTTTTAGGGTTTTAAAGTTTTCGTCAAAAAGGTCCTTTACATTCTTAGTTAAGCTAATTCCTAGGTACTTTATTTTCTTTGAGGCTATTGTGAAAGGAGTTTCTTTCCTGATTATTGCCTCGTTCCTCTCACTGTTGGCATAAAGGAAGGCAGTTGATTTTTGAGTGTTGATTTTAACCATCCCATTAAAAAATGGGCCAAAGACTTAAAGAGAGTCTTCTCTGAAGAAGAAACAAAAATGGCCTATAGACACATGAAGAAATGCTCAACATCTCTGGTCATAAAAGAAATGCAAATCAAAACAACTCTAAGATTCCACCTCACTCCAGCTAGAATGGCCAGGATCAGGAAAACGAATGACAACAGATGCTGGAGGGGATGTGGCCAGGAGGGATCACTACTACACTGTTGGTGGGAGTGCAAACTCGTTCAACCACTATGGAAAGCAGTGTGGCAGTGCCTCAAAAGGCTAAACATAGAAATCCCCTATGACCCAGCAATTCCACTACTTGGCATTTACCCAACCATCCAGAAACAAGGACATACTAAACCCACTAGCACAACAATGTTCATTGCAGCACTATTCACCATAGCAAAGATATGGAACCAACCTAGATGTCCCTCAGTTGATGAGTGGATCAACAAGTTGTGGTATTTGTACACAATGGAATTCTATGCTGCTGTCAGAAAGAATGACATCGCCCCATTTGTTAGGAAATGGAAAGACTTAGAAAAAATCATATTAAGTGAAGTAAGCCAGACTCAAAGGAACTTAGGCTCAATGGTTTCCCTCATTTGTCATAATCAGTAGAAACCTTGGGCTCTACTAGCAGAGATTTGCAATAGAACAAAATCTTGATACATAAGGCCATATAATGTGAAGCTAATTGAAAGGACCTCCAGGATATTGAAACAAAAGCCATATAATGAATGATTGTTGTCCTTAATGTACTATGTTGTCTCTCATCTCCTTTGCTGTCCCTTGGTTATCTCATATTGGTATAGTATCTCACTTTGTTATCTGATATATTGAATTTATTTGTATTTGGATATTTGAAATTTGATAGGGAAGGGGGGAAAACCAAGACGGGTGGGGGGTGTGGGGGGGGAGGGAAACGTGTACCAAGACATGTGAAAGGGTATCAATGTATGTGAATTAATGCACCTTCTATCTGGCAAATATCATGTAACCCTTTTACTAATTACAATAAAAAAAAAGAGTTTCAGTTCCTTTTGTGCCTGAGCTGGCTTTGAACCTTCATCCTCAGATCTCAACCAACCTCCTGAGTAGCTAGGATTACAGGCATGAGCCCCCATGCCCAGCTTATACATTTGTTTTTGTGATTGAAACTACAGATTTAGGCCTGCAAATATAAGTGATGCAAAAGGCTGATCTTTTATCTTGACATGAATTGTTAGCCAAATATATTTTAATTTTTGCCTTGTTTGATAACTGGTACTGATCAGGTCTTAGGCTTGTCTTCTTTTTCTTTCCTTCCTTTTGTTTTAACTCTCAGCTTAAGATCTGTTTCTTCCACTGGTGCTCCATTTCCTCCATAAATTTGAAGCCTGTTAGAAAGTGAATTTTACTGTCGAGAGCTCCTTCGGATTTATTTCGAAGTGTCTTACTTTGACAATGGCCTTAGATTCGCGTCTGCTTTTCCATTTGACATGTGAGATTGAGCATGACCTTTTCTAATGACTCGTTCTTGAGAGAAATGATTGAAGCTGTAATTTCCCCAGGGAGCTCATCTGCAGAAACTTGTTGCTCGCAGATGTGGACATCTATGAATAAGTTTTGGGAGCAAATATAATATCAATTTATTATTTATTATTTTGTCTATTATTTCAATCTTACACCATCAAACTCCCACTGAGAGTACATTTCAGTAAAGAGCATGGAGAAAGAGACTACCTGTTTCTTCAGAATAGAGAAAATAAGTTTTAAAAAAAATACATACCCCAAATTTTCAAGTCATGATTTTTGTATCTTTTAAAGCATAGGAAAAATTTAAACATAATTTTCTGTACCTTAGATATTAAAGGTTCCATTTCTTCTATAGATTGGTTCCTTTTTTGAAAAAAAAAACAACTTTTTTTTGTTGGTTATGTAGCTTGAACTTAGGACCTGAGCACTGTCCCTGAGCTTTATTGTTTGAGGCTAGTGCTCTACCACTTTGAGCTACAGCTTCACTTCCGGTTTATGTGGTTACCGGTAGTTAAGTGCTTTATGGCCTTTCCTGCTCAGGCTGACTTCCATATAGGATCCTCAAATCTCAGCCACCTGAATTCAACTCTAGGATTATAGCCTTGAGTACCAGCATTCAACTAGACAGGCTCTTTTTGCAACTCTTTTCATTCCAGTCTTGACAGAACAATTGGGTGGTATATATAGTTGGGACAATGGCTTGAAACATCAGTTTTGGATTCTTGCCTCCTCTGTTGATAGGATTAGCCCTTCGTCCCAGGGCATTCAGGACCCAGATGTTAGATCACCAATCCTAGCGATTCATTACCTGCCCAAGAATCATAGAAGTGTGTTAGAAGATCCAGAATCTCTCTTTTCATCCTTAAATACATCGCAAAGATCACATGCCTTATAATTTTTTATATTTTTCTAGATGATGGAAATGAAAAATGTTATATTATTGGGGGTCTCCAAAATAATCTGTAAGGAAGTAACTTCTTTCCTTATCTTGCTCATCCTGAAAGGCAGAACTGATAAGGAAATGTGGACTAATTGAATGGTAATGTAGTATAAAAAATCAGCAAGGGCCAGGAGTGTGGCCTAGCAGTAGAGTGCTTGCCTTGTAGTCACAAAACCCTGGGTTCACTTTTATTTACCACATACACAGAAAAAGTTGGAAGTGGTGCTGTGGCTCAAGTGGCAGAGCATTAGCTTTGGGAAAGCTCAAGGACAGTATTCGGGCCCTGAGTTTGAGCCCTAGGACTGGCAAAAAAACCCCGAAAAATTATCAAAAAATATGTATGATAGTCAAGATGATTTTTTTCTCTAATCTTTGGGAAGCTGATGGGACTTAGCTGGAATTACCAGGTCCCTAAAGTCTATAAGATAGGGCTATAAGTCCTCCAAATGTGCATTTAAATGGACAAGCTAATGACTGCAAGGAGAAAATGTATTCTCTTCAATGATAGTGCTTACTTGATCAATTATAAATCACATTAGGATGCATGCTATAGAACCCAAAACTACATATCCACAGGAGCAAACTCTCAACTGGGTGAAAACATAAACTAGATGGACACACGAACCAGCATTCAACTTCATGTTTCTCATTTGCTATGTATTTAAATAGACTTTTCTTCACTTTCATTTGCTGTCACTATCAAGCAATCAACAAATGGGAGCCTCTATCTATGATCCGCTAGTTACTTATACTTAAAAGAAGTAGAAGGAGCTTAGAAATTAAAATTTAAAAATTGAGATGTGAAATTGGTTTGGGAAGCAGTAAGAGGGTTTGAAGCAGAGAGAGTGGTAATTGGGTGAGTCTAAACGAATCCCCCGTATACAACTAATTGATGCTAAAATTAAAACAAACATTTATGGAGACCTCAGTTTTCTTAAGATCTAGGTATGAAATGTTTCACAGAGATTCTTGGTAACAAAAGTTTATCTTTGCTTTACCAAGTGTCCATAAATATTTTAGGAATGTAGTGGTCTTGTGTCAGTGAGTCAGGTTGTTTCTGTTGCAAGTTTTGGCTGGTGGAATATCGATGGCACTTGTATTGAGTCTGTTGCTCGAACTGAGTAGCATTGCCATCTTAACAGATTGTATCTTTTATTCTACACATAGGGAACTTTATTACTTATGCAGGTTTTCTTTAAAAAATTGTTCAGTGTTTTGTACATTTTCTTTTTTTGCCTCTACAATGACATTTTTTATTTTATTTTTTCTTTCTATTTTATTGTAATTAATAGAAGGGTTACAGTTATATTCACCAGATAGAAGGAGCATTTCTTCACACACATTGATACCCCTTCTCATGTTTTTTTCCCCTTTTCCTCCCTCTTCCCCCTCCACTCATCTTGTTTTCCCCCTTCCCTTTCCTATTTCAAGTAAACAAATAAGTGTATATACACTATACCAGATAATAAGGTAAAATACTGTAACAATGAGAATAACCAAGGGACAACAAAAGAGATGAAAATAATATTGTACATTAAAAACAACAATCACACATTATCTAGCTCTTGTTTTGTACATTTTCATGCACAAATATTTTTCTTCAACTTTGAGAGTAGTTTTGACACTACTAGATTGTGTTGGTTAATTTTTTTTTTCATGTCAGTAATGGGGCACGAATTTGGAGCCTAGACATTGTCCCTGAGCTCTTTTGCTCAACCACTTTGATCCACAGCTCCACTTCTGGTTTTCTGGTGGTTAGTTGGAGATAAGAGTCTCATGGACTTTTCTACTTGGGCTGACTTCAAACTTTGATCCTCAGATTTCAACCCACTGAGTAGCAAGGACTACAGGTATGAGCCATCATTGCTTGGCTTCTTAATTTTATTACTGCTAGTATATATCATGACAACTGAGTTTTAAAACATTGACTATGTATTTGCCAATATATGAGAACCTATTAATTAAATCTCTTTATCTTTTACATGAGCATTTCTTAGGGATTTTGATGTACAAGTTACTACAATGAGACATAGTGCTATGCTTCCATTACCAATTTTGATGTTTTCAAATTAATTTTCCTTTCCTAGAACTTTGAGTAAAATGTTGAATAGAGGTAATGAGAGCACACATTGTTCTGTCCCTAATCTTCAGGGAATATATTTTACTCTTTCACCATTAAGTCTGATGTTGATGTATATTATTCATAGGTATCCTCTATAAAATGGAATATTTTTTTTTTCTGATCAAGCTGCGAATTTTATTTTTCACACAGGGGTTTATATGCCTCTTCAGGAGAGGCAAGAGGGGGTTAGGGTACTGCTCAGGGTAGGAGGTCAGGTGGTAGGATGTTTACATATCAATACAAGCAGGCAAGGGTTGCTTAGTGACCTTAGGGCAAGGAACTATGCAGGCACATTCTTATGCTAAGAATTCAGGGAGGGGGAGAATGTCTCCGACATATCCTCCCTAAACCTTAAAATAAGTGAGGGGCGAGGATTTAGGCAATATCATGGTAGGCATTAATCTGAGAGGGGAGACAGAGTCCCTGATCCCTAGAAGGGAGGCCATGTTGAGCAAGAGGCAAGACACACTGGCTGATGTGTCTGTCTTTCTGCTGAGGCCAAGCATCTTTTTGCGGGGGGAGGATTTTAATAGATGCCAACCTCCGTGCTATCAGGCGAGTCCCATAAGAGACCCCGAAACTGATGGCCGTTTTAGGCCGTCTCCTTGCAGTCTTAGCTGCACCTCACGCAGATGCCTACACCTGTCAACTGCAGGTGCGTATCCCTCAGGTGGGGATTACGGTTCCTCGGGGGGGCCCCCCGTAGTCCTCATACCCATTTAGCATTTCCCATGTCTTGGCTGTTCAGTACTGGCTGGAAAATTCAGTTCCAGTCCTCTAACGAAACTGCTGTGGGGTGGTGGTGGAATCAGGCAGGACAGAATATGTGGTAGCAGCTTCATCTCTCAGGAACTCCAATGGAATGTCACACCTCCTGCTGGGGTGCCTGCAAATTTCTGCGCAAACTGGTTAAAGAAGCTTAACCTAAGGCTGGACTTCAGTGACTAGTAACAGATTTAGACAGGTATAGAAGGCTTGAACCTGTAGCCATTGCCACTCTTGCACATCTGTTACTACTTGGAAGAAATATTTTTATATTACTAGTACTTGAATTATTTTCACCGTGAAAATGTGGTGAATCTTGTCAAAATGTTTCTTTTTCTGAGCTCATTATACTATGGATTTTCCTTTTATGTATATGGTTTTGACTTTGAATGGCTTTTGTAATTTTACCTTTCTTTCATTCTTTTTGTAAGTTGCTGTGGAAAGTTTTCTGGTGTTTTGTTTAATATTTTTGTTCTAGTATCCTCTTCATATTATATTCTTAAGAATTATTAATCTCTGTCCCACTTTCTCTTCACTGGTTTTACTTTCAGGGTGGTACAGATTTCATTAAATATGATTTTTAAAAGTGCTCCCAATTTTCCTTTTCCCTTTCTTCTTCTTCTTTTTCTCTCTCCATTTATCCTTGTCCTTTTCTTCTTTCTTCCCTTCCTTTCCTCCTTGCTTATGAAAATCTCATGAGAAATTGATGCTAATTTTTCTTTAAACTTTAGACAAAGTCACTAGTAAAGCCAGTTTTTTAGTCCTGTTTTTTTTTGTGGGGTATTCTATTGAATTATGAATTCAATTTCTTTACTTGTTATTCAGAAATTGTCTTTCTATGAATTTGGTTTTTTTTTTCCTCCAGAATTTCTGGCTTTCAGGCATACAATTGTTCATGATTCTTTGTTATATTTCTTTTCATGTCTGTTACCCTGACAGTAATAACCCCTTCTGAATTTCCACTTTACTAGTATGAGTCTTTTCTTTATTATTTTCTTGGTCATTCTTAGTACAGGATGAACTTTTCAAAGGACTGGTTTCTGAATATTTCCAACTTTATTGTTTTCCATTCTCTCTTTTATTTCTGCTCTAATCTCACAGCTTTTCACATAGCTATTTATGCTCATGATATTCTATCAAGTTGTGCTTTAGCTCTATTCTAATATTTTTGGTGTGTTGTATTTACAGCATAAATCTCTTAGTTGTTTTTCTTTTTAAAGTTCTTTTGTGATTTCTCTTTAGCATAGAATACCGAGAATGCACTGGGTAATTATCACTACTTGTGGTTCTTATGTATTTCATTTTTTAATTGTCTCCTGATTCCATTCTCCTGAGATTCAGAGAATATACTTTGATTTCAAGTTTTAAATTAATTAAGACTTGCTTTATGGTGTAAAAAACATATTATCCTGGAGACCAAATCTCTGTGAATCTGGAATGTTCTGTTGGGTAGAATGTTTAACCTTCTCTTGTTAGTGTTTTATAGTTTTGCTATGTCCAGTCAATTTGTAGTTCTGCTTATGACTTTTTTTCCCATGATAACTTCTTTTTTTTTCTGCCAGTCCTGGGCTTCAGCTCAGGGCCTGAGCACTGTCTTTGGACTTTCTCAAGGCTAGAGCTCTACCACCTGAGCTTCAGCACCACTTCCAGCTTTTTTTCTATGTATGTGGTACCAAGGAATCGAACCCGGGTCTTCACGCATGCAAGGCAAGCACTCTACCACTAGGCCAAACTCCCGGCCCCCCATGATAACTTCTATTTGTAGAAGTTAAAAAGTTAATATATTATATTCCCCAAGGATTGTAAAATTGTTTACTTAATTGGTCTGTCAATTTTCCTTCATTATTTTGAGGATGTGTAAATATTTGATAAATATGTGCTTTATGATTTTATTTATTGAATCATTTTAGTAGCTTAGTACTTTTGTCGTTATAAAATGGACTTCCAAATTTGTTATTGAATTTATTCTATCTGATGTAATTATATCTACCCAACTTTCCCCTGATTATTGCTTGTGTGGTGTATATCTTGCACATCTTATAGATAGCATACATATATATATATATAAAATTAGATCAAGTTATTGCATGCTACTATGTTGACAATTGTTGCTTTTCTTTGAAAAATTTTCTTTGCTTTTTTATAGCTTTAATGAGGTATTACTGAAAAGGTTGTATGTACATAAAGTAAAAAGCATAAGGTTTTGATTTACTTATATCTTCAATTACTATAATTGAATGTATTTACATATCTAATCTATACTTATGTAGTTGTTATTTATCATGATAATAGTTAAAATTTTTCTCCTTCAACAAATTTCAGGAGTTTGAAAACAGATTATTAGCAACCTAAAACACAGAATTATCTCTACACTATACATTATGTCCCTGAGGAATTATCCATTTTCTGTTGCTCTTTGCTCTATGCTCTTTGAATTAAATTTCATATTTTCTTCACTTCTGGTCTTGGCCAAGATCATTTCAATATGTCTCTATGAATTTGCCTTTTGTAGAGTTCATGTATATGTCAGATTATAATACAGGGTTTACTTTACTACACCTGAGTCATATCACGTAGGTTATCTTACAACTTATTGGTTTAACTTATTTTTCAATGACAGTATTTTCTTTTTCTAAAAGCCTAAATAATACTTGACTGCATATGTATACATATATATACATAATATTTTCATCATACATTTATTCATCCATAAACATGCATATTGATTTCAGGTAGAATATGTATGTTATTTATCTGCTCTTTATTCTCTGGGTCTAGAACAATGTATTCTCAGCTTCTTAAAATTATACATTAAAGATTCTTTCAAGTTGTTTTCTCTTAATTATCCTCTATATATAATTTTTATTTTTGGGTGCCAGGGCTTGAACTGAGGGCCTGGGCATTGTTTTTGATTTTTCTATTTGTTCAAGGCTAACACTCTGCCATTTCAGCCACAGTTCCAGTTCCAGTTCCAGCTTTTTTGGCAGTAGAAATGAGTTTCACAGACTTTCCTGCTTGGATTGGTTTTGAAGTCCTATCCTCAGATATCTATTTCCTGAGTAGCTATGATTACAGATATGATCCATTTGTGCTCAGCCTTCAGTATGTGAAATTTAATACCACGAAGTATAATAACCCTTTGGAGCATTACAAATCATGTCAAACATATCACGACTACTTCTTCCTCTCCCGCCCCCCGCCACACACACATACCTGTAGGGAAAAGTTTTGCCTCCTCTGGGTCAATAATGTCTTTTTAGAATAAAGTTTAGCATGTTCTTATGTATGTATGTATGTATGTGTGTGTTTACACATACATTTCAAATACTATTTTATTGATTTTTAAAGCATTTCCTGGAGGGGAGAAAACTCATTTCAAAAGATTTGCTTATAAAAGAATTATTGAAAAGTAACTGTGCATGAATTATGAAACTAGAGACAAAGACATGTCATGATAGAGCTATGCACCCAAAGAACTTAGAAGTCTCTGAGAGAGACTAACAGAGACATCACGAAATATAAAGCAGAATGAGCTGAGTGTATACTATGAGAAAACCATGATGGGCCTAGCCCAGAGGGATAAAAATGACTTTCTCATATGGATAAAAGAAGGAAAGGAAAGATGAGCAGGATTCCACTGGGTTTGGAACTGGTTATTTTACTTTGAGGAGAAAAAGAATATGAAGTTCCTCAGATTCTGGTTGAGAAATGATATAATCAATGAGTGTGGGAAAAAGAATGTAAGACTTTGAGTATGAGGACAAACGTCTTCCTTAGAATGTGTTCTGCTGGCATGAGGTGATTCTGAAAACAACAAAAAAAGAAATTGTAACTCTACTTTCTGCAGTCTGTTTTAGAGTGAAAAATCTGTTGCTGTTTAGCATTTCCTTCTGAGGCTTCCTTATTGCTATCCAGATTATTTTGCTTACATCCACACACACCTAGCTCACTTCTCTTCTTAAAGGAGTACAGTGGCCTCACAGCCGTGTCAGATGAAGTCTGAGCTCCTGGGTGAGAGGGCTCTCTCTCCATAATAAGGTTCTTTTATAACACAGGGCTATTTCGCTCAAAATAGCATCAGACCTCCAACTCTAACACTGGAAAATAATAGTTTCTTGTAGTTTGCACAATGCAGCTTGATAATTCTAAGCTTATTTTCTGAGTATGACAGCTCTACTAAATTCTATTTGTTAGGAAAAAAAAAACAAACCCAGTATTCTCTCCTTGTCAAATGTAACCTTAAAGACTGAGGCTTGGAGAAGAGACCAGTTTGTAATGTTTGGTTCGGGATGGCATAAAAAATGATTTAAAATGATCCCCAAATGTCATAATCATGTCATATGGGTTTTTGAAATGTGAGGTGTTTACATTAATTGTACAAGGGTGTTTCATTGCATTATTTCCAAAGACTATAAGTTCCTAGAGTTTAAAGTACCTATATTCTTTTTACATCTTTAAGTGCCTTCTAATCTTAATGGTCCGTAACATTCCACTGTGTGAATTTGCCACAATCAACAAACAAAATCAAGTATACAATATGAGTAAAGACAGAAGTGTTCTACTCTGAAGATATTCATGTTAGCCAGGCCCTGCACTAGTTGCTCACATCTGCAATCCTACCTACTCGAGAAGCTGAGATCTGAGAATCTTGGTTTGAAGCCAACTTGGCCAGGAAGTTCATGAGACTCTCGCCTCTTAACCACCAAAGAAGCAAGCTACGGCTCAAACTATTGAGATTAGCCTGAAGAAGAAAGTTCAGGGACAGTGCTCTGGTTTTGAGTTCATGTCCCAGGACTATCTTTTTTTAAAAAAAAATAATTTTTATTGTGATTAATAGAAGGGTTACATTATATTCACCAAATAGAAGGTGCATAACTTCACAAACATTGATACCCTTTCTCATGACATGGTCCCCATTTCCCTCCCTCCCTCCCCCTGCTTATCTTGATTTCCTCCCTTCCTTATCCAATTTCAAATATCCAAATACACACATATACAATATATCAGATAACAAGGTGAAATACTTTAACAATATGAGATAACCAAGGGACAGCAAAAGAGATGAGCGATAACATAGTACATAAAGGACAACAATCACTCATTATATGGCTTTTGTTTCCTTATCCTGGAGGTTCTTACATTTAGTGTCATACTATTTGGCCTACTGTCTCTAGATTTTGTTCTATTGTAAATCTCTGCTAGGAGAGCCCAAGGTTTCTACTGATTATGACAAATGATGGAGACTATTCCCAGGACTATTTTTTTGCCAGCTCTGGGGCTTGAGCTCAGGGCCTGAGCACTGTTCTTGGGCTTTCTCAAGGTTAACGCTCTACCACTTGAGCCACAGAACCATTTCTGGCTTTTTCTATGTATGTGGTACCGAGAAATCGAACTTGGGTCTTCATGCTTGCTAGGCAAGCACTCTACCACTAGGCCAAATTCCCGGCCCCACTGATATGTAATTTATGATACAATTGACATTACTGCCCAATGATTGATTTTTTAAAAATACATTGATTTTACTAGCACAACAATGTTCATTGCAGCACTATTTACCATAGCAAAGATATGGAACCAACCCAGATGCCCCTCAGTTGATGAGTGGATCAACAAGATGTGTGGTATTTATACACAATGAAATTCTATGCTGCTGTCAGAAAGAATGACACTGCCCCATTTGTAAGGAAATGGAAAGACTTAGAAAAAATCATATTAAGTGAAGTAAGCCAGACTCAAAGGAACATAGGCTCAATGGTTTCCCTCATTTGTCATAATCAGTAGAAACCTTGGGCTCTCCTAGCAGAGGTTTGTAATAGAGCAAAACCTAGATACAAAAGGCCATATAGTATGACGCTAAATGAAAGGACCTCTAGGATATAGAAATAAAAGCCATATAATGAGTGATTGTTGTCCTTAATGTACTATGTTATCTCTTTTGCTGTCCCTTGGTTATCTCATATTGTTACAGTATTTTACCTTGTCATCTGATATATTGGATACATTTGTATTTGGTTATTTGAAATTGGATAGGGAAGGGGGGAAAACAAGATGAGAGGTGGTGGTGGGGGGAGGGAAATGGGGACCAAGACATGAGAAAGGGTATCAATGTATGTGAAGTAATGCACCTTCTATCTGGTGAATATAATGTAACCCTTCTATTAATTGCAATAAAAATATATGGAAAAATAGATTGGTTTTTAGGGTCTCCCTTCAAAACTTTTGTTTTGAGACTATTCAAGTAATGTTATTTTATTCATTCCAACTTCTACCTTATACTTCCTTATATATTTACATATTTCATATCTTGTTTGCCCTTTTAAAAATGTTTTTTGACAGCCCTGGAGCTTGAGCTCACAGGTCCCAAGCACTGTTCTTGGACTTTTTCAAGGCTAGAGTTCTACCACTTGAGCCACAGCACTACTTCTGGCTTTTTCTGTGTATGTGATGCTGAGGAATCACACCTGGGTCTTCATGCATGCTAGGCAAGCACTCTACCACTAGGCTAAACTCCTGGTCTCCCTTTCTTGTCCATTTTATGTTGCAAATATCCTATTATGGTCTGGACGAAATCTGTAACTTTCCTATTTACTCAACAATAAAAAAAGAAAAAAAACCATCTTGCCAACAGTTTGGGTCCATCTATCCTAGCTTGCTTTTATGTAATACTTAACATGTTTTCTACTTTTACAAGCCTTTTAAAGCCTTTTAAAGCACTGTTATTGCTCACTGATTTATGATGTAAACATTGTCATATTTTTATCTTTCAGGTACATTTTATTCTTTCTTGTAGTTTCATGCTTCCATCTGGGAACATTTTCATTCAGCTTCAAGAATTTCCTAAAGTAGTTCCAAACTTCTGCACTGAACATGCTCTTATTTTGTCTAGATAGAAACATTTTTATTTTTCCCTCAGTTTTTGGAAAGTGTCTTGCATGCCTATTAAGTTATAAGACAATGGTTATTATTTGATTGTATGTCTTCCTCTTTTTCTTGTTTAAATGTCTTCTTTAAAAATACTGTTCTGTTGTATCATGAGTATCATAAGTTTTGTAAATAGACATGGAATTTACTCCTGCCTTTTTTAAGAGAATATGCATTTTCCCCCATGAATTTAAGTGATCTTTTCTTCTTTTATGCACATATTAATAGGGTTTGTTGTATTAGAAATGCATATGCATACAAAGTAATTTTAAATTGTCAAATTAAAATTTTATGAATTCTTACTTTATATTTATTATGTGGTTTTCTATTAATTTTCTTTCCCTATTTCCTTTACATGTCAATCATAGTTATTTTTTATTTTATTTTATTTTTTTATATTTTTTATTGTATTTAATAAAAGGGTTACATGATATTTGCCAGATAGAAGGTGCATTAATTCACATACATTGATACCCTTCCACATGTCTTGGTCCCCAATACCCTCTCCCCCATCCCCCCTCTTGGTTTTCCCCCCTTCCCTGTCCAATTTCAAGTAACCAAATACAAATGTATCCAATATATCAGATAACAAAGTGAGATATTATGACAATAATCATAGTTATTTTTAAGACTGTATTTTTCTAACATTTGATATGCTGTAACACTGCTTCTATTTTTTTCCTTCTAAAAGATCTTTTTTTCTTTCCCTTAACTCCTCTTACATTTCTTACATTTTCTTTCCCTTATTTCCTCTGTGTCACACATGGTTCAAGGAATCAGACAGAAAAATCAGGGTTATTTATCCCTAAGATAGCGTATAAGGTCCTCTGTGTAGAAGATATTGAAATGTCATTTTGTCACTGTCAGGACAATAGAGCTGTCTGGATTAGATGACAGTATTACTTCTATTCAGGTGAAGGTTATCTTTATTAACCTTCAGTTTCTTACTTCCTATAGCTGAACTTTGTCTTCTAACAACTACAAGACTTTAGATCT
The DNA here is from genome assembly GCF_031878675.1 of Megascapheus bottae. Lineage (NCBI taxonomy): Eukaryota > Metazoa > Chordata > Mammalia > Rodentia > Geomyidae > Megascapheus > Megascapheus bottae. Next base: position 54,183,273 of record NC_143519.1, on the reverse strand, counting down.
TGAGAATATACTTTGTCTTTGTTTTTGTATAGTCCAAGCTTGGGCATGGCCCATGTGTAAGCTTGCTAAGAAAACCTGTAAGCCAGGTGACAGTGGCTCATGCTTATACTCTTAGCTATGCAGGAGGTTCAGATCTGGAGGATCATACTTTGAAACCAGCCCAGACAAAGAAGTCTATGGAATTCCATCTCTAAAATCACCAGCAAAAACCTAGAGTAATTGCACAGCTCAGGTGGTAAGCATGCCAGCGGATCAAGCAAGTTGTGCAAGTGTGAGGCCTGATGTTTCACCTAGTACTGAGAAAAATGAAAACTGAAACAAATGAAAAAGAAACCCTATAGTTTTCTGACTCCTCATTGTTGACAATACTGAGTTCAAATGTTTTAAAATGAACAGTTGTTCACACACACTGTTGGGATCAAAATGTGACAAATAACTCTGGGAGAATTCTTGTGGTTTTTCTGAAGTTTCCTCCAGGGTGAATTTGTCTCACCTCCAAGTTCATCCCATTTCATGAGGACCTTCTTTGCAGGTCAGATTTTATATTGCTTTAGATAACTATGATATACGAGGAAAAGACATAAAGTCTCTGAAAAGGCACAAATAGAAGTAAAACTCTGTAATTCAGTTTGGAGGGAGGGAAAAGAATGTGAATTCAAGGCCAGTCTGGGCAAAGTTACTGACAACTTTGCTCAAAAGAAGAGATAAACAAAAGAACTTGGTTGGTTTTTGGTTCAAGTGCTAGAGTTGTTACCTAGCATCCTGTGTCCCTTTGTCCATTGTTATTAACAATTTCAAAAAACACAAAAAACAACAACAAAAAAGCTCTAGCATGACTTCTGGAATCCATTTGACTTACTCTACTTGCAGATTTGTACCCTAAATTTAATTATAGGCAATCCAAGCCAGGGGCCAGTGACTCAGTGGCCTATAATCCTACTAATCAAGATGCTGAGATCTGAGGATCGTGGTTGAAAGCCAGCCTGGGCACAAAAATCTTTGAGAGAAGCTTATCTCCAAAAAAAGCACTAGAAAATCAGAAGTGGTGCTGTGGCTCAAAGGGAAGAGCATTAGCCTTGAGCATGAAGAGGCTCAAAAACAATGCCCAGGCCCTGAGTTCAACCCCACAATGGACACACACACACACATATTGTATTTTATTGTCAGGATAATGGATTAGAGGGGTTTCAGTTACATTCATCAGGTAGTGGGTACAACTACTTCTTTTTTATTTCCTTTTTATTTTAAGTAATAAAAGTGTTAGATTATATTCGTCAAATAGAAGGTGCATTACTTCACAAACATTGTTTGTGTCCCCATTTCCCTTCCTTTACCACCTCCCCTCATCATGTTTTCTCCCTTCCCTATCCTATTTCACATAAATAAATAAACATATATAAAAATATACCAGATAACAAGGTAAGACTGTAACAATATGAGCATAACCAAGGGAATCTCAGACATCTTATAAGATCGTTTATCTTACATTTTAGAGTATCATTTTTTCTTCTGTTGATACATGGATTGAGCCTCAGCTTATACCAAGTCTTGGCAAATTTGTATAGGAAATAAGAAGAACCAGCAGTCATCAGCTTATGTAGGTAAGTTATCTGCCCTGCTGGGTATGAGAATTCATTCAGTGATTTATGTTTGCATAGCATTAAACTATTATTTTTTAAAATTTAAACAAATTTTATATGTTTTTCTTTTACTAATGGGAAGACTCCTGTTATCTGCTTACCACTAAGAAGTGAGAATACTGAGCCATTTACATTGAACATAGCATTTAGACTTTCAAATAGATGCAAAATTGACATCCACAGTTACACTACCTATTGCCTGTATTTCTCTCATGATATCTGTCACAAAGTCAGACATTCTAACCAAAGTATTAGCATTTGTATGGCATTGCTGACAATATAATAGATTTTATTCAGACTTGGTAGTTGCTCTACTACTAATGCATTCCTTATACTTAGGGTCCATTTTAGGATTCAAAACTTCTTTCTCTTTTGCATTCAACTTAGTTACTCCACTCTGTGATAACCTTCTGCCTTTCTTCTTCTTCTTCATAATTTCAAAAAACACTGGTCAGTTACTTTGCAAATTTTTCCTCAATTTGTCACATGACATTTTTCTCATACTTATGTTGAAGTAAGACATTTTTGGTAAGAAAAGTACAAAAAGCAAACCATATTTCTTAAATTATACAAAGAAGTATGTGACAATAAAACCAAAGTGTGTTCTTAAAGCCATGCTTATAAAGTATAATTGACCCTAAGATTAAGCTTATTATTTTCTCATGTAGAATTCAACTGCTTTTGGAAAATGTAAACACTAAGGAAAGCAGAAACCTTACTCAAATGTAGAAGAGTCTTGTCACTTTTGAAACCATCCCTGTGTTCCTTAGTAGTAAAACACTCAAGGTTACCCTTAACTTGTGTTATCCATTAATATGGTTTCTGTGCCTATGGTTTGCCTTTTCCATAATATAAAATAAATCAAACAGTAGAATATGTAGTCTGTTGGATCTTATTTCTTAATGCAGAATATTGCATTTCAGGTTTATACATGTCCCTGTAGGAACCACTACTGTTTTTCTTTTTATTGCTGAAAATTAATCTTTTTGATTCCTTATAAACTAGTAGTTGAAAAGCATTTGCCTTGTTGCCAAATTATTGATTATTATAAATATAAAGCTGTAAGCTTTTCATATGCATATACATAAAACTTTACAATACAAATATTGAATGTTTTCTTCTTCAAACTTTGTTATTTGTGTATTCTATGCAATATATTTTTATCTAGTAGCCCAAGATAGCTAATTAATGAAAATATAGTAGAAAATCACTTACACAGATCTGTGTATTCTGAAAAATGAAATCACCTTTAGGGCAGAGTTAAATAATCAGACCTAACTTTGGCAAAGTAGTTACTGAATGAATTTGTTAGTATGCAATACCTTTAAAGCTTATCTCTTATGCTTCAGTATAAGTGACAATATTGATCTTAGGGATTGCAGTGGATAATCTGAGATCAACAGCCGCTGAACTAAAAGTGGAAAATATAAAAACAAACATTATAATCTGGAAATCAGCTACTTAAAAAAACAATTATTGCTTCACTGGAACTAGATTGATACTTTAATAAGTATAATAAGTAACATATAAATTGCTTTGTGACCATTTCAGTTAAAATAATATATGTCCACTTTTTTTTATAAAGTGGCTAAGAACTTTTCTAAATTAAGGTTAATGCACTATTTGGGTAATTCACATTGATAGAAAATAGATTATAATTGAAAAATAACAACACGGATTGTCTCAGATCTCTTGTATAAGAGCTGTATCTAAAATATAGAAGAGTCTTCATAAAACTAAAAATAATCAGGTTAATTGCAGAATGCATACTCTTCCATTGCTCAAGATTTATGCTTATGGAATCTTATTGCCATTTTATAAATTTTAAGATGTCTCATTTTCTAAATAGATAGTATGCATGACATTATAAAGACAATGATCTGCTCTACATTTTTTCTTGTATTTCTTTTGTTCATTAAAAAGCAAACAATAAGCCTTTATCTGTCTTCACAAAGTCTGGACTCCACCAGCTCCTCTATGACCACTTACCAATAAAGCCTTCAGATTTTCTTTTACCACTACTTAATCACCTTCCAGAGTCTTTGTTTCTCACGTTGAAGTTTTGATGCTAGTATATTGTGACCTTTCAATTGTTCTCTGAACGTTGCATTTGATATTAGTCGGCAATGACTCTGGTGAAAGCCTACAATTGCTTATTCCCCAATGGCGATGTTATACTATATGCAGTTTGCTCTGGTTTGTCTGTTCGTTTTCTTTCAGATATCAAATCCAAACAAAGGTGCAGTATTCATGAGTTCCATTCCATGCTACTGAACTCAAGACTAACTCTGAATATATTTCAACCACAGGGATCCTTTAATAACCCTAAACCCACCATTTTCCCTGTACCAGCTTCCTGATGGCCCTTGCTGTTCTCAATTCATAACAACATCCTTGGCCCATTTCAGTTTGCAACTGCTTATACTAATAGTGAGAAATTCCACTACCTTTTTATTAACTTCCTGTAGTTTATTTTTCTTCTGCTACCCTAATTTCAAGTCTGAGCAATGGATTTTATTTCTCATTGGAAAAGATAGCCCTCCTCTTATTTTAGGTTTTTGCCTCATCACATTTCATTCTGTTTTTGAGTATATCATCCCATTACTTTTCTACATCTAAAGACAAGTGTACATAATTTCAAAGTCAGTTTAAGCAGAGTATTATATGTTACTTTGATTATTGTTGGGAGCAAGAGTGGAATCAAACTGTACTTTGATTTGCATCAGATAATTGCTTGATTGTCTTATTGTTTTTTGGCCTTCTCCTGTTCAATTGATCTGAGATTTACCATATGAATGTAACCCCCAACAGTTCCCTGATTAACCATCTGGATGTAACACCTGGCAGTGCCCTGGTCTCAAGAAGGGATATAAGCTTTGAGTTGAGAATAAACGGGCGCGGCAGTTTTTGCCTGGGCTGAAGACCTCCCGGACCCGATGTGTTTGTCTCTCTTCTATTTTTTCCAGTCCCTGCCCCCTATTTCAGGAACCCCAATTTGCTGCCGGTACGCCCCGGCATCTGGCACCCGAACAGGGACCCTGAAAATCTGGGACGACGGTGGAGGACCCCGCTGTGGTGAGTAACACATCGTAGGACTATTAAGAGAGGATCTTAAGAGAGTGTATAGTCAGGAGTAAAAATTATGGGTCAAGTTAATAGCCATAGGTCATTTGTACCGATCTTAACAGGCCTACTTGAAGCCCACGGAACGTGGGTGGAAAAAGGGGTGCTTCAGAGCTTCCTACAGTTTGTCGAGGAGGCATGCCCGAGGTTTATAGAGGAGGAATTCCAAAAAACCTGGCAGCAGATAGAAAAAAGAATTCAAGAATATTATAATGTATATGGCCCCGAAAAGACCCCAGTAGAGGCTATTGATGTATGGAATCTAGTAAGTGAATGCATAGATCCTCAACATGAGAATGCTGAACATAATCTTGAATTAAGGGAAATTTATGAGTTAAAGGACCCTTCTGAAAAACCTGAGGCTGAGCCATATGCAGCAGCCCAAGAGAGTCTAAGTGAGATCTTGAAAAGGGAACAACAACCAGTAGATATTGAGTATCAGAATTCAGGTTTGAATACCAAGGAGGAAAGTTATGATGAGTCAATGGAGGGCCGGATGGCTACGATAGAGAAGAAGTTAGAAGAAATGCTACATTTTCTATCGAAAATGGGGATGGAGCAGAGAGCCCCCCCCAGAAGTAGGAAAGAAAGATGACCCTCAGGCCACTATGGTGTCTGATTCTAAACCTTACCCCTCACACCCACCGCCTCCGGCTGCAGCCTTATGGCCTCAATCCCTTTTTCAACCTTTAGGCAAGCCTAAAGGCCCTAGCAACAAGTCCCTTTTAACAGGCACTACAACCAGGCACAGTGCATCGCAATTAAACCTGACTCATGCTGCTAGAGAGAGGGAAGATATTTCAGGGCCTCGATGAGTTTAGTTGATCATGATGAACAAGTATACCATCAACCTGTTCCTGTTAAACTATTACAGGATTTAAAAAGTGCCTGCTCCCAATATGGGCCAACTGCCCCTTTTACTCAAGTAATATTGGAGGCCGTGTGTGCTGGTATTGCATGCCCAAATGACTGGAAGCGGCTTGCCAGAGCATGCCTTAGTGCAGGAGAGTACTTATTATGGGAGACAGAGTTCACTGCACAGTGTCGGGCTAAAATTGAAACAAATGGGTCTAAGAACCTGCCTTACACTTTTGATCAATTGAACAGGAGAAGGCCAAAAAACAATAAGACAATCAAGCAATTATCTGATGCAAATCAAAGTACAGTTTGATTCCACTCTTGCTCCCAACAGATTATCACATTTGTTTGTGATATCATCTATTTTAATAAGTCATTTTATTTGTGATATCACCTATTTCTAATAAGCCACTTTTAAAGATTTGCAAGCAGATCATTTTGTTATAGAAGAATAGAAAACATGCAACCAACTAAGAGCCAAAGAGAAGAGAATTGGAAAGAAATGAAACCTAAGTCTTGAATAGGAATTGTTTTTTGAAGTGATTGTCAGTCATTCTTCAGCTGTGTATGTGTACAGAAAAAGTTGATGAGGGCTGGGATTTTGGCCTAGTGGTAGAGTGCTTGTTTAGCATGTATGAAGACCTGGGTTCGATTCCTCAGTAGCATATACATAGAAAAAAGCCAGAAGTTGTACTGAGGCTCAAGTGGTAGAGCTCTAACCTTGAAAAAGTCCAAGGTCAGTGCTCAGGGCCTGAGCTCAAGCCTAGGACTGGCAAAAAAAAAAGTTAATGAAACTGTGGTGAGGCAAATACTTGGTGATTAAAATATTGAACAGAGCTTTCAGCATATGTATCATTCAATCTGACTTTACACTAGAGGCATATCTTGAAAATGACTTTTGTTTTCTTGTGGATAAAAAGTAAACATTGATTTCCAGAACTGGTGGCTCATGTCTGCTAGTTACTTAGAAGGTTGAGATCTAAGGATCTTGGGTCAAAGTCAGTTCAGGCAGGAAGGTCCATAAGACCCCATTTTTAATTAACTACTATAAAGTCAAAAGTCTGGTGGGCTTGCAGGGTAGAGCACCAGACTTTAGGGAAAAAAAAGCTAAGGGTTAGTGCTCAGACACTGAGTTCAAGTTCTAAAAGCAGCACGCACACACACACACACACACACACACACACACAGAGGAATATACAAACAAAAAATAACTACAGGCATTTCTAAGAAGAAAATTCCAATCCAAAATGATTCATGGTCAATTTGCCCACTAAAGAACACATTACCATTGGGCAAACTAGCATCATCTAGAATTGTTACAATAAGTAAGAAGCAAGTATTGAGCATCTTTTCCACAATTACAAGGCATGGTCAATATAAACATAAATGTAGTGATTGTCTCACTGAAAGAGCTTCCAATAAAAAAATCAGACTATTGTGTGATGGAGATTTTAAGCTATCAAGAACATTAACATCATTAACATATGAATACATATAGAAATAATAAGCTTTTAATGGAACACTGAAATTTATATTGCAAAAGAGTAAAAGTGTAAGAAGAATCATAATAACTAAAGTTAAATTTTCAATAGCTCAGCAAGGTAGAAACTTATACACATTAGAGATCAGTGAAAGGAAGACAGGTTAGAAAAAGGATTCATAATGAAGCCCAGAGAGAGAAATAAGATATGGAATACATAATAGAGCAGAAGAGACATCTAGACTATTGGCAGTTAGATTCCTACGAGAAGAGATTTGATAAGAAATCATATTTACTATATACCAGATGACAATATACAAAACCAACAAAACTCATTAACATTTATGTAAGAAGTTTTATAGTTTTATACTTAGAAAATACAATATAATTTACAAATAAGCTGGGTATGATGACACTTGCCTGTCAAACTAAATTCAGAAAGTATAAATTAAGTGGATCACTCTATCCATGGAGGAGACCCTATATGAAAAATAACCAGTAAATTAAGGACTAGAACTATAACTTAGGCAAGAGGGCCAGCCTAGAGAACATGAGGTCCCGGGTTCAAACCTTAGTACTTCCCCCAGAAAAACAACCTGAGTACTTCCCCTGCCAGCCCCCAAAATCAAATGAACTAGAAGTCACCAGGTCTATAAATAGTACAAACCACTTTCTTATGCAATAAATATGAAAACAACATTCTAACAGGTGTGAGGTAAGTAGATAAACAGTTACTATGATTTTGGAAAAAGAGCATTATCTCTGTCCAAATATTTAAAACATTAGTTGTTTCTGTAACAAAATTAAATTACACTACTTTTTCTGATCTTCCTTTTTAAAAAATTTTTCCTAGTTTCTCTTGTGCTGCAAAAATTCCTATTAGGTATAGGTGGTTAATTACTTGTATATATATGCATAAGTTATTATTAAGAAAATGATGGAAAGTCTGTACTATGGATATGGGTAAAATTCTGCCATCTCAGGATTTTGCCTTTGGAAATGTTAATGATTTTGTCATTAAAAAATACTGGGAGTGCTAGTCCTAGGCTCCATATGTTGCTAGAAGATATCCAGATGCCTGAGAAATATAATACCATTCATTTGAATCTTTGTATAGTTTAAGCCATCTGGTACAGTTAAGTAGCAGACGCACTATAATTATTCATGATTGTGTTTGGTAGAATGTCGCTTGTACTGTTGGAGAGTAAACTGCCATGAGAGAGATGCTATTGGTGAATCTGGAAATGCTCCCAGCTGCAGAGAGATGTTGATCTTATGAAAATCATTTCATTAATTCTGCTGTCCGTACTCATCAACCCAAGATGAGCACCTGAAGACTTACTGAACTTCCAATTTTATATCATGTCCATTTTTTTCATCATAGGGCATATGAATTTGTTTCTTTTTTAACCGTTGGAGCCTTACATATAATGAGTGGTAGTGTTATCAGAAAGAAGAATCTGAATTTGATTCACTCGTTGAACTTATTTTGTTTATTGAGTTATGCATTCTAAAAGCTCCAGTGGCCTGGAAAAAAAACAAGACCATCAGAAATTCAGTGCCAGCGGAGTACATAGTCTGTTTCTCATAGACAAATAAAGCTTAGGTTTGGGAAACCCAAATCCAAGAATTCTGAAATGGTTTGAAGGTTTTTGCCAAGTAATCTATATGTAGGAAACAGTTATTGAAATATGATGTTAATATCTAATCAGCTGCTGTAAGAATCATTCTATGATAATAATTAGAACTTCTTCGGGAAGGAATTGTACAGATTTAATTGTGCAACCCTTGCTGGTGCTAGAGGAACTACAATAAGTATGAAATAGTAGAGCTTTGAAAGTTTTGCAATCCAGTGGGAGGCAGTTGACTTTACCCTCAAAAAATATGCTTCAAAGTTACTTAAACCACATGATAATTAGAATTTTAATGTTAACTACTGTATTTGGTTATATGACAATATTTGTAATAATTTAAGCCAGTAATTATATTTCCATATTAATGCTTGATATAGGTTCATTGTTTTACAAATTGTTGCTTTCATCTTTAGTTTCAGAGCCTCTGAACTCTTTAGTGTCTACCTATGATGTGCAAATAGATTCTACTCTCTATATACTAGATTTATTTATATATATATATATATATACAAACACTTTAGACCCACAAATTAAAAGTCACTATAACTATCTACAAGCTTTGTTTAGAAATTTTATTTTTCATATATTTACAGTTCAATGTTTTTTTGTTTTGTTTTATTTCTAATTTTGAATTTTTTATTGTAAAGGTGAGGTACAGTAGCATTACAAGTACATATGTCAGGTAATGAGTAAATTTCTTTCTGAACAGTTTCACCTCTTGCCTTGCTTTCTCCTGGTGCTTTTCCTCCAGACTCCCTCATCTGCAAATTGGATAATTCCTTTTTAAAATAATGTCCAGTGAGTATCATGGCTACATTCATTCATGCTTTGTTCCACCCTTTCTGTGCTTTCCCTTACCCTCCCCAAATTGGATAAACTTACATATAAGAAGGAACTATGTCTAGACATGTTTGCAGCCATGGAGAATTTGTTTTACAAACATGTCCATTATAATAAGTGATCATTACAGGCACTGAATTTTATCCTATACATGACAGAGACAAACAGGATATTTAGAGAAGTATTGCCAAGTCTGAGTTGTTAGTATCACTAAATTTATGGTGATTTATTATATCTGCAATGGTCATTTATTCATGCACAAACTTTTCTCATCTATTATTTTAGTTTTAAATTTGAGTATCATCTTATAAATAGATAATAGATGATTCAAGGTTTAGGCTTTGCACACGAATTCCAATTTTCAATTTACCAGTGTGTGCCCTGGGGCAAATTACTTAATTTCTTGCAGCTTCAATTTTCTTTCTGCAAACTGTAATTATATAAAAGTTAACATGAGGAAATGCTGTGAGGATTAGCAAAAATAAATTCTTTCTGGGAAAAATGCTATGACTTGTAGAATGATTATAATTATTTCATCTCTTTGTATTAAATTATTCCATTGAATAATATATTTCATTTTACCTAAGTTAGCAAAAATCATACTAATAATTTGTTACATAAAATCTTAAAAAGAAATATAAAACTAATATTTAGGATACCAACATATAAAGTCATTTTTCTTATTTTCCTTATTTTTTGTCTTTTAGTTTCTTTCCTTCCTTCCCTTCCTTCCTTCTTTTGCTTTTGAGTTAGAATCTCAGTTACATAGCCCAGGTTGACTTCATACACATGCTCCTACTGACTCAGTCCCCCAAGTACTGAGACCACAGCTCTTTTCCATATGAATTGTCCTTCCTTTTTGGAGGCAGTCTCTTAAAAACAATGACTAGTCAGGTCCTACATTTACCACAGATGTAGTACAAAACAGTTCAAATGCTATTTCATCCAATTATACTCTATGGTCTAGTAAATATTCTGAAGTTCTAATATCCCTGCATTTCAAGTGTGACTTGGTATAGCTACCAGTTCTCTAGGCACAAAATCTATTCTCTTAAATATTTAGACCTACAGAAATGTTCAATGTCATCACCATGTTCAAAATATGTAGAAATTAAAGCAGGAGAACAATGAAAATGAAAGAGCATATCTTCTTTCCTCACCAGATAACAGGCTCCTATGATTTTTTTTTTAAAGTAAATCAGCATGAATCAATGCATCCAGGAGACTTCCACAGCCCTTCACACAGCATCATCCATCGTTCCCTTATTTGTGTTCCTGTAACTCAGTGTTTATGACTCTAGAATAGGATGTTCCATGGTGTATTAGAAAAATTTGGGTAATATATCATTGTGTAGGAAACTGTTTGTGCATGTACTCCCTGTTCATTGCACTATTATAGTGATTTGTGTATGCATGAATTGTTCTCAATGCACAACTGCTTGCTGAAGGGAAAACAATAGCAAATGTAGCCTTATTAATTATTGGATCCTTGTGCTCAGTTTAACTGGTCAATAAACACCTTTAAGTGGGTTAGGGCCTTTTTGGCTAAAATGCAATTATAATTAAATTAATTAAATAATTTATGATCCTTAAATAGTTGTGCAAAGGAGTTTCAATTCAATTTGTTAGTGTGAGCACAATGTATCTTGATCAGTGTTACCCTTTTCATCATTCTCTCCCATATTCAACTCACAAGTATTCTGCAAAATAAAACTTTGACAATCAAAATAATCAGTATATCCAAAGGCATTCTGGGATTGCAGGAATAATCCCAGAAGTATATATATATATATATATATATATATATATATATATATATATATATATATACATATTTTTTTTTTCTTTTGGCAGTCATGGGGCTTGAATTCAGGGCCTGGGCATTGCCCCTTAGCTTCCTTTTGCTCAAGTCTAGTACTCAACCACTTGAGCCACAGGGCTACTTCCTGCCTTTTCTGTTTATGTGGTTCTGAGGAATCTAACCTAGAGCTTCATCAATGTTAGAGATGCACTCTACCACTAAGCACATTCCCAGTCCATGACAGAAGTCTTGATTACCATTTTAGAAGCATTACAATGTTTCTTTACCAAACAAAATTCTATAACCTAAAAGTGATTTTTGTAAAAAAAATTAATGTGTCCCATGTTCTCAAATTACTCTAAAGGTTGGTTACATAGTGTTATTCTGACAAAAATATTCTTCAAAACAATAAATTAATAATGACCCAAATTATCACACATGTAATTTTTAAAATTTAAATTTTAATGTAAAGATGATATTCAGAGAGGTGACATTTAAATAAGTCAAGTAATGAGTACATGCCTTTTTGTTTGGATTGTCTTTTTGTATTTTATTGCCAGGATAATGGTATAGAGGGATTATAGTTACATTTGTCAAGTAGTAGGTACATTACTTCTATCTATCTGTTTATCTATTTATTTATTTATTTATTATTGTTGGTCATGGGGCTTTTTTCATATATTTTTATTGCAATTAATAGAAGGTTACATTATATTCACCAGATAGAAGGTACATTAATTCACATACATTGATACCCTTTCTCATGTCTTGGTCCCCATTTCCCTTCCTCCCACCCCCACCCCTTATCTTGTTTTCCCCCCTTCCCTATCCAATTTCAAATAACCAAATACAAATATATCCAATATATCAGATAACAAAGTGAGATACAGTAACAATATGAAATAACCAGGGGACAGCAACATAGTACATTAAGGACAAGAATCACTCATTATATGGCTTTTGTTTCTATATCCTAGAGGTCCTTTCATTTAGCGTCCTACTATATGGCCTTATGTATCTAGGTTTTGCTCTATTGCAAACCTCTGCTAGGAGAGCCCAAGGTTTCTACTGATTATGACAAATGAGGGAAACCATTGAGCCTATGTTCCTTTGAGTTTGGCTTACTTCAATTAATATGATTTTTTCTAAGTCTTTCCATTTCCTTACAAATGGGGCAATGTCATTCTTTCTGACAGCAGCATAGAATTTCACTGTGAACAAATACCATATCTTGTTGATCCACTCATCAACTGAGGGACATCTAGGTTGGTTCCATATCTTTGCTATGGTAAATAGTGCTGCAATGAACATCAATGTGTTAGTGGATTTAGTATGTCCTTGTTTCTGGATGATTGGGTAAATGCCTAGTAGTGGACTTGCTGGGTCATAGGGGAGCTCTATGTTTCATCTTTTGATGAACTGCCATACTGCTTTCCAGAGTGGTTGAACGAGTTTGCACTCCCACCAACAGTGTAGTAGTGATCCCTCCTGGACACATCCCCTCCAGCATCTGTTGTTATTTAGTTTTCTTGATCCTGCCCATTCTAACTGGAGTGAGATAGAATCTTAGAGTTGTTTTGATTTGCATTTCTTTTATGACCAGAGATGTTGAGCATTTCTTCATGTGTCTATAGGCCATTTTTGTTTCTTCTTCAGAGAAGACTCTCTTTAAGTCTTTGGCCCATCTCTAATGGGATGGTTGTTACTTTGGAGATTAGTTTTGGAGTGATTCAATTTTTTGATCTGTTGATACATTTTAGATATGAGGCCTTTGTCCGTTGTATGGTTGGTGAAGATCTTCTCCCATTCTGTAGGCTTCCTAATTAATTTACTAGCTATGTCCTTTGCCATGCAGAAGCTCTGCAGTTTAATGCAGTCCCACTTATCCAGCCTTTCTCTGATTTGTTGTGATTCTTGGTCCTTATTAAGAAAGTTTCGACCTGTACCAAGAGGCCTAGTGTATCTCCTAGGCCTGGGCATTTAACTCTAGGCCTGGGCATTGTCCCTGAGCTCTTCAGCTCAAGGCCACAGCCCTACCCCTTGAACCATGGCGCCACTTCCAATTTTCTAATGGTTAATTGGAGATAAGAGTCTCATGGCCTTTAGTGCCCAGACTGGCTTTGAACAGTGATCCTCAGAACTCAGCCTCCTGAGTAGCTAGGATTGCATGTGTGAGCCACTGAGCCTGGCTACTTCTTGAACACTGATTCCCCTTCTCATGTTTGTCTCCCACTTTCCCTCCCTCAATCCCTTCCCAATTGAAAAATGTCTTTTTGAACAGTGTTAACACTCTTCCTCGTTTTTTCCTATTTTTCCTCCTCTCCTCTCCACCTTCTTTGATTTGGAGTCATTTCTTTTTCCTTTCCTTTTTTTTTCACTTTGATTTATTCCCTGATTTCTCTGTTTTTGATTTTAGTACACTGTGTCTTGTATATAAGTTTATCTGATTTGGGGAAGGGAAGCAGAATCACAGAAACAGTGGGACAATGAACCCAATCAACAGTGATATTCATTATACACCCAAATAACTTCTTCATGTTAGAATCTCTAAGATATTGTAAATCATAATGGAAATTTGTTTCTCAGATATTTATGTCATTTGATTTGGCTGTGGACTATCCAATAAACTTTATGCATAATTGTAACAGTAAGAATATTTCATCCTTTCATATTTCAATAGTGATGGTAATTCATTTCAACACCTAATGCCCTTATCATTCACTAAAAATAACAAAAGTCACTTTTTATGAACAACTCATAGTACAGTTCTTTTGAGACATTTGAAGAAGAGCTTCTAAAATGCAAAGCCTTCAGAGATCAGTCTGACAATGATCTCATTAAATTCAACAGGAGGCCTGAGTGGCAAACGGCAGGTCTGACCTGAAAGATAGATTGCTGAACATTTTTTTTTTTATTAAGACCTGGCATTTAGGAAGGGAGAAGTCATCACTTATCCAAATGGAATTAGAAATCTAAAATCACTTCAGAGAAGTGACTATGTTTTACAAAATGGAATTGTAGAGAGACTGCTTCTGTACAGTTTATTTATTCACAAGAATAAATGTGTGTTGCAAATAAAGAACAAAAGTAAGAAGAGAATGGGAAAAAATGAAAGAAACACAAAATGAAAACTCCAATGTATCCTGGAATTTAAAAAGCCAAATAACTGATCTTTATAAAGAAAAATCCCATTTTCAAATTATAACCAGTATTTGCACATGCTTTCAGAATTGTGACATGGAACAAATTCTGATTTCTCTTTAATGTAAGAAAATGAGGAAATATATTCAAGCAGAAACAGATCTGAAGAACAACGTTTTCCAAAAAAGTCCACAGGATATTTTTTTAAGGAGTTTAAAATACATTGTGCTGATTTTGGATGAGAGAAGAAATGTCGATCCTTTTCATTCATTTAAAGTATAGTATGGGAAAGGTTATGGAAAGATGGAGACTTTGTAATCCATTTTCTTCAAAGGTCAAATAAATATAACTAACAGAAAAGGTTACTTGAAATTATTAAAGATGAAAGAAAGATTTTTTTTCAAACTATTTGTAGTGAAGGATGCTTTAAGAGCTCAGGAGAGATGAGGGTGGGAAATGATTTATATATTTTTTCACATTACAAAATGTGTAATACATGATATTTGCCAGTTTTAAGTAGTGTACCAGTTCTGTGATATTGATTGTATTCACAAGACTATCACTCGCTCTCCACTTCCAGGATATTTTCATTATTCCCAATAGCAACTGTCTTGTATCATAAGATGCTGACTCCCTACTCCCCTGCCTTAAATTAGTCTTTGTTGTTTCTTATCTACTCTCTGTAGTAATAAATCTGTCCTTTCCATATACCTATATAAATGGTTCTGTCAGGCTTATTTCATTTAGCATAAAGTTTTTAAGTCTCTCTTGTGAAGCAAGCAATAAAATTTCCTTTTCTGTATTCAATAATTTCCCATTGAGCAGAGCAGGCTTACCTGATCAGCTGCTGATTGTTAATTGAGTTGTTTCTCCATTTTGGCTATTGTGAACAATGCAGCTATGAACATAGCTATCCAAGCACCTAATAGAAGGTACATTCATATTTTTCAAATAAAGAACAAATGATTTGCATCCAATCAGTTGGTTAAAAATTATTTGTTTTAATTCAGAGGTCAGAACACTGTACTTGTCTGATTTTAGCCATATATGAGTCATCAGGCTAAAAGACAGTTAATTACATCATCAAGCTCTTAAGAAACAGTGGAAGAAAATGAGTTATTGTAGACAAGCTAAAAATAAGATACTCAGAATTTTGACTACATAACTTTACACATTTCATTCTAACAATAAATAATACTATACACTTCTAAGAATAGTCAAGACATAAAAAAGCTAGTAAAATACACAAAGTCTTAACTAAGTTCTACTATTTATTTTCTTCCTTTTGATTATAGGCATTTTACAGGTGTCATGCCCAAAGGAACCATACACTGTCTTTTAAAAATATGGTATTTTACCAAAAGTATGTAACTGGATTGTTCAATTATTCTTTTCAGTTATAGATACAGATACAATTTTAGATTATCTCTTTCATATTGAACTCCATTTTGAGTGGAAAAGCTTCACTGTCTTACTACTAGAAAACTTCAATATCTTCCATTTAATATATTAAAAATAGATTAACGTATCAAAAATGTGATAGTATAGAACTGAATTTGCTTTGGGTAAAAATTACAACGATGATGATGACAACTACTTCTACATATCATTATGTTTAGGGCTTGAACTGAGGACTCAGCACTGACTGCTCAGACTAACACTTTACACTTGAGCCACACTCCCATTCCCTATGACATACTGAAGTAAGGAGATTGGGACTATGCCGCTCCTAAATAATTGGTCCCTGATTTCCCCTGATTGTTTCTCTAAATGGTTCACTTTTCTATTAGGTTTAAATTTCCTTATCTGGCTTGCTTGTTTGGTTTGGGCCTATATAAGCTTAGTGCTTGCTGCATTTGGGGGGCTGGTCTTTGAGACATGAGTCCACCAGCAATCCATTGCATCTCCAATAAAGACTCGTAAATTGGTCTTTTAAGCATGGCTTCTCTGAATCTTGCTGACTAGATTCACCTTACAACAATGTTTTTAAGACTAAAATAAGTTACATGCCATTATCTATCTATCTGTCTATCCATCCATTTTTGGGCCTGGGGCTTGAACTCAGAACCTGAGCACTGGCCCTGAGCTTCTTTTACTCAAGGCTAGAGCTCTAATCTACCGCTAGAGCCACAGCTCCCTATCTAGTATTTTGAATAGGTGGAGTTGATTACTACCAGTTCTGAATTAGCTCTGACAAATCTCAAATTATTTGTTAAGGTGACTTTGCTCCCCATCTTAGGAAAGGTGGTTTCCCTTTTTAAAATAATTAGGGACCACAAAATTTCTCCTGGTATATCATGAAAATTCTCTCATACAATTTGCTTTTTATGTTAATAACTTTATATATTTAGAATGACTTTTTGTTAACAAGATAAGCTATGATATCAATGTTTATAGTAATAACTATTTATTTATTTATTTATTTTGTGACCATGGGGCTTGAACTCAAGACCTGGGGACTGTCCCTGAACATTTTGCTCAAAGCTAGTGCTCTTCTGCTTTGAGCCACAGCTTCATGTCTTGTTTTCTGGTCATTAATTAAAGATAAGAGTCTCACAAACTTTCTTATTTAGGCTGTCTTTGAACCACAATCCTCAGATCTTATCCTCCTAATTAGCTAGGATTTATAGGCATGAGCCTCCAGTTCCCAGTCCAATTTTTTATTAATAAGCAGATGATTTGTACAAATGTTACATTTAATATTTTGATATATTTTGGAGAAAAGCCTTTTTCTAAATACTCTGCTTAATTTGCTTGTTCTATTAGTATTCTAGTCTCAAGATTTATTACTAGAGTATTAATCCATTCTGTTACTATTGTAAATGCTATCTTTTTAAAAAAAAAAGTCATTTACTCATTGATTGTTGTTGATGTGAAAGAATACTATTGATTTCTACACAAAGACTTTATAGCCCAGAAAACATATATATAGAATACTTATACTCTAATTCCCATCACAAATTCTAAAGATTTTTCTTTTCAAGCCTTTTGATTTTCTTTGTAACAAATTTTACTATTGTGATATAGGGGAAATTTATTCTTTCCCTTCCAAATTTTAAACTTTTCTTTCCTTTTGTTTTGCTGATATATCATGATATATCAGTCAGGTTTAAGCCGAACAAGTTTAAATCAGAACTGCTATAGACATTGCTTTCTTTCCTTTTTTTTTTTTTTTTGCCAGTCCTGCACTTGAGTTCAGGCCTGAGCACTGTCCTTGCACTTTCTCAAGGCTAGAGTTCTACCACTTGAGCTCCAGCACCACTCTGCCTTTTTTTTTCCCCCTATGTATGTGGTATGGAGGTATCAAACCCGGGTCTTTGTGCATGCTAGCCAAGCACTCTACCACTAGGCCAAACTCCCGGCCCTCCTTTTTTTGTTTTGGTCCTCTTGGGTGCTGTCCCTGAGCTCTTCATCTCAAGCTACCACCTTACCCCTGGGCCTAGGCGCTATCCCTGAGCTCTTCAACTCAAGGCTACCACCCGAAGCTTGAGCCAAGCCCACTTTCAGTTTTCTAGGGATTAATTGGAGATAAGAGTCTCTGGTCCTTTTGTGCCCTGACTGGCTTTGAACCTTGATTCTCAGATCTCAGCCTCCTGAGTAGCTAGGATTACAGGGGTGAGCCACCGTGCCAGGCTCTTTTCCTTTTTAATTTGATTATTTCTTTTTTTTTAAATTTTTACTTTTATTTTTATTTTTGTAAAGATCATGTAGAGAGGAGAGGGTTACAGTTACATAAGTCAGGTACTGAGTTCTTTTTTTTGTGAACAGTGTCACCTCGTCCTCATTTTTTCCTAGTTTTTTCACCTGACCCCTCTCCCCCACAAGTTGTACAGTTCATTTTCAATGTAGTGTCTAGTGAATATCACTGGCTGAATTAGTTTTCCCTTTGTCCCACCATTTCTGTGCTTCCCATTCCTCTTCTCAAGTCAGATAAACTTAACATACAGTACAAATGATATAGAAAGAAAAAAAAAGCAACAGAAGGTGAAAAACAGAAAAACAACAAGAACAATAATAAAAAAAGAAACCCACAAAAAGTGGAAATAAAAAAAAACCTTCTGTTGTTTCTATTTCTTGGAGTTCATGTCTACCAGCATCATTTTATATGACCATATATGCATAGCTATCAAGCCCTTGTGATCCTCTCCTAAGAATATCCTCCTTTGGTGTCATGGTGTGAGTGTTTAGAGTCCTGTATAATTTATAATAGGCATTCTTTTCTGTGAGTGCTTTTTGGAAGATTTATCATAAGTATCAGGCAAAGGTTTTTCTTTTTTGCTATATTTGTAATTTGTTCTGTTATTTTCTAAATTAATGTTGATTATTATCAAATGTGATTTACTTAGAAAATTATGTCTCTGGGATGTGGTCGCATAAAATAATTTATGTGTCTGTTGTTTTCTGCTAATCTTATATATCCAATTAATATTATACTTGATTCTAATATTTCCTTATTGATTATGTTTATACAGGTAAAACCGGTATTTTTCTCTGTGTTTACATTTCATACAGAAGGCTATGTAGTTGTTTTTTCAAGTGTGTGAGAATTTTCTAATACTGACCTATTGTGGACAGCATCTCTATATATTATAATTTAGCTGGATTTCAACACTACTCTCATGGAGGTAACTTTACATCAGAGAAGTTCAAGGGACTTAGTCCCATTACAACATTAATCCTGATTTCAAACAACAAACAGGAGTCTAAATATTCACTTGTAGTTCTGAATAAACAGCTATAAGTTGATTCTCTCTAGATGTTCAGTCATTGGTTAGTGTAGCTCATGGAATTTAGGAATGTTCATTACTTACTATATATACTATATATACGTCAATACTATATATAATAGTATATATGATATTAATAGTATAATAGTATGCACAATATTTTAATAGAATATGTACTACCAATACTATAATATATAATACTGATAGTACACATATAATTTTATATAGTATATATTATATAGAATAATATAAACACATATATGTACACACATGTACACACATATATAGTATCTGTCATCTATCTACAGATATATAGAGAGCAATATCTATAAATATTCTATATCTACAAATATCTACAAATATATCTACAGACATATCTACAGGTATATCTATAGATATAGTCTTTTTAATCTATAGATATACCTGTCTACACATATATTACCTTATATAATATGCATTATATATAGCATCATATAACATTATAGATTATATAGTATTAGTCATATATGATATTATATATATAGGTTTCTACAGGTATCTCTATATAGATATATGTGGATATATCTCTATCAGATATCTATCTACATATATATTTATCATAGATTAAATATTTATAGATATCTATGTATGTATGATCAATAGATAGACAGACAGATAGACAGACAGACAGACAGACAGACAGACAGACAGATAGATAGAATTCAAGACTTTAAAAGACATAGAAAAGCTTGCAGATGCCCTGGGTTCTTTCTTGATATGCGTCCTTCTACATATTTAGCAACCAAATATCACCCTAACTTCCATTATTTTGAGTTTTTATGTAGACTTCAATATAAAGTCATGCTTGTTTAAATCATTTGTCACTGATGCTGGTGGAGATTAAAGTTTCAACTCTAATCAACAGTTGATTACTCAGCCCACCTTCTGTGCTGGGGTTACCTAAGAGTGTCCTGAATCTGTCTTGTTAACATAAAATGAGCTGTGGTTGCACGGGCCGAAACCAATAATGAAAGAAGTTCCTATCATTGTTATTGCTGCTATCAAGGAATTAGAAGAGTTAATGGAGCTGTGCCAGGAACAGAACAGACATGGGAAAATATTATATTTCTTATTACCTATTGCACCAGTCCAGTAAGAAAACAGAAATGTATCACTTGTCCAAAAATATACCTCAATGTAAAAATAATTAAGTAAATAGCAAGAAGCATATATCCTTGAAAAATTACTGATTTGGGAGTAAAAAAATGAAAATATGGATGTTTCTCTAGAACTGAACCCATTTTCTGCAGCTTGAACTGCTTAGCATATCTGCCAGCAGGGGACAGGCCATAAGAGCCATTAGTTTTATGGAACAGTTGAAGAAGGGTCACTTATTTTATAACACAGGTGACTAATAGCCAGGAACAGTGCTGATTTAAGGGATAACTCTAGATTTCGGTTCGCAGACAAGATTTAAGCCTCTTTTGTCCTATGGTTGTGGTTAGAACAAGCTGTTCGTGGCTTCTTTGTCTTTTTATATGTGTGCTCCTTAGTGAGCTGTTATATAAAAAACAAAACCATAGAAAATTCTGCAGACTGAAGTGGGACAATTGAATCTCTGCTAGAGGAAATGATAAGCACCTGAAATACAAATATTGGGTGTCAGGATTTTTAAAACACCAGAGATTCTAGATTGATGAGAGATGGTGATGATGATGATGATGATGATGATGATGATGATATGTATATGTGTGTGTGTGTGTGTGTGTGTGATAGAGAGAGAGAGAGAGAGAGAGAGAGAGAGAGAGAGAGAGAGAGAGAGAGCAAAAGAGAGAAGAGACTGAAAATATACCTTTATAAACTTTTTTTGATCATGGCAAAATCACAAGATAGTACAAGTAATGATGATAATCACATATAGAATGGGGAGGGATGGAGGGATAAAGCTATAATGGAGCCAAGTTTGTATACTTTTTAAAGACTTGAGTTAATATTCTGAGATAAATAGTGGTAAGTTAAGATGGACACTGTAATCAGCCTGTAGAATAATCAACTAGAAAATAACTTAAATATATTATGTAGTCAAAAAGAGCAAAAGCTCTCGGCATCTACTCTGAACATCATAACCCAAGATATGATAAGGACACCTGATCAGCTATGTTTATCTCTGCACTATTCACAATAACCAGGCAATGGAAACAATCCAGATGCCCTACTGCACATGAATGGATACAGAAAATGTATATATATATCACATGGATATATATGGAATTCTACATAGCCAACAGACAAGATAAAATAATGGCATTTGCAGAGAAGTGGATGGATCTAGAGTGAATCATGCTGAGTGAGACAAGTCAAGATGAAAGGAACAAAAGGCGCATGGTATCCTTAATATGTGGCTATTAGATCCAAACAGTGCAAGAGTGAGGACTCAATATTTGCATACCCAATGATATGGACATAGTACAGGAAATAAAAACACAACTACATAGACATAAAAACTTATGACTCTATAGACATAATGTTTTATTACATTGATTAATATGTATCTATAATATACAAACCCTTAGCCTAATTTTGATTATGTTTTAAAAATTAAGAGTCTGTGATTGTATATAGATACTTCCTTCTTGAATTCTTATTTGTTAAACACGTTATTTGAAATACGATGTAAAAATCAATGTTAATAAATTCTTTAATAAAAAAAGTTCAGCCACTCTGGGAAAAAAAGAGCAAAAACTTGAGCAAATTAACTTAAACAATTACTATAAAATAAAACAAAGATATCAAGGAGGAAGAAAGGTAAAAATAATTAATGCATCTCCAAACACATTGAAATAGAATCCATTACAAATGTGCTAGACAACACTTGGTCATCAGTAGATATAACCCAGTTTAAAAATGCTTTGGCTTATGCCTGTAACTCTAGCTACTAAGGAGGCTGAGATCTGAGAATCGTGGTTCGAAGCCAGCCGGGGCACTAAAAAGTCTGTGAGACTCTTTTCTCCAATTAACCAGTAGAAAACCAGAAATGGCGTTGTGGTTCAAGAGGGAAGGTGGTCGCCTGGAGCTGAAGAGCTCAGGGACAGCACCCAGGCCCAGAGTTAAAGCCTCCCCCCCCCAAAAAAAAATGCTTTGGCTAGGTTACTAACAGTACTTTCCCTTTTCTAAAAAATTACTTTTATTGTAATGTATAGAGGGGTTACAGTTATATTCTCCAGAGAGTAGATGATTTACTTCTCACATATTTTGGGTCATGGGGATTGAACTCAGTCTGGGCGTTGTCCTGAGCTCTTCAGATCAAGGCTACCGCCCTACCCTTGAGCCAAGTCCCACTTACCGTTTTCTTTTTTTTTTATTTATTGTAATTAGTAAAAGGGTTACATGATATTTGCCAGATAGAAGGTGCATTAATTCACATACATTGATACCCTTTCACATGTCTTGGTACCCGTTTCCCTCCCCCCCCAACGCCCCCCACCCGTCTTGGTTTTCCCCCCTTCCCTATCAAATTTCAAATATCCAAATACAAATAAATTCAATATATCAGATAACAAAGTGAGATACTATACCAATATACCACTTACCGTTTTCTAAAGGGTAATAGGAGAGGTCCTTTTGTTCCCAGGCTGTATCTGACTTTGTTACCTGGTATATTGTATATATGTTCATTTGTTTATTTGAAATAGGAAAGGGAAGGAGGGAAAACAAGATGATTTGGAGGGGTGGGGGGGAGAGAAATGTGGACAAAATCATGAGAAGGGGTATCAATGTGTGAGAAGAAATGCACCTACTATCTGGCAAATGTAACTGTAACCCCTCTATACATTACCAAAAAAAAAAAAATCTGGGGCTGGGACTGTGGCCTAGTGGTAGAGTTCTCACCTAGCATGTATGAAGACCTGGGTTTGATTTCTCAGTACCACATACACAGAAAAAGCTGGAAATGGTGCTGTGGCTCAAATGATAGAGTGTTAGCCTTGAGAAAGCCCAAGGACAGTGCCAAGGCCCTGAGTTCAAGCCCCAGGACTGGCAAAAAACAAAAACAAAACAAAACCAGTTCTGCTGGGTGCTAGAGGCTCACACCAAGCTATTCAGGAGGCTAAGATCTGAGCGTGACTTTTCTGTGGCAGCCCCGGCCAAAAATAACAATTTTTAAAAAAGGCCCATGAGATTTACATCTCATGAAAAAGTCAGCAAAAAGTCAGACATAGTATTATGGCTCAAGTGGCAAAGCATCAACCTTGAGTGAAAACACTAAGACCCAGACCCTTGAGGTTTCGATCTTGGAATATGTACAAATGTGACACTGATTGGCCAGTAAGGAGGAATCCACTGGCATTCCAGCCATTGTCTTGGACCTGCACCCACTGCCCAGGCTGAGTGCTGTAGAAAAAACACAGACTGAGTTTGACAAGCAGGGCTCTGGTGGAAACACTCTGGTTAGGGAGTGTGGAAAGCAGGAAGAGGGAGGTGAGTTACAGTTTCAAGAAAACAAGCTTGATAAAACTTGACTGACTCCAATTGCAAAGTTCAGAAAGATGTAGACTGTCATTGGTGTAACTACCATTCCCAGCAATGGGTCTTATCAGTAAATCCACATTACTCTATACCAGCTGAAATTCTACTTGTAAAGATGAGAGTGGAACACCATACTTCTTTTTCCCTTTCAGCCATGGTTCTGATGGAAAAGGATATTACCTGGAAATCAGAAGGCAGAAAGAACTTGTTCCTTTTCCTATTACTTGCTGTTGATGTTTGTCTCGCCCCGTTAAACTTTGCCCCACAGTGAGAGTTGGATCTAGCCACATTTGAAAATTAAGTCTATTTTCTCCTTCTAGTCCTTGAAACAGCTTTCCAGTAATCTCAGGAGGAGAAGCCCTGGCTAGCAGTGCCCTGTGCTTGGAGAACTGAACTCCAGCAATGGAAGACCTGCTTCTGAATTCAAAACACCAGTGCGGGATTGCTCCTTGTGCAATAATAGAAGAACAGAAAAATGTATTTATGAAACCACTGTGGAAATAAATGAGAATCTCAGCACAGCATAGGAAAGAGATGATGGGCAACAGTGTCCTAATATGTTCCTAGCTTCCATGAAAGAGAATTAAATAAAATGAACCTTCTGAGAGCCCAACTATGGGGAAGAGTTTATAACAACATACAAGTGGAACATGTCGGTCAAGCATGCTTCGTGGTCCTTGAATTAGGAGCATAACTGAGAATAAAAGGAGACCAAGGGACCCAGAATTGACAGGGAAGAAAACACTACAGACAGAACAATGTGACAAACAGCAAATTCTGGGTTTCTACAGGGCAAAATTTGCACTTTATCATTGAAGGACTTACTAAAGACAGAAAAAAAAACAATTGTTGAAGCTTATACAGGCAGACGAAGTTTATCCTTCCAATAAGCAGGAAATAAAAAGATTTTATTACACATCTATTTATTATTATTTAGTAATTTCTTTTTTAATAAGTGGACATAAATAACCCAAAATTATTGTTCTGTTCTTGCCAAAAATAATCTAAGTAAGCCTTGAAATGTACTTTAAAAGTAAAATACAATGCCTGAGATCCATGAGGTTATTTGGCATGCAAATAAACAAGACAAATATGAATATGATGATCCATAGTAGAGAAACATGGCACCAATAAACCATAGAAGCAGTGCAAATGATTAAAATATTAAGTAATATCACAATAATATCTTAGGTATTTAAAAAGGAAAGATGAGCAGGAAAACATAAGAACATTAAAAATTGCTTAGAAATAAGTTTCTTAGTTTTACTAATTATACATTAGGCACTCTAGTAACAGCATTAGGGTTGAAAGTATAATTGCATGAAGTCTACAAAATAAAAATAAAATAACTAATATATGAAGATTTCCAATATTAATTACACACAGAAAAATTATAGATTTAAGTCACTGACTATCAGAGAAGAGGATCAGTTTATTCCATTTTTTTAAAAAGAAAGTGATATTTTCACATCAGACAAATGCTTAATATCTAATACCTACAAGGAACTCAAGAAACTGATCCTCCACCAAGCCCAAGAAACCAGTTGCTAAATGGGCAAGAGAACTAAAGAGATACCCTTCAAAAGAAGAGGTTAAAAAGACAAAGAAACATATGAGAAAAATGCTCATCATCCATGGTCATAAAGGAAATGCAAATAAAAACAACCCTAAGATACCACCTTACCACAATAAGAATGGCTAATATTCTGAACTCAGACAACAACAAATTCTGGTGGAGATGTGGAGAAAGAGGAACCCTATTGCATGGCTAATGGGAATGTAAACTAGTTCAGCCACTCTGGAAGGGTGTTTGGAAGTTCCTCAAAAACCTAAAAATAGACCTTTCCTAAGACTCAACCATACCATTACTGGGCATCTACCCTGAGCATCATAACCCAGGATATGATAAGGATACCTGCTCAGCAATGTTCATCTCTGCACTACTCCCAATAGCCAAGCGATGGAAACAACCCAGATGCCCCTTGGCAAGATTGTCATTTTCACGATGTTGATTCTTCCAATCCAGGAGCATGGGAGGTTTTTTCATTTCCTCAGTTCTGCTTTAATTTCCTTTTTCAGGGTTTTAAAGTTTTCATCAAAAAGGTCCTTTACATTCTTAGTTAAGATAATTCCTAGGTACTTTATTTTCTTTGAGGCTATTGCAAAAGGAGTTGCTTTCCTGATTGTTGCCTCATTCCTCTCACTGTTGGCACAGAGGAAGGCAGTTGATTTTTGAGGTTAATTTTATACCCTTCCAAAGTTTTGAATTAGCTCAAGGAGCTTGGGAGTGGAGTCTATAGGATTCTTTAAATACAGAATCATGTCATCTGCAAAGAGGGAAAGTTTTACTTTCTCTTTCCCTATTTGGACCCCTTTATGGGTCAAGGGGCTTGAACTCTGGGCCTGGGCACTTCCCCAGGTGGTAGTTCAAGTCTACACCCTACCCCTTGAGCCACAGTCCCACTTCCCATTTTCTGGTGGTTAATTGGAGATAAGTCTCATGGACTTTTTAGTGCCCAGGCTGTCTTTGAACTGCAATCCTCAGATGTCAGCCTTTTGAGTAGCTAGAGTTATAAACATGAGCCACCTTGCCTGGCCAATCTTGCTTTTGTACTTATAGAATCTTAAAGTCATTTGCACTTGGGTTTTTCCAGTAAGTCTTTTCTAAAATAGAAATTTCATTAAAAATGTAAATCTCACTTGTATGCATCAAAACAGCTTGTAAGTATTCTAGCAAACATTTTACTAAGTGACCTACTCTGTATGTTTCTTCACATAAAATTCTAGTGAAAATAAGCAGAGATGGGGAATGGAGAAAAATTCTTTCCGGGGACATTCTCATAGGTTGCTGTTACAGCATAGTCTCTTGCTTTGCCCAACTTAAGACATGAGCCCAGTCAAGCAAAAATCTCTTCCATTGAAAATGATAAAATTGAAGAACAAAGTAAACAAGGGACAAAAATGTTAATATATATATCCCAATAAAAAGTTGTATCATACCTGTAATAGGAGTTCCATATGGAACAAGCAAAGTTCCATGAGCATCAGACAAAGCAGCTAGAAGTAATCCCTGGAGAGATAAAGAATAGGGATTTTCCAAACCAATTGAAATATACCATGTAGAATACATGTAAAGTGAGTCCATTGAGGTATGGTACAAGTAAACTATTTTAAAAGGGAAAAAAGAAAGAAAATTTAAAATTATTGTACAAAATACTATCTTTCCAAAAGGGCATGAAATGACTTTCAAACATGAAAAGAATCACAGGCAGAAAAGAGACTACATGAAAGCGCTGAGTAAGAACACCAACCTATAACTTATTATCCAACAAAAGTTTCCTCCACAAATAAAATCATTTTCTCAGTCATGTCTAGACTCGTTGCTCACGTATTTTTACCAAGAGAAATGCTATAAGATCTCTGACACTGACCAAACCCCAGCAAAAACAAAAACAAAAACAAAAAACTATTTCAACCAGAGACAGAATTGTAGAAAAATGAAGAGAGCTGGAAAGCTTACATATGTTAGCAGATATAAATAAACACAAATGGTAAGATTGTATACAATAGCAACATCTTGTGAAATCTAAAGTCTATCACAGAAAAAAGGAAGACGTCAATTGAGTTAAACTATTGTACCATCCTAACAGTACTGGGTAAATTGTTGAACTAATGCTTTAAATCACAGTGTATGCCAAGAATATATATTCATTTGTAACTTCTGAAAATGTAATAAAAGTCTCTTATTCTGACTCATGTGTGTAACAGAGAACACACATGAATGTGTAAACATATGTGTACCTATGTAGAGTATATCAAGCTGAGAGAGAGCCAATGGAAAACAAGAGACACTAGAAGTAGGTAAGGAAGAACCCATCTTCCAAGTTCTGAACTAGTCTCAACCTCTCTGTTTATTGAATGGGCAGTGCATTTTATGACATAGATAACCAAGGAAGACAAAGTATTTTGGCCATTGAAACGTTATGTGGCTATCTGATGAGCTAAAAGTCAAGGTCCTGTTTCTTCCCTTAGATCTGTGCTTTATATATATTTTGCAAAATCAAACATTTAGCACACAGATTTTCATCACATCCATTCTTTACACACCTTGGCCTGGGTTACAAATATCTCACAAATGCCTGGCTGCTTTCTGCTGATTATTTACAACCATATGGTTGCATTCCTCTCTTTGCACACATCTCTGCATGATGGCTTCTACACACACACACACACACATACACGCTCACACCAACATATACACTATATATACACACATCACACATATATTATGTATCATATATATGTATATGTGAAACACGTTAACTAGAAAAAGAGTTCATAAAAGCACTAAAAGGAAAGTTGATGATCATAAAATGTGCATTAGAATGCCATAAAACATGCAAGTTAGTTGCAAAGAAATTGTAAAATGGTTGTTCTTTTTTATTATTTAGAGAATATGTTATTAGTTTTTATAATCAAGCCCGTGTAGATAAGACCTTACATATTTAGTACAGTGTGTTTACCCCTGTACAAATGAAAAACATTAAATTTAATGTTTC
Organism: Megascapheus bottae; assembly: GCF_031878675.1. Classification (NCBI taxonomy): domain Eukaryota; kingdom Metazoa; phylum Chordata; class Mammalia; order Rodentia; family Geomyidae; genus Megascapheus; species Megascapheus bottae. Next base: position 54,154,967 of record NC_143519.1, on the reverse strand, counting down.
TAGACCATTATGGCTATTAATTTCTGTACAGTGCCAACTCAAGACGGTAAACTGGTATACTTTTCCCAAAGTTGAGAGCACAGCTAAAGTTTCCAAAAATTCAAATTATATGTATATATATATTTACACAAAAAGATCAATAGTAGAAGTGTGTTATGCATCAATAGCAGCAACAGCTTTTCCAGGTTCTGCAGTCATCTGAATAAAATTAGACATCCTGCAATACTCCATTAATAAAAAGAAAATAATAAAAAAGAAAACTCCAGAAAAATGTGAAGTTCTGTTACTGTTGTGGTTCCTGACACCATTTTTTTATTAGCTTCTCAATCATCATCTGGAAAGAAAACATTCTTGAGTAACATCATTAAAAACAGCTCCGATAAAGCAGTCATTACTACATATTATAAATCAGGTACAAAGTATTTTATATTCATAGAAGGATGATACAGTACAGTCTTATGTCTATAATACGAGAGGATACAGTTAAAAGGCATTACTGAGACTTGATTTTATTTTTTCCAGCAGAAGGCCCAAGGGATGGCCCAGAGCTCTGTAAAGAAATGCACTTTCTGTGTGACATCACCGCATTTGTTAGGAAATGGAAAGACTTAGAAAAAATCATATTAAGTGAAGTAAGCCAGACTCAAAGGAACATAGGCTCATGGTTTCCCTCATTTGTCATAATCAGTAGAAACTTTGGGCTCTCATAGTAGAGATTTGCAACAGAGCAAAACCTAGATACATAAGGCCATATAGTATGACGCTAAATGAAAGGACCTCTAAGATATAGAAACAAAAGCCATATAATGAGTGATTGTTATCCTTAATGTACTATGTTATCTCTCATCTCTTTTGCTGTCCCTTGGTTATCTCATATTGTTACAGTATCTCACTTTGTTATCTGATATATTGGATATATTTGTATTTGGTTATTTGAAATTGGATAGGGAAGGGGGAAAAACAAGATGAGGGGTGGGGGTGGGGGGAGGGAAATGGGGACCAAGACGTGAGAAAGGGTATCAATGTATGTGAAGTAATGCACCTTCTATCTGGTGAATATAATGTAACCCTTCTATTAATTACAATAAAAATATATGGGAAAAAAGAAAAAAAAGAAATGCACTTTCTTTGAAAGGATTTCCTCCCATTTGTGGTACAGTTCTAAGTTTTCACTGTATCAGCTACAAATTGTTTGAAAATGGAGGCATAGGAGCAAGAAGAAGAAAAAAACACACACAACAAAACAAAAACACTGGATTTGTTACAAAGATGACTGAATGAAGGCAAGCAAGACTCAACCTAACGAAACAAACTGCATCTTCAATCAAACTGCATCTTCACTCAGAGCAAATATGAATGACCTAATTTAAAGATGAAAACATTTCTTTTTTCCCTCCCTTTCTCTCCTTCCCTCTCTCCTTCCTTCCCTCTCTCCCCTCCCTCCCTCCCTTCTTCCCTCCCTCCCAATATGTCAGGACCAAGTCGAATTAAAACCAGGTGACATTTTCTTCAAAGGCTCTATTTCTGAATATAACTCATTCTTCATGATTTTATCATTCTGTACTATCAGGGATATTATCTCCCTTCCTTCCTTCCTTCCTTCCTTCCTTCCTTCCTTCCTTCCTTCCTTCCTTCCTTCCTTCTCTCTTCCTTAGTCCTTCCCTCCTCTCCCTCAATTCTACCTCTCTCCCTCTCTGTATCTTCCCTCTAAGCTATTTGCTTAATTCCTCCCTTTTACTTCAGCACTATGGAGTTTTCAATGGCTCTCCTTGGTGGCTGACTGTTCCTCCACCGTAGAGCTCTGCTGTGAGTTTAGATTTCTCACTGTCACTACCTAGTGTGCTTGCTATCAGCAGAAAAGCAATCAGGTCATTACATCCTCTCTAAAGGTGAATCCCTTTAGTTCTCTTTCCTTCTTCAGTCCTCTGGTATCTTTAGAAACATTGAATTTTAATCTTGGCACCAGTGGCTCATGGTTGTAATCTTCATTTCTCAGGAAGCTGAGATCTGGAATCATGGTTGAAAGGTAGCACAGGCAGAAAGGTCTGTGAGGACTCTAATCTCCAGGAAACTACTCCCCACAAAAAGCCAGAAGTGAATCTGTGTCTCAAGTGATAGAGCATACCTTGAACAAAAGAAGCTCAGAGACAGAGCCCAGACCCTGAATTCAAGTCCCAAGACACACACACACACACACACACACACACACACACACACACACACACACACACACACACACCAAAAGAAAACCACTTAATTTTACATGGACTGTTCTAGGTGTTTATCACAGTGTTAGTCTACTACAAAATCTCTGTCCTTTGCAGATACAGTAGTATCTCTTGGATACTTTGAAAAGTTTAATAAATGTAATGTATGTAGACCAGTATTATTACAATATTACAAAGGTCAGTTAAAAGCTGTTTAAGCATCCTCCATCTTCTGCCAGTATCTGCAATAACAGCATAGTTTACTATGCCAGGTTCTTCCTCTCCAACATTTGGTCCTATCAGGCATTCTGCAAAATAGAGAGGAATATACATACATACCATGGTCATTTCTTTATGCATCCACTTACATTTCATTTCTTCCTGAATTTATTACTTTCAGCTGGATCGCAAAACAGCTTCTACTGAAAATCACCTATCAAACTTAAATAGCTACGTGTAAGACATTAAATGATAGTTCTTCATGTATGAATCAGCCCCACCCACCTTTCCTGGCTGTGACATTTTTTAGAACTATTCTAAGAAGCTTCCTGTTGCCTACTACTTTTAATTGAATTTTATCTCACAGGCAATTTTTTCATATCTAATTGCCTTTTGTGTTAACATAATATCTTTTTGTAATGTTTTTGAAGGCATCTTAAGAACCAGTATTTGAATTGAAGCTTAAATTCAAAAGCCTGTGTTATTCTTATTAAGACAGTACTACTCCCAATAATACAATGAAATCATTCAACAGCGTTAACAATATTTTAGGAGAATACATTCTATCCAGTTTCAGTGTAGAGGATCAGTTTCTGCTTAGAAGCAGACTTGAGTATCTGCTTCGAGGATACATTTGAAACTTTATTCTTTCCACCACAAACCATTCTTCCCATAGCATACCCTATAAGACTGTTAGTGATCTCTTAGAAGGCAATGACAAATGCATAAAGAGCATTATGCAAAAATAGTTAGAGATGAGAACTCAAGCATGTCTGCCCTTCAACAGCCAATTCTCCTGTCCTGTGATTCCCTTAATTGTGTTGGTAGTAGGAATAAAAATGGAATGAAGTAAACAAAATTGATGAAACTCTTACTGAGATGAGACTTTCTAAATAACTATAAACAAAATAGTAATATGAGGCCTAGCACTGGCTGGTCACACCTGTAATCCTGGCTACTTAGGAGGTTGAGATCTGAAGATCGTGGTTTAAAGCCAGCCCAGGTAGAAAAGTCCATGAAACTCTTCTTTTTTTTTTTCCAGAAAAAGCTCTAAGTGGTATCTCTGTGTTCAAGTAGTAGTGCTAACTGCATTGAGCAGATGAAGTTTAAGGACTAAATCCAAACCCTGAGTTCAAGTCCCAGGACTGGCAGTAATAATAATAATAATAATAATAACAATAGTCATAATAATAATAAGTAATATGGATATTTGACAAGACCCCTTGAGAAACTGTTCCCTGGATAGACCATGGATCTCTTATTTTCCTATGAGAGCCTATTTAAATTTCTCACATCACTCATTCATGCCATCAGCACACAGGGTAGAGGGATATATTCAGAGAAATAGGGGAGGCTTAATTCCTACTGAAGTGAGTAATACCACAACACAGATGCTTGTGAATTATCCTATTTTTCCTACCATACTAACACCCTCTGTTTGTCTGGAATTTCAGCTTTGTTGCCCTAAAACTCTCCTTGTACTCTCATTCACTTCCTTTGCTTTGATGTAGAAAATCTCTCAGTACCCTAAGGATGAGAATACTTTCCTTGCCTACTACTGGTGCTTCTTTTTTAATATGCGATTGGAACTTGAACTCAGACACCTGAGCTTGTTTGGCAGGTATTCTCCCACCAGAGCTATGTTTTCTTCTGACTATTATACTAGAGATTTGTATCTTCAAGTCCTGGAAGACAGTACACATGCCACATCTAATTTCATAAAGGAAATATGATGTTATCCTTTCTCACCCAGACCCTTCCAGCCTACATTCTCAATTTGTTCTTTCCCTTCTCTCTGTGAATTACAGAATTCCCTAGAGATTTGGAGTGGCTCTTGGATAATAAATAGATTCCAGCCACTTTTATATGGTACAATTTCAGATATAGTAGTCAATAGCAAATATTTAAAAAAAAAAACAACAACTTGTTTTCTAGTTTGTCACTGCTTTGGGTGTCGCTGCCCGCTGCAATGATGCATCACTTCGGAGGCGGACTGGGAATGATCATAGACTCAAATTGCTGCAAGCAGAGGTCTTTTATTTCTCTCCCCTTTCTTCTCTCTCGGCCTTTCTCCTTCTCTCTTCCTTTCTTCTCTCTCTTCCCCGGAAATCCCACACTATTTATATCCTTAAGCAGCCAAATCAGAGTAAAGATCATCTGCAAAGCAGCAAACAAACCTGGAAGAAATCTGGCTATCCACTCTATCCATAAGCACAGAAGAAACAAATCAACAAATGCAAAGAAACTTCCTGGTCTGCAAATACTGACTCATTGGAGAGCTGCCAGGTGCCAATCTTACTTCCTCAGGAGGGTGAAAGCAATGGTCTCCAACATTTGGGCTTTCAAGATGGTGGTTAAAAAAATAGATCCATTTTGATTATACTCATCTTAGACAAACCCTATTTCTCCATAGCTGATGCTTTTGGATATCCCTCTAGTATTCCTTTTTCAATATATTTTTGTTGTAATTAATAGAAGGTTTAGATTATATTCACCAGATAGAAGGTGCATTACTTCACAAACATTGATAGCCTTTCTCATGTCTTGGTCCCCATTTACCTCCCCCAACTTGGCCGCTCATCTTGTTTTCCCCCCTTCCCTGTCCTATTTCAAAAAACCAAATAAGCATATATACAATATATAAGATAACAAGGTAAAATACTGTAACAATATGAGATAACCAAGGGACAGCAAAAGAGATGAGAGATAGCATAGTACATTAAGGACAACAATCACTAATTATATGGCTTTTGTTTCTATATCCTGGAAGTCCTTTCATTTAGCGTCATACTATATGGCCTTATGTATCTAGGTTTTGTTCTATTGTAAATCTCTGTTAGGAGAACCCAAGGTTTCTACTGATTATGACAAATGAGGGAAATCCAAAATTTCATATGGAATAATAAAAGACCCCATACAGCAAAAAAAAATTCTTAGCAGAAAGAACAGCGCAGGAGGAATTTCAATACCAAACTTTAGACTCTATTACAGAGCTATAATTATCAAAACAGCTTGGTACTGGCACAAGAACAGGCCTGAAGACCAATGGAATAGAACTGAGGACCCAGATATTAACGGACAGACCTATGGCCACCTAATCTTTGATTAGGGAGCCCCAAAAATAGAATGGAAGAAAGATAGCCTTTTCAACAAGTGGTGCTGGCATAACTGGTTAAGCACCTGCAGACAACTAAAGTTGAATCTTCTTTCCTTGTCACCCTGCACCAGGATTAACTCCAAATGAGTCAAAGACTTCGAGGTAAAAGAAGATACACTGAAAACTTTACAGGAAGGAATAGGAGATACACTAGGCCTTCTTGGCACAGGTAGAAACTTTCTTAATAAAGACCCAGAAACACAACAAATCAGAGAAAGGCTGGATAAGTGGGACTGTATTAAACTGCAGAGCTTCTGTATGGCAAAGGCCATAGCTAGCAAATTAAGTAGAAAGCCTACAGAGTGGGAGAAGATCTTCACTAACCCTCTAGTATTCTTACAGGAATGCAGGTACTGTTAGAAAAACTACCACAAATGGGAAATGCAAGAGAATGAAAGGGATCTGGTACTCCTGTGCCTGAGCATTGTAATACTGGTAGCCTGAAGATTATGGTGACATATCAACAAAGGCATGCAATGGAAACATTTTAACCCAGGATATCATAAAAAGCCAGGTTTTATCAAGTAGGAGAGCAGAGTGTTGACAATTTTATGCTGTGACAAAGTCTTGGAAATCTTGATAACCTTATTAAGAAACCTAGTTTGTTATTGTTTTGATGCTGGGCATTGTACACTGAAGCTTTGACTTGCTGGGGAAACACAGGGCTGAGTTTGTCCACCAAACTTGGCACAAATAGGGAATTTAGTCAAGAGAAAGTTGGAGTTGGAGTTAGCAGGACCAGCTGTTAAAATCTCCATAACAATCTCAGAAAAAAAATCACAGTTTTCCAGATGAAGATGAGACAGGGAGAGGGGAGGTAGGAGCAAGCAGGAGAGCTAGCCAAACGGACCCTCTCCTGACTGTATGCATTGAACTGGATTCTCTTAGTTGATTAGGGAACCTTCCACTTTCTTTCTGTACTATCAGCCATCCATTGGTTAATCTCACTTTATTTTCCTTCTACAGCAGTTTAATTTGTTTTTCAGGTCCAAATCTTAAATCTTTAAGATGCAACTCTATTATTTGATCTATCTATTTCTATATATGTAATCATTTACAATTTCTATTATTTGCATAGTTCATTAAGTACTGAGTAATCATATGGGCTTTGTTTCCATATTTCATGTCTTAAAACTTTATGATATTTAATATCTGGGAAATCTATAAATTGGGAAAGGCTCCATTTATGAAACACATATATCTTAATAAAGCCATAAAAGTAAATTATATCCTCATCATCACTTTTTTCCCCACCCACTGTGTTCAATCTTTTAAGAGCTCAAATTGGCTGATTTTCATGGAACAAATTCATTTCATGTTTCCTGGGCACAAAACTAAAGAACTCTCCTAGAGTTGGGTTATGCTTTTTGGTCCACTCTTTGCTAGCATTTCCACCTCCACTTACTAGAAATGTGTTTCATCATCCTGAATGCTGCAATAAAACTTAGTTAACATTTTTTCTGAACAGCATTTCCCCTCCTCCCCAATGTATATGGTACCAAGGAATTGAACCTGGGTCTTCAGGCATGCTAGACAAGCACTCTTACCACTAGTCAAACTCTCAGCCCTTGAACAGCTTATTTTGTAACACAAAACATATTTTTTTCTTTATAAGAAATCATGACAAAATTTCCTTAATGAGGAACTATTTAGACAATTACAATGTCATATCAGCCAGATAGAGGGTGTGTTATTTCTCACACATTGATACCTCTTCTCATGCTTTTGTCCCCATTTCTCTCCATCTACCCCCTCCCCTCATCTTGTTTTTCCCCTTTCCCTTTCCTACTTCAAATAAACAAATACACATATATATATATATATATATAATATATCAGGTAACAAAGTCAAATACTATATATTGTGAAATTAACCAAGGGGCAACAAAAGAAAAGAGAAATAACATAATACATTAAGAACAAAACTCACATTTTTTCCCTATGGTTTATCCCCTGTTGTTGCTGTATTTGATTTTGGTACCTTGTGCATGGTATATACATTTATCTGAATCAGGGAAGGGAAGGGGAAAAACAAAAAGATGAGACAAAAGACAAAGGCTGAACCAATGCAACAGTGATATATACAAGACAATAGTTTGAAATGAACTTTATAAAGGGGGAGGGAAAGTGGGAGAAAAACAAGGAGGGGTTAACAATGTTTGACAAGGAACGTACTCACTACCTCAAGTTTGTAGCTATAATCCCTCTATAACTCACCTTGACAACAAAATAAAATTTTGAAAAAAACCTACTGACCTATCATAATCATTTACTGAGTTAAAGCATAAGCAATTGGAAATTGTGATGGCCTTAACTCTATTTACAGGAAATAAGTGCTAGAATTTCAAAAGAAAGCCCTCTGAAACATTCATATGGTCATTGGAAAAGAATTAACAGGCAGTAAGAAATGGCATTAAAAATATTTGAAGTTGTCCCATTTTAATGTATAATTATCACTTTGCCTACTTGTGAAGAAGTAGCCAGCTTGTCTCTGTAGGAGTAAAATAGTTTAGAGAAATCATAAATATTAGTTTAAAAAATACTCTATAACAGTACACAGTATTGCACCTTTCAAAATAGCTAAAAGATAGGTTTCTGGATATCTCACCACAGAAATGAAGTACTTTTGAGAAGATGCATATGTTTGTTACTTCAGTTTGATCATTATTTATATACACGTGTACTGTATACAATACTACTTATAGGTGTTTACAATTGTCACCTATCAATTAAACCAAAGTACTATGAAGTATTATTATATCCAGTTTAGAAGGAAAATTTGTCACTTGGCAGTTTTCAGGAAATCTGAGTGTAAATAAAACCACAAAATTTTGATATGCTATTTGTAAAGCTTAATGAAGCAACTATTCTCAAGAAGAAAAATACTTTAAAAATTTTTCTTTGGTTGGTCATGGAGATTGAACTCTGGGCCAGGATGCTTGCCCTGAGCTCTTTAGCACAAGACTAGCACTCTACCACTTGAGCCACAGTGCCACGAGGAAAAATATTTTTTCTTTCTTTTTTTCATATATTTTTATTGTAATTAATAGAAGGGTTACATGATATTGGCCAGATAGGAGGTACATTAATTCACATACATTGATACCCTTTCTCATGTCTTGGTCCCCATTTTCCTCACCCCCACCCCCATCCCTCATCTTGTTTTCCCCCCTTCCCTATGCAATTTCAAATAACCAAATACAAATATAACCAATATGTCAGATAACAAAGTGAGATACTGTAACAATATGACATTACCAAGGGACAGCAAAAGAGATGAGAGATAACATAGTACATTAAGGACAAAAATCACTCATTATATGGCTTTTGTTTCTATATCCTAGAGGTTCTTTCATTTAGCATCATACTATATGGCCTTATGTATCTAGGTTTTGCTCTATTGCAAACCTCTGCTAGGAGAGCCCAAGGTTTCTACTGATTATGACAAATGAGGGAAACCATTGAGCCTAAGTTCCTTTGAGTCTGGCTTGCTTCACTTAATATGATTTTTTCTAAGTCTTTCATTTCCTTACAAATGGGGTGATGTCATTCTTTCTGACAGCTGCATAGAATTCCATTATGTACAAATACCACATCTTGTTGATCCACTCATCAACTGAGGGACATCTGGGTTGGTTCCATATCTTTGCTATGGTAAATAATGCTGCAATGAACATCAATGTGCTAGTGGATTTAGTATGTCCTTGTTTCTGGATGATTGGGTAAATGCCTAGTAGTGGAATTGCTGGGTCATAAGGGAGCTCTATGTTTAGTCTTTTGAGGAATTGCCATACTGCTTTCCAGAGTGGTTGAATGTGTTTGCAGTCCCACCAACAGTGTAGTAGTGATCCCTCCTGGCCACATCCCCTCCAGCATCTGTTGTTACTAATTTTCTTGATCCTGTCCATTCTAACTGGAGTGAGGTGGAATCTTAGAGTTGTTTTGATTTGCATTTCTTTTATGACCAGAGATGTTGAGCATTTCTTCATGTGTCTATAGGCCATTCTTCCAATCCAGGAGATGGGAGGTTTTTCCATTTCCTCAGTTCTGCTTCAATTTCCTTTTTCAGGGTTTTAAAGTTTTCATCAAAAAGGTCCTTTACATTCTTAGTTAAGATAATTCCTAGGTACTTTATTTTCTTTGAGGCTATTGCAAAAGGAGTTGTTTTCCTTATTGTTGCCTCATTCCTCTCACTGTTTGCGTAGAGGAAGGCAGTTGATTTTTGAGGTTAATTTTATACCCTGCTACCCTTCCAAAGTTTTGAATCAGCTCAAGAAGCTTGGGAGTGAAGTCTATAGGATTCTTTAAATACAGAATCATGTCATCTGCAAAGAGGGAAAGTTTTACTTCCTCTTTCCCTATTTGGATCCCCTTTATGCTTGCTTCTTGCCTTATTGCACTGGGTAGGATTTCTAATACTATGTTAAAGAGGAGTTGAGAGACTGGGCATCCTTGTCTTGTTCCTGATTTTAGAAGGAATGGCTTTAGCTTTTTGCCATTAAGTATAATACTAAGTGTGGGTTTGTGATACACAGCCTTTATTATACTGAGGAATGTTCCATGGATTCCTAGTTTCTCCAGTTCTTTTTTTTTTTGCCAGTCCTGGGCTTGAGCTCAGAGCCTGAGCAGTCCTTGGACTTTCTCAAGGCTAGAACTCTACCACTTGAGCCTCAGTACCACTTCTGGCTTTTTCTATATATGTGATACCAAGGAATCGAACCCGGGTCTTCGTGCATGCTAGGCAAGCACTTTAACCACTAGGCCAAACTCCCAGCCCTCTCCAGAGCTTTTAACATAAAAGGGTGTTGGATGTCTTCAAATGCCTTTCCTGTATCTATTGAGACAATCATGTGATTTTTGTCCTTGCTCCTGTTGATGTGTTGAATTATATTAATTGATTTGCGTATGTTCAACCAGCTTTGCCTCCCTGTGATGAATCCTGTTTGATCATAGTGTATAACTTTTTTGATGAGTTGTTGTGGACGGTTGGCCAGTATTTTGTTGAGAAGTTTTGCTTTGATATTCATCAAAGAAATAGGTCTATAGTTCTCTTTCTTTGATGAATCTCTGTCTGGTTTGGGGATGAGGGTTATACTGGCTTTATAGAATGAGTTTGGTAAAGAACCTTCATTTTCAATTTCGTTGAAGTGCTTGAGGAGCATTGGTTTGTGCTTGCTCTGAAGACCTTATAGAATTCAGCTGTGAATCCATGTGGCCCTGGGCTTTTCCTAGGTGGAAGGTCTCTTATTGCCAATTCTATTTCAGTGCTTGAAATAGGCCTGCTTAGTTGGGTTCATTCTTTGTTCAGTGTGGGTATGTTAATATTGGCTAGGAATTCATCCATTTCTTCTAGATTCTCAAATTTGTTGGCATAAAGGTTTGAGAAGTATTCCCTCATGATATTCTGGATCTTGGTAATTTCTGTCGTGATATTACCATTTTTGTCTGTGATTTTGTTTATTTTGGTATGCTCCCTTCTTTTTTTGTTTAGGTTTGCTGAGGGTGTGTCAGTTTTGTTAATTTTTTTTCAAAGAACCAACTCCTTGTTTTGTTGATTCTTTCTATAGTTTTTTTGGACTCCAATTCATTTAATTCTGCTTTGATTTTAATAATTTGCTTTCTTCTACTGGGATTAGGGTTGGTTTGCTGTTCTTTTTCCAGAAGCTTAAGGTGACACATTAAATTGTTGGTTTGCGATTTTTCCAATTTGTTATTGTAGGCACTCAGAGCTATAAATTTTCCTCTGAGTACTGCCTTTGCCGTGTCCCAAAGGAGCTGGTGTTTTGTGTGCTCCTTTTTGTTAAATTTCATAAACTGTTGGATTTCTGTTCTGATCTCTTTGATGACCTATTGGTGATTCAACAATGTGTTGTTCAATCTCCATGAGTTACAGGGTTTTCATTGGTGGAGTTGTGTGTTCAGTTCCAATTTGATGCCCTTGTGGTCTGAGAGAGTGCAGGGAATAATTTCAGTGTTTTTGAATCTGTTCAGGTTTGTTTTATGCCCTAAAATGTGGTCTACTTTGGAAAATGTTCCATGTACTACTGAACAAAACGTATATTGTGTTGTTGCTGGGTGGAATAATCTACAGATGTCTGTTAGATGTAGTTGGTCTATACAGTTGTTCAATTCTAAGGTTTCTCTGTTGAGTTTTTGCCTGGTTGATCTGTCCATAGGTGAGAGCGGTGTGTTAAAGTCACCAACAATCACTGTGTTTTGATCTTTGTATGGTTTCAGTGAAAGTAAAGTTTGCTTAATGAAGTTCGGAGCTCTGGGATTATGTGTGTAGATGTTTAGGTTATGTCCCCTTGGAGGAAAGATCCCTTTAGTAGTATGTAGTAACCTTCTTTGTCTTTTCTCACTAATTTTAGTTTGAAGTCAAGAAAAATATTTTTAAAAGGAAAATACCTTGTTCTTTAGTTGAAGGAAAGGTATTATACTGTATATAAACTTTCTTCATTATTTCTTATACTATATATTATTCTTTGTAATTTATTTTCATTTTTGTAGAATTTGTCTCTTCATTGCACTCATAAACTGACATGTTGAATTACATTCCCCTTGGGTTTGTTAAATGACAATTCCTTCGTACAATAATTTACATACAATAAAATACAAAGATGACTAGTGTATGATAAAGCTGGTTTCATTACAATGATGCAAAGTTTTACCATATAAAAATTAATAAAATTACACAGCAAATTAAAAAACAGAAGACAATCAGATAATCATTTCATTAGTTGTAAAAAAATAGTTCTTAACAAAATTCAATATTCCTTCATGATAATGGCTCTATAAAACCTAAGATTAGAAGAAACTATCAGACTGGTTAGATATACAAAGATTATAACTTCGCACTAAATAGAGTAAAACTGAAAGCATTCCCTAATATTAGGAATGAAATAAGGGTATCGTTTCTCTTTGTTTTTACTCAATATAGTGCTCAAATTTATTTATTTGTTTTTTGACAGTCCTCAGGCTTGAACTCAGGGCCCGGGCATTGTCTGAACAATTTTTACTCAAGGATAGCGCTTTGCCACTTGACTCACAGCACCACTTCTGGCTTTTTTTTTGTGAATGTGGTACAGAGGATTTGAACCCAGAGCTTCATGCATGCTTGGCAAGCACTCTACCACTAGGCCACACTCCTAGCCAAGTATTTGAATTGTGTTTAAATTCTTAATCAGTACAATAAGTCAAGAGATAGAAAGCAATCACTAGAAATAAACCTAACCAAAGAAGGAAACTGAAGAAGACAGTTGAAAGCAAAAGACCTCCCATGCCAGTGGAAAAGCAGGATGGAAATAGCTTACCAGAAAGTAATCTACAGGTCCAAGAAAATATCCATAGAAATTTCTTCATAATTTAATCTCTCAGTCGCGTATTTTATTCTTGGAAAGAGTAATTCTATGCAAGGTAAAACTGCTTTTAGTTGAATAAAAATACTAGTAGCAGATACCTAAGAAAGGAAAATTTCTTAATGTTATCTAATTTTACCTCTGAGCCAACCATAATTTCTATCATATTTATATTACAATAGCAGTTATATGGCACACATTATCTACAACTTACAATTTCATTGGTTCACCAATGAAGCTAGAGAAATGTATTAAAATCATTTTGTAGTTAAGGTTCAGAGAAATGAAGAATTTCTTTTAAAATTATAAGGCTAGACCGGAAAATGGCGCCAAGACAATAGGGACGCTACCTAGCTCTCTCCCACAGAAAGAGAGAACCAGGGAATCCCAGGAGCCAACTACCTTAAGAAATCCACAACAACAAACTCAAAAAGCAATGGAGAAGGACTCAAACCAGAAAAGAAATCCAGATAAAGCTCACATCCAACTTTCTCAAAGAATTTGGAATGGGAAGACCCCCCCTCTCACTGCAGGCTCCAAGCCAGAGGGCGCCAGGCCGGGCAGCCCCGACCCACAGACACCAGCATAGGACCGAGCCAGCGGCAGAAGCCAGATGCAGGAACCAGCGCAAACCAGAATGGCAAGCAGCAGAACCCAGATGTGGACCACAAGCGGCAGTGGAGATCCAAGAGGAGTGAATGACTCCCCAACACCATGGAGCAGCCACAGCCAAATGCAGAGGAGTGAGTAGCCCAGCGGGTCCCCAAACCCATCTGAAAAGCAGAGCTGGTGCCGAGCTATAGAACTTAACTCAGACCCCTCCACCCCGCCCGAGAAAGACTGGCAAGGGCAGGGGGGCAAGGAATTTAGAATCCTGTCTCTTCCCTCAACAGCCCCCTCCCCCAGGCCATTGACTGGAGACTGACAGGAGGGCAGTGCTAAGACCCAGCACCCCACCAAGGGAGGCGGAGCTGTCCCTGCTCCCACCCGTCCAACAGGTTCCTCTCCAGGGCCTCTGACTGGAGACTGACAGGCAGGCGGGCGCTAAAACCGAGCACCCCATCAAAGGAGGCAGAGGTGTCACTGCTACCACCCCGGCCAACAGGTTCCTCTCCCAGGCCACTGAATCTGGAGAGTGGGGGGCGCTGAGACCCTGCCGTCCAACAGTGGATGGGGTGTGCGGGAGTCTAGGAGCCAGCATCTGTCCCCCTCAAATCATGAGCCGGAGACCCTCCAGCTGGGAATCCCCAGCAAGACAGCACCAAGGGGACCCCCGCAGTCACAGACTCTTGGCCAAAGCTGTAGAAACACAGCAGGGAACTGAAGGGCCGACCAGCAGCCAAGCTCGCCGCTGGGGCCCCACCCCCGGGAACAGAGAGGACAACAGCTGGCCTACCTGAGAGTCCCTGGAAACTCCCGACCCCAGACCCTTGGCCGGGGGGCCCACCCCTGGAAACAGTGCAGGAAAACCAACCATCCGCCCAGCACACTGAGACTGAAGCGCACAGATCCAACCCACGGCCCACTGTGAGGCCACTGGTTGGGCTGAGAACTAGTGGTGCATCAGCACACAGCCTCTGGGAACAGGCCAAACACCCGCAAAAAGTGCAAACTGACCTAGTCAGCAGCGGAATCAATTTGGCCAAGAACCACAGGTTTACACAGATTCCCAGAACCACCGGTCCCAATCCAAGTAAAGACCGCCTCCTACCGCCCACAGAGTGAACTACAAAAACAGTTCTCCATGCCTAGAAGAGCGCAAAGACGAATTATGACATACCTAAATAATCAAAGTCCCATGCAATGCCCAAAAGGAAACAAGAGTAAAGGGACGAGAGAGATGTCACATCCCAAGAAATGACACCTGAAGAGACACGAAATATGACTCAAATCAAGGAGATGATTTTGGAAATGACCAATGAAATTAAGGCTGAATTCCAAAAACATAAGCAAGAAATTTCCAAGGAACTCTTCTAATTCAAAAGAGAAGTGGAAGAAAAGTTCAATACCCTGTCAGCAGACATGATCAACTCAGTGTCCACATTCAAGCAAAAATGGAGGCATTAAGCAGAAGATTGACTGAGATGGAGAATAGAACATCAGGAACGGAAGATAAAACACAAAAGCTGGAATAGCAAATCGCCACCTTGGAAAAATCAGTCAGAATCCACCAGAGAGAGCTCCAGGAACTGGCATATGCAGCAAAGAAGTCTAATCTTCGTATAATAGGGATTGAGGAGGGTGCAGAATTTCAGGACAAAGGAATGCAACCATTATTCACCAAAATCATAGCAGAGAACTTCCCCAACTTCAAAAGGGAAAATACTCACATTATTGAAGATTTCAGGACTCCAAACAGGCAAGATCCTAGAAGGAACTCATCTAGATACATCATAGTAAAGACACTAGACCCGAATACCAAGGAATTGATCTTAAATGCTGCAAAAACAAAGAAAGAGCTATACTACAATGGTGAAAAAATTCAAATTACAGCAGATCTCTCCACGCAAACCCTAAATGCAAGAAAAGCTTGGAAAAACATCATTGATGTCCTGAAGACCAACAACTGCCAGCTCAGACTGGTATATCCAGCAAAACTAGCATTTACATTTGAGGGGGAAACAAGAATATTTCACTCCAAAGAGAAGCTTTATGAATACGTGCACACTAAACCAGCATAACAAAAAATACTAATTAATTGAGAACAAATTGTAGAACATGAAGAACCCCCATCAAGAAGCAAATATCTATAACTCACTAAACACAAAAGGGGGAAAAAAGAGAGAGAAAGAAACTTAGAAGTAAAAATAAATAAAGACAATGGACACTGACCACTTCTCCATAATTTCCCTAAATGTGAACGGACTGAACAATCCAATCAAAAGACACAGAGCAGCAGACTGTATTAAGAAATACCACCCATCCATATGTTGCCTCCAAGAGACCCACATCACTGCCAAAGACAGAAACAAATGCCAAGTGAAAGGATGGAAACGAACTTTCCACTCCAATGCACCATGCAAAAAGCAGGAGTAGCAATCTTAATCTCCGACAAAATTAACTTCTCAGTAAAATCAGTACATAAAGATAGAGATGGCCATTATATATTAATAAAGGGTACAATCCATGCCCATAATATTACAGTCATAAACATTTACTCCCCCAACATGGGAGCACCCAAATTCGTCAAACAAACTCTCTTAGAATTACAGAACAAGATAGACTCAAACACAATCATAGTGGGAGACCTCAATACACCACTCTCAACAAATGACAGGTAACCTCAACCAAAATTAAGCAAAGACACCATTGACTTAAACGACACCATAGCCCAGCTGGGCTTAACAGATATACACAGAGTCTTCCACCCAATGGCAAAACTGTTTACATTTTTCTCAGCAGCACATGGAACACACTCCAAAATAGATAATATAATAGTTCATACAGAAAACTTGAGCAGATACAAGAAGACTGATATAATCCCATGCATTCTATCAGACCACAGTGGAGTCAGACTAATTCTGAACAATGCAGTCAAAGTCAAAAAACATTCAATCATTTGGAAACTGAACAACACACTTCTGAATAACTCCTGGGTAACAGATCAGATCAGAAATGAAATTAAAAACTTCCTTGAATGTAATGACAATTAAGAAACATCACAAAGGAACTTATGGGACACAGCAAAGGCAGTTCTAAGAGGCAAATTTATCGTACTAGGAGCGCATATTAAAAAGACAGAAGAAGAGCATGTAAATAACCTAAAAAAAAAAACCCCTGAAACACCTAGAGGAGCAAGAAAAAGTTAATTCTAAAACAACTAGAAGGACAGAAATAACAAAAATAAAATCAGAAATATCAGAGATTGAAATAAAATCTACTATACACAAAATTGATAAATCAAAAAGTTGGTTCTTTGAAAAAGTCAACAAAATAGACAGACTCCTAGCAAGATTAATCAAAAAAAAGGAGAGGGGAGACTCAAATAAACAAGATTAGAGGCCCCACGGGAACAATCACAACTGATTCCCAAGAAATCCAGTCCATAATGAATAGGTACTACCAGAGCCTATATTCAAAGAAACAAGAAAATCTAGTAGAAATAGATAATTTCTTAAATAAATATAGGCTACCCACACTGAATAATGATGAGGTAAACAAATTGAACAAACCAATCTCTTACAATGAAATTGTGGAAGCAATCAGAAAAATGCCAACCAAAAAGAGCCCAGGTCCAGATGGATTCACTGCGGAATTCTACAAGACATTTAAAGATGAAATAACACCTATACTCTTGAAACTCTTCCGAGAAATAGAAACAGAAGGAGCAATACCAAACTCATTTTATGAAGCTAATATTACTCTCATCCCCAAACCAGGGAAAGACCCAACAAAAAAAGAAAACTACATACCTATCTCTCTTATGAACACAGATGCAAAACTCCTCAATAAACTATTAGCCAACAGAATCCAGAAACAAATTTAAAAAAATCATACACTATGATCAAGTAGGTTTCATCCCACAGATGCAAGGCTGGTTTAACATTCGCAAATCAATCAATGTAATACATCACATCAATAGAGCTAAGGATAAGAATCATATGATAATTTCTCTGGATGCGGAGAAGGCATTTCACAAAATACAACATCCATTCATGTTGAAAGTACTAGAAAAAGTAAGAATAAGAGGTACATTCCTCAAAATAGTGAAAGCCATATATGAAAAACCTACAGCCAGTATTATACTAAATGGTGAAAGACTGGAACCATTCACCTTAAAATCAGGAACTAGACAGGGATGCCCACTCTCTCCACTTCTCTTCATTATAGTGCTGGAACCCTTAGCCAGAGCAATAAGGCAAGAAAAGGGCATCAAAGGGATCCACATAGGGAAAGAAGAAATTAAACTATCCCTATTCGCAGATGACATGATCCTCTACTTGAGTGACCCAACAAACTCCATTCCCAAACTTCTAAAAATAATTAACTACTTTAGCAAAGTGGCAGGATACAAAATTAACCTTCAGAAGTCAGTAGCCTTCTTGTACACCAACAATACACAAATAGAAGGCCAAATCAAGAAAATGATCCCATTTGCAATAGCCCCCAAAAGAATAAAGTACTTAGGAATATACTTAACCAAAGAAGTAAAGGAATTATTCAATGAAAACCAGAAAAGCCTAATGAAAGAAATTAAAGAGGACACTAGGAAATGGAAAGATATCCCATGCTCATGTGTAGGGAGAATCAACATAGTGAAAATGGCTATACTGCCAAAATTGATATACAAATTCAATGCAATCCCCATCAAAATCCCAAAGACATTCGTTATGGAAATTGAAGATATAATCCAAAGATCCATATGGAACAAGAAAAGACCTAGAATAGCCAAAACAATTCTAGGCAAAAAGAGCAATGCTGGTGGTATTACAATACCAGACTTCCAACTCTACTATAGAGCCATAATAACAAAAACTGCTTGGTATTGGCACAAAAACAGACCAGAAGATCAGTGGAACAGAATAGAAGACCCAGCAATAGAACCACATACCTATAGTCAACTTATATTTGATAAAGGAGCCAAAGATATATAGTGGAACAAACACAGTCTATTCAATTATTGGTGCTGGCAAAACTGGGCAGCCATATGCAGAAAACTAAAAATTGACCCTAGCCTTTCACCATGCACAAGCATTAACTCAAAGTGGATCAAAGACCTCAATGTCAGACCGGAAGCCGTGAAACTGCTACATGATAAAGTAGGAGAGACACTGGAACTCATAGGCACAGGCAAAAGATTCTTGAACAGAATCCTAGGGTCACAACAGATTGGAGAGAGACTTGATAAATGGGACTACCTAAAAATAAAATTTTCTGTACAGATAAAAACATAGTTGTAAAAATAGAGAGACAGCCAACCAACTGGGAAAAGATATTCACCAACAATACATCTGACAAATGCTTAGTATCCAGTATCTACAGGGAACTCAAGAAACTAATCCCCCCAAAACCCAATAAACCATTCACTAAATGGGCAAGGGAACTAAAGAGAGACTTATCAGAAGAAGAGATTAAAATGGTAGAAAAGCATATGAGAAAATGTTCATCATCTATGGTCATAAAGGAAATGCAAATAAAAACAACCCGAAGATACCACCTTACCCCAAGAAGAATGGCCAAGATTTTGAACTCAGACAATGACACTTCCTGGCGGGGTTGTGGAGAAAAAGGAACCCTACTACACTGCTGGTGGGAATGCAGACTAGTTCAGCCACTCTGGAAAGCAGTGTGGAGGTTTCTTATAGAACTGAAAGTAGACCTTCCCTATGATCCCGCCATACCACTTCTGGGCATCTATCCTGAACATCATGACCCATGCTCAGCTATGTTCATATCTGCACTATTCACAATAGCCAGGTGATGGAAACAATCCAAATGCCCTACTGCAGATGAATGGATACAGAAAATGTGGTATATATACACAACCGAATTCTGCATAGCCAACAGACCAGATAAAATAATGGCATTCGCAGGGAAGTGGATGAATCTAGAGCGAATCATGTTGAGTGAGACAAGTCAAGACCTAAGGAACAAAAGGCGCATGGTATCCTTAATATGTGGCTATTAAATCCAAAGAGTACAAGAGCGAGGACTCAATAACTGCATACCCAAAGCTATGGACATGGTAATGGAAATATAAACATTAACTATTTAGACATAAAAACCTATGACTCTATAGACATAATGTTTTATTTCATAAATTAATATGTTTCTATGACATACAAACCCTTAGCCTAATTGTGATTAAGTTCTAAATACTAAGTCCCAGTGATTGTAAATAGAGATTCCCTCCTTGAACACTTGTATGTTAAACTTGTCATTTAAAATATGATGTAAAAATCAACGTTAATAAATTCTTTAAAATAATTATAAGGCTAGTTTTGATCTGAAATGAGAACATAATTTCTACATCTCTAAATTTATGTGCTCATTTTTTACACAATGTAAGAGCTACACATTGCAACAATTATGTAACATGCAGTCCGGCATGGTGATTCATGCCTACAATCTCAGCATGTCAAAGACTAAGGCATTTAAACTGTGATCTTGACACCTGACTGGACTAGAGTGAGACCATATTCCAAACAGCAGCAACAACAAATTCATTATCCATGTGGTTGTTTCTTTTTGGAAAATTGCGGAATTTCTGGACAAGAGTAAGTTTACCTATGTCATCATTCATTTCTACTGAATCTATACAGAAGTGTAGCTCGAAACCCAGAAGCTAACAGTGGTGCAGTATTGTAATATATTTGGGTTTACAGACAATCGACATTTAGTTTTTACAGCAGTCCTGCTCTGTGGATGACAACATAGCCTTGTCTAGGATAGGAAATTCCCTCAAAATATCCTGCTCACTTAAGTCTCACTCACAGTCTTTCTAGGATAAGTTTGCTGTTCGGTTCATTAATTTTCCTATGGGCTTAGATGGTTTTTGGTCAAAGATTCAATTTCTCCCTTTTCTTAGCAATAGTGCTTGTCTTTTTCCCACTGTACATGCTTTTATATTTTTTTATTATCGCTAAGTAGTTGTACAAAGGAGTTGCAAAGCAGGGGTTTAGCAAAGCAGTTTATGAGTACATTGTATTTTTATCAATGTCACAACGTTCAGTTTTCTCACTCATTCCTCCCCTGCTCACTCCTTCCCTCATTCATCATAATTTTGTAGGATATACCTTGGATGCTTGACTGTACACTCCTCTCCATTTACTCCTTGGTTCCACCCCACTTCTGTTCTGTCTTCCTGGTGTTTATTTTGTTCGACTTTGACTTTGTCTTTCTAAGGAATTCCACTATTTGTGTTCTACCTTGAATTCACCATATTTCAGTTAGCACATCTGTATACACTTGCATACTACTCAACTTATTTACTTACACAAGTCTAATTTCATCTAAACGTATTGATTTTTCAGATGGTGATGTTATCAGTGTGTGATGACTGTCCAGTTGATTGCAAAATTATGATGACCACCTTCTCTTTACTTTGCTTTGACTCATATGTTTACCTAGAAGTACTTTTATTCCATCTGTCTCAAAATTCAGTATAAATACATCATTATTAAGCCAAGTATCTCTGGAATAATGGTTTTCCCATAGAAAGATTCTTTTTGGCAAGAAATGAAATGTTATCAACCCAGTACATTGAGTCATAAATTTGGAAATGCACATATTTAAAATTATTACTTTTACGTCCAATATTTATATTCTCATATATTCCTTTTCCTTCCAAAGTTCCAGTCACCAGTGAGAATAATGATTAAAATGCCGCCTGTGAATATTTGTCTATATTAATTGTTTAAAATGTTATAATATCTAATAATTCCTTTCACTTCATTTCCTACTTAAACCTAAAGAATGGCAAGCAATTTGTGGAGTTTTAGAAATTCAAAATACTTTTTAATATAAATCTACACATCAGGAAAGACAAGATACTTATGGATGACCTACACAAGATATTAATCCATCCATCTATCATTCTGTCCATCCATCCATCCATCCATCCATCCATTCATCCATCCATCCATTTATGAGCTGAATTATTAAGTCCAGATATTTCTATGACAGTTTGTATAGCACAGGGCTGCATTTCTTTATATCAAATAATGTATCATCCAAAGAGTATACATATTCTGAGTCAACTGGTAAGTTAACTTTTGTCTAGTGTACAGTCTGGCAGATATCATCCATGTTTCACTATCATCTCTTCTCAGTCTCTGTCTCCTCACAATGACGACTATTCTTTCAGTTTCTGTAGCCACTGATCAGATTTGTCTGCAATTGACATTTATATAAGCAAATGTAAACTGGTAATTCTCCTTTGCACCTGACCTTATGCTTAATAAGGCATGAACATTCTTCTTCCACGTGGTTACATGTAGCAGTCGTTTGTGAATTCTCTGAGCTGTAAAGCAGAGGCAAGGAAACTGCCCATGGGTCGAATCTAGCCCAATGCTTGGTCTTATAAGTAGCTATATTTGAACACAACCACTTGTAATCATTCATATCTGCTTTAATGTTACAAGGATATCACTGACTAGTTCTGGACCTCGTATGACATCTAATGCTCCAATGTTTGCTTTTCTAGGTCTTCGCAGAAAGCCTTGGCCAATCTATGCCTTGTTTGAGGTAGGCTTATCCCAGACTTCTTTGTCTTCAATTTGAGAAGTATTAAAAAGAGGTACTGAATCCTAGACTTAAAGCCAAAGATCCTAAATTCAAATTCTTATTCAAGGTCATGTCTATTGCCTAATGGAGAGATGAATAGGAGAAATTTTCCCAACCTGAATAAAACCTAGTGTGTTGTTGTTGATGTTGTTGTTACTCAGTGGTGATGACCACAGAACCTTTCACATTCATGAGGGGTGGTGAGGTTTACATGTGACATTGCTTGTTAATTTTACTTTGTGTATCCCAGTAACAGAATTATTCTCTAAATAATTTTATTGTCTGTACAGCATAAGAAGCACAGGACTGAGGAAATTCGTTGCTATTATCAGGATTACTATGGGCATAAGACCAAATGAAAAAGGAACTCTTAAAGCAAAACCCCCACAATGTGCGAGTGGGTAACAATGTCAAACAAAAAATGTATTCACTACATTGTGTAACCCCTCTGTACATCATTCTGACAATAAAATTAAATTTTAAAAAATTAAAAAGGAGACAAATGCAAGCAAACTCAAAGTAATTTGACTATTACAATCTACAATCTGATGATGAATACTAAAAAGAATTTTCCTGGTAGCCACTGTGGCAGAATTATTCACTGTATAACTTATTACCTGTTTCTATTGGATTAACATTTTAAACAGAAAATATAGCAATGGTCTCATCTGTGGAATGTAACTTATTTCTAATAAAAATGAATTGCATGCATTTCTAAGGTAAACATTGAAAATACATTCTAACATGAACATCAGAAATAAATTACATGAATTAAAAACTACTTACTGTTATATAATGTTTAGAAATATTAGGAAGAAAAAATATATAATTAGTTCTTCTGTGTCATGAATATTAAAATAATTTTTAAAGTTCACAATCCTGGGGCCGGGAGTTTGGCCTAGTGGTTTAAGTGCTTGCCTAGCATGCATGAAGACCTGGGTTTGATTCCTCGGTACCACATACATAGAAAAAAGCCAGAAGTGGTGCTGAGGCTCAAGTGGTAGAGCTCTAGCCTTGAGAAAGTCCAAGGACAGTGCTCAGGCCCTAAGCTCAAGCCCAGGATTGGCAAAAAAAAAACAAAAACAAAAACAAAAACGGAAGTGGTGCTGAGGCTCAAGTGGCAGAGCTCTAGCCTTGAGAAAGTCCAAGGACAGGGCTCAGGCCCTGAGCTCAAGCCCAGGACTGGCAAAAAAAAGTTCACAATCCTATAATGCCTCTACATTACACATGATGGATGATATACACTCTTTCAAAAAAGCGTACACAATCTTGACATTGGTAATTCAAGACTGCAATCTTAGCTATTCAGGAATCTGAGATATAACGATCCAGATTAGATGCCAGCCAGAGCAGTAAAGTACTTGAGATTAAAGACAACAACAGCAACAACAAAAGCTCAAACAAATAGAAAAAGTGTAACAACAAATGAAACTGTAAGGCAGAACTTCTCTATTAGGCCGGGAGTTTGGCCAATGATTGAGTGCTTGCCTAGCATGCACGAAGACCCGGGTTCGATTCCTCAATACCACATACATAGAAAAAAGCCACAAGTGGTGCTGAGGCTCAAGTGGTAGAGCTCTAGCCTTGAGAAAGTCCAAGGACAGTGCTCAGGCCCTGAGCTCCAGCCCAGGATTGGCAAAAAAAAAAAAAAAAAAGAACTTCTCTATTAATGGTATGAGTTCCTGTTGCACAGTAAAGACCTTCATCATCCCTCTGGACCCCCTTCCATGCCTCTATGACTGTCTTTGTCTTCATTTTCCTTGAATAGAATTACACTGTTTCCTTAGAGCCTGTGACAGGAAATCTACAGTAATGTCCCCCAATATACCTCTTTAATGCTACCTGTAGTTTTGATGTGTTATCACTGCTGTGATTCTGTCTCATTATCTTCCAAAAGGGATTTCCGTGATCTAATTAAAGCTCCTTGAGTCAGCTTGAGTTAATTAAGAGGAAAACTTCCAGGGACCTATAAACTAATTCTATGGGCTCTTGAAAACTATAGAGTTTTCATTGGAGGCTGACGTTGGGAGGATCACAGTGCCAGGCCAGTCTTGGCCAAAAAAAAGTTCATGAAATCTATTTTCAAGGCATCTGGACACAATGGTGCACACCTTTTATCTCAAGTGACATGGAAAACTGAGACTGGGAAAAATGGTGGTGTTAGGCCAGCCTTGGCAGTAATGTTCATGAGACTTTCATGGGAGCTAAGTGCAGCCATGAGCACTGTGCTGAGGGCTAAAGAGCAAAGTAGGGCCGTATTCTAAAAAGAACCATCGAAACAAAGGAATAAATATGAAGGCCAGTATTGGTTCTCAGCACTATTCTACCAGCCCCAAGTATGTCATCCTCTGAGGATCAAATTCTACATTCCTTAAAAATAAAATGTAGAGAGTCTTGTTACCATGGCATTGGAATTCTATGCTGCCTTCAGAAAGAATGACTTTGCCCCATTTGTAAGGAAATGGAAAGACTTGGAAAAAAAACATATTAAGTGAAGTAAGCCAGACCCAAAGGAACACAGGCTCCATGGTTTTCCTCATTTGTCAAAATTACAAATTAGTACACATCCAGGATTCTCCTAGAAGAGGATCACAATAGCTCAAAAGCTATGTGTTTATGACCATATAGGGTGAGGATAAGTAAAAGGAACTTTAGGATGTGGAAACAAGAGATTTATCTTTGTGACTGTTGTTCTTAATGTACTAGGTGAAGTTATTGCTTTTCTCTTTTTTCCCCTTATGGTTAATCTCGTGTGGTTACTGTATCTGACTTTGTTACCTGGTATACTGTATTTACATTTATTTATTTGAAACAGGGAAGGGAAGGGGAAAAACATGATGATTGTGAGAGGGTGGGAGGAGGGAAAGGGAGACAAAAATATGAGGAGTACAATGTTTTAGAAGTAATGTACCCACTACCTGATGAATGTAACTATAACCCCTCTGTATGTTGTCCTGACAATCAAATACATTTTAAAAAAGAAAGTCTTGTCAGCATAGTAGCAGAAGAATAATCATGAGTGATATGAAACAGGGGACACATTTGTGTTGAAGAAGCTTCTCTGTGACTGGACTGAGGAGTTGCAGAAGAAGGCACCAGAGTTAATTGTGGCATCTCCACCCAACTTGCTTGGCCACTGCTAAGAAGATGACAACTTCAATTTACTGACCACAAGACTGTGAAGTATTACCAATGACTGACTGAGCTTGGAGAAGTAAATTCTTTCTCAGAGAGTCGAGTAATAGCCTTCTCTGACATTGCTGGTCACCAGCAGCTCATGCCTCTAATCCCAACCATTCAGGAGGCTGAGATCTGAGGATCTGTGTTCAAAGCCAGCTCAGGCAGGAAAGTCCGTAAGACTCTTATCTCCAATTAACTGGCAAAAGCAAAACAAAACAAAACCCATGGATAGAGCTGTGCCTCAAGAGGTAGAGCAGTAATCTTGATCAATAAAGCTCAAAGAGAGCACTCAGATCCCCAGATCACCTCCCAGGACTCACACACACACACATGCATGTTCACACTTACACACACACACACACACACACACACACACACACACACACACACACAGAGCAGAGTATCTTCCATTAGCATTGTGTAAGATCTTTCCTCATTGGAAGTTGGAAAGAAGCACCTGAGTGGGGAAGGGAGGAGGGCAGAGAAAAGCAAATGGATCCTACCTTTCCTGGAAACAAATCTGGATTACACCATACACAATTTGGGAAATCTTTAGCTCTAGAAGTATGAATAATAAACATACCTGAAAAGAAGAGTGGTCTTTTCCTCTTTTTTTTTCTTTTTCGGCCAGTCTAGGGTGTGGGCACTGTCCTTGTGCTTTCTCAAGGTTAGAATTCTCTCATTTTAGTCACAGTACCACTTTGGCTTTTTCTGTGTAGATGGTACTGAAGAATTGAATGCAGGGTTTTGTGCAAGGACTTTACCACTAGGCTATACTCATGGCCCTGTTTTCCTCTATTGTTACTTTTTTTCATTTTAGATGTATTTTTTCATATATTTTTATTGTAATTAATAGAAGGGTTACATGATATTTGCCAGATAGGAGGTGCATTAATTTACATACATTGATACCCTTTCTCATGTCTTGGTCCCTATTTTCCTCACCCCCACCCCCACCCCTCATCTTGTTTTCCCCCCTTCCATATGCAATTTCAAATAACCAAATACAAATATAACCAATATGTCAGATAACAAAGTGAGATACCATAACAATATGAGATAACCAAGGGACAGCAAAAGAGATGAGAGATAACATAGTACATTAAGGATAACAATCACTCATTATATGGCTTTTGTTTCTATATCCTAGAGGTCCTTTCATTTAACGTCATACTATATGGCTTTACGTATCTAGGTTTTGCTCTATTGCAAACCTCTGCTAGGAGAGCCCAAGGTTTCTACTGATTATGACAAATGAGGGAAACCATTGAGCCTATGTTCCTTTGAGTCTGGCTTACTTCACTTAATATGATTTTTTCTAAGTCTTTCCATTTCCTAACAAATGCGGCGATGTCATTCTTTCTGACAGCAGCATAGAATTCCATTATGTACAAATACCACATCTTGTTGATCCACTCATCAACTGAGGGACATCTGGGTTGATTCCATATCTTTGCTATGGTAAATAGTGCTGCAATGAACATTGTTGTGCTGGTGGATTTAGTATGTCCTTGCTTCTGGACAATTGGGTAAATGCCAAGTAGTGGAATTGCTGGGTCTTAGGGGAGCTCAATGTTTAGTCTTTTGAGGAATTGCCATACTGCTTTCCATAGTGGTTGAATGAGTTTGCACTCCCACCAACAGTGTAGTAGTGATCCCTCCTGGCCACATCCCCTCCAGCATCTGTTGGTATTAGTTTTCTTGATCCTGGCCATTCTAACTGGAGTGAGGCGGAATCTTAGAGTTGTTTTGATTTGCATTTCTTTTATGACCAGAGATGTTGAGCATTTCTTCATGTGTCTATAGGCCATTTTTGTTTCTTCTTCAGAGAAGACTCTCTTTAAGTCTTTGGCCCATCTTTTAATGGGATGGTTGTTACATTGGAGATTAGTTTTGGAGTGATTCAATTTTTTGAGCTGTTGATATATTTTAGATATGAGGCCTTTGTCCGTTGAAGGCTTCCTAATTAATTTGCTAGCTATATCCTTTGCCATACAAAAGCTCTGCAGTTTAATGCAGTCCCACTTATCCAGCCTTTCTCTGATTTGTTGTGATTCTTGGTCCTTATTAATAAAGTTTCGACCTGTGCCAAGGAGGCGTAGTGTATCTCCTATTCCTTCTTGTAAAGTTTTCAGTGTGTCGACTTTTACGTCGAAGTCTTTGATCCATTTGGAGTTAATTCTCGTGCATGGTGACAAAGAAGGATCCAACTTTGGTTTTCTGCAGGTGCTTAACCAGTTCTGCCAGCATCACTTGTTGAAGAGGCTGTCTTTCTTCCATTTTTTTTGGCTCCCTTGTCAAAGATTAGGTGGCCATAGATCTGTGGTTTAATATCTGGGTCCTCAGTTCTATTTCATTGGTCTTCAGGCCTGTTCTTGTGCCAGTACCAAGCTATTTTGGTCACTATAGCTCTGTAGTACAGTCTAAAGCTTGGTATTGAAATTCCTCCTGCACTGTTCTTTCTGCTAAGAAGTATTTTTTGCTATTCGGGGTCTTTTATTATTTCATATGAAATTTTGGATTGCCTCTTCTATTTCTTTAAAGAATGACATTTGGATATTGATGGGTATTGCGTTGAATTTGTAGATAGCCCTTGGCAAGATTGTCATTTTCACGATGTTGATTCTTCCAATCCAGGAGCATGGGAGGTTTTTCCATTTCCTCAGTTCTGCTTTACTTTCCTTTCTCAGGGTTTGAATCATGGATGTTTGGTTAGCTTTCTCCCTCTTTTCTGTTCTCCATGAGGCTGAAATGTTGTGCTAGGATTTTTCCAGCACCTCAGGGATTGCCAGGCATACACAGCCTTTGAATGAAAGCTTTAATGGGAACTTTCCCTTCCCGGTGTCACATAGTGACTGAATTTCTAGTCCCACTGACCTGATCTGTCACCTTTTAGGTTCTTGTTTTTTGTGTGTGTGACTGAATTAGAGTCCCAACTATTCATCTAACACTCCACCTGAATAGATGAAGTGGACCACCTGTGTTTAGGGTTTTCTTATTGTTTTTAATGAACAAGATGGCCTTCTAAATAAATTACACCATTTTGTCCAGAGAGCCAGACGTTTAGAAGTACCACTAAGCAGAGCATTCTAAAGCTTTACAAAGCTCAGCCAGGTGCATCATTTTGGCTTATGAAGAGAAAACATGCTTTGGGGATAAGTGGAAAAGAACTGAAGTATAGTGGCTGCCAGAAATATATTGAAAAATATCTAGTACTGTGGTGTGCATAACAGAAAAAAAACTTGTTTCAGCAGTTAATATCCTTAAGAGATTATCAGAAGTAATAGAAATACTAATGGTATTTGTAGATAAAGAACAATATTAGAATTCTTTTAAAATCTGACTTCTACAGGGAAAACAAGAAAGAACTAACATTTGACAAAATAGAAAGAATATGGGCTAATTTTGGTTTAAAATTAATATAAACTATAAATATAAAACCAGTCATTTTCTCCCCTTTCCTTTCCTATTTCAAATAAACAAACATATATACAATATTCCAGGTAACAAAGTCAGGTACTGTAACAATGAGATTAACCAAAGGGCAACATAAGAGAAGAGAAATAACATAGTACTTTAAGAAATAACATAGTACATAACCACACAAGATAAGGGAAATGGGGACAAAAACATAAGAAGGGATATCAATGTGTGAGAAGCAATGCACCTACTATCTGGAGACTATAACTGTAACCCTTCTATACATTACAACAAAAAAGAGGGAGGGACTAACACTGAAAAGAAATGTATTCATTACGTTACTTATATAACCACAACTCCTCTGTATTTCGCCTTTAAAATAAACTTCAGAAAAGGAAAAAAAAACAACTTGCAAATATCTTCCAACTAAAATATTGAATTTATAATTATCCACTTTTGTACAAATATCTATGTTCTTTCTAACTATATTGTTCCAAATATTAGGGACACAATTACACTGAAATTAGTTTTCTAAACCAAAGGCATGGCTTTTGCGCTCAGGGTGGCAGTCTACCACTTGAACCACATTTCTCCTTCCTGAAAAATACCTATTGTAATGATTCAGGACTACAGAGTGCTTTACCAATTGAACCTCAGTCTCAGCCCTTTTTGCTTTATATTTATTTATTTTTTCTTTTGGACAACATCTATAATTTTTCCCTTCAGGGCAGATAGGTTTGGACTTCAGTCCTCCTATTTACACCCCATTCATCTGAGATTACAGGCATATGTCATCACACTCATCTTTGTTGAGATGGAAACCCCTAAATTTTTGTTTGGGCCAACTGTGAATTCAGATCCTTCCAATCTCTCAAGTTGCTGGGGTTCTAGTCATGATCTAACATGTTTAGCCAGCATACTCATTTTGATAGTCAGAGTCACTTTGTTAAACTCAGAAAAACAGTGAATGGCTTACAGTGCAAAAGCGAAGGCAAATGTGAGAAATGGGCAACCAAGATCAAGTTAACTCTGAATTTCTCCCATAAGAGAGTGCCTTAGTTCTTTAGTTTCCATGGTGGTTTTGCTACATGAGCCATGAAGTAGCTAGTTTGTCTGATCGGAGCTGAGTTCTGTTAAAATTATTTGCATGACACTTGCAAAGCACTACAATGTACGGAATTAATTGACTCCGTAAGCATACAGATAATAGAAGGTATAAACTCTGTGATTTGAACCTAACACAAATAGTATCAAACAGGCTTGTCTTGATCTGTACAAATTTGCAGCCCCGTGGAGGACCAATTGCTTGACATGTGGCCGTGCGTTGGTATGTCATCCAACATGTAGGTGGGAAATAAATAAGCGAAAATCTTGAATCATGGCAATAATCTGAAATAGTCTATGTACCACCTGAGCAAGGAAAGCACCATCATATGTATGGAGTGATATTTAAAATTGTCTGCTGTGTCAACAATCAATTTTAAAATGCCAGTGTACTGAAGGGAATTCTGGTTCTTTTTTTTTGCTCCATTGTTATTGGAAACATGATTAGAAACCCTTAAGTATGAATGGAAAATAAACTCCTGTATGTGGACAAGGGAAAGAGGGAGATGGTTGCAGAAAGAAGATTCAAATTTTCAAGTAAAATTTACTAA
Organism: Megascapheus bottae; assembly: GCF_031878675.1. Classification (NCBI taxonomy): domain Eukaryota; kingdom Metazoa; phylum Chordata; class Mammalia; order Rodentia; family Geomyidae; genus Megascapheus; species Megascapheus bottae. The sequence goes on along the minus strand of NC_143519.1, from coordinate 54,124,547 downwards.
AAATAAAATTTGGTGTACACATAAGTTACTGGACAAATGAAGGAAGTATGATTATATTTCCATATTGTGTTGATTGACCAGTCTCATAAAATACGTTAATACCATTAAGGAGGGATCTGCAAAAGCATTCTCCTGATAATTTGCTATTATCTAATTTAAAGTTAGGTCTTTAATATGTTCTTTTTGGGGCTTGAACCCAGGGCCACAGCACCATTTCCAACTTTTTCTGTATATGTGGTACTGAAGAATCAATCCAGAGCTTTGTGCATGCTAGGCAAGCACTCTTCCACTAAGCAATTCTTCCAGACCCTACAGCATGTTTTATTTTATTTTTAAATTAAAAGATTTTTTTATTAAAACTTTTTATTAACACTGAGTTTTACATCATATTTCAAATGTCATATTCTGCAAATGAAGAAAAATATCTTTATATTCAATCACTGGCACATAAACTTAAGAACATAATTAAAATTAAGCTGAATCTTTGTATAAAGATTTTATTAACACTGATTTTTTACATCATATTCCAAATGTCAAGTTTAATAAACAAGCATTCACAAATGGTATTTCTATTTGCAATCACTGGCACATTAATTTAAGAACAAAATTACAATTAAGATGAGAGTTTGTATGTAATAGATATATTTAGATCTATATGTCTATAGAATATATATCCCATCATAGATTTGTATGTCTATATAGTTATATTTATATCTCCAAGTTCATGGCAATCACCTTGAGTGCCCGAGTATTGAGTCATCAGTCTTGTGCTGTTTAGATTTAGTATCAGCATATCAAGGAGACCATGCTCCTTTTGTTCCTTTGCCTCACTCAAAATGATTCATTCTACTTTCATCCACTTCCCAGTAAGTGCCATTATTTTATCTTGTCTGTTGGCTATGTAGAATTCCATTGTGTATATGTATCACATGTTTTTGTATGCATTCATCTGTATTAGGGCATCTTGGTTGTGTCCATCACCTGGCTATTGTGAATAGTGCAAAAGATGAATCTGACTATGCAGGTGTCCTTATCTTATCCTGGGTTAAATGCTCATGGTAGATGCCTAGGAGTGGTTGCTGGGTATTAGGGAAGGTCTATTTTTAGTTTTTGAGGAACCTCCAAACTGCCTACCAGAGTGGATGTACTCCTTTACATGTCCACCAGCAGTGCAGTAGGGTTCCTCTTTCTCCACATCTCTGCCAGAATTTGTTGTTGTCTGAGTTCAGAATATTGGCCATTCTTATTGGGTAAGGTGTTATCTTAGCTTGTTTTTATTTGCATTTCCTTTATGACCATAGATGATGAGCATTTTCTCATATGTTTCTATGCCATTTTAACCTCTTCCTCTCTTTAGGTCCCTTGCCATTTAGCAATTGGTTTGTTGGGATGGAGGGGATTAGTTTCTTGAGTTGCCCGTACATACTGGATATTGAGCATTTGTCTAACATATTATTAGTAAATATCTTCTCCCAGTTGGTTGTCTGTCTTTATACTTTAGTATCTATATCTTTTTCTGTGTGGAAGCTTTTTATTTTTAGGTAGTCCCATGTGTTGAGTCTCTCTCCAATCTGTTGTGACCCTGGGACTCTCTTCAAGAAGTTTTTGCTGATGCCTATGAGTTCCATTGTCTCTCCTCCTAATCTGTCGTGTAGCAGTTTCAGAGTTTCTCATATGATATTAAGGTTTTTGATCAATTCTGACTCTATGTTTATATTTGGTGACAGGCTGGGATCAAATTTTAGTTTTCCACATGTGGCAGCCCCATTTTCCCTGTACCAATAATTGAATAGGCTGTGTTTGTTCCACTGTCTATCTCTGGTTTCTTTGTCGAATATACATTGGTTATAGATTTTATTTCTGGATCTCCTATTCTGTTCCATTGATCTTCTGGTCTAATTTTGTGTCAATACCATGCTAGTTTTGTTATTAAGGCTCTGTAGAAGAGTTTAAATCTGGGATTGCAATATCAACTGCATTGCTCTTTTTTCCCTAGAATTGCTTTGACTATTCTATGTCTTTAGTTGTTCCGTATGAACCTTTGGATTATGTCTTCTATTTCAGTAAAGAATGTGCTTGAAATTTTGATGGGGATTGCACTGAAATTTTATATCAATTTTGGCAATATGGCCATTTTCACAATGTTGATTTCCCTTTCCATGAACATTGGATGTTTTTTTCAATTTTCTGGTATCTTCTTTGATTTCTTTCCTTAGGCTTTTATAGTTTTCATTAAATAATTCCTTTACATCTGTAGTTGGGTTATTCTTTTGGGGCTATTGGGAATGGGATCATTTTCATAATTTCTCCTTCTGTTTGTATATTGTTGGCATAAGAAAGGCTATCGACTTTTGAAGGTTGATTTTGTATCTTCCATTTTGCCAAAGTGGTTTATTAGCTCTAAGAGTTTGGGAGTGGAATTTATTGGGTCGTTCAGATACAGGATCATGTCATCTGTGAATAGGGATAGTTTAATTGTTTCTTTCCTTATGTGGATCCCTTTAATGTCCTTCTCTTACCTTATTTCTCTGGATAAGGATTTGAGCACTACATTTAAGAAAAGTGGAGAGAATTGGCATCCCTGTCTTGTTCCTGATTTTAAGGTAAATGGTTCTAGTTTCTCTCCACTTAGTATGATACTAGCCCCTATAGCATGTTTTGATAAAATACTCAACGTCATAGAACTCAATGTGCATAATATGTGAATATGAATTTAGGTAAATGAACAGGATAGGTGAGGTTGGGAGAGCAGAGAATGATAAGGATGACATCCACCAAGGTACAGTGTACTCATAAACTGATAGGGTGAATTGAAAAGCTTTGGCAAAATTACTTAAGAATAGTAAAAAAAAAAGTTAAGTGATGAGAAGAAAGGTACTCAGTTCCACTGAATGGATATAAATGAATCAAATTTCTCAACATTTATTCATATATTTTTATTGTAATTAATAGAAGGGTTACATTATATTCACCAGACAGAAGGCTCATTACTTCACAAACATTGATATCCTTTCTCATGTCTTGGTCCCCATTTCCCCCCCCACCCCTTATCTTCTTTTCCCCCTTTCCCTATCATATTTCAAATAACCAAATACACATATATATGATATGTCAGATAACAAGGTAAAATACTGTAACAATATGAGATAACATAATACACTAAGGACAACAATCATTCATTATATGGCTTTTGTTTCTTTATCCTGGAGGTCCTTTCATTTAGCGTCATCCTGTATGGCCTTATGTATCTAGGTTTTGTTCTATTGTAAATCTTGGCTAGGAGAACCCAAGGTTTTTACTGATTATGACAAATGAGGGAAACCAATGAGCCTATGTTCCTTTGAGTCTGGCTTACTTTACTTAATATGATTTTTTCTAAGTCTTTCCATTTCCTTACAAATGGGGTGATGTCCTTCTTTCTGACAGCAGCATAGAATTCCATTGTGTATAAATACCACATCTTGTTGATCCACTCATCAACCGAGGGGCATCTGGATTGGTTCCATATCTTTGCTATGGTAAATAGTGCTGCAATGAACATCGTTGTGCTAGTGGATTTAGCAAGTCCTTGTTTCTGGATGATTGGGCACATGCCAAGTAGTGGAATTGCTGGGTCATAGGGGAGCTCTGTTTAGACTTTTGAGGAACTGCCATACTGCTTTCCATAGTGGTTGAATGAGTTTGCACTCCCATCAACAGTGTAGTAGCGATCCTCCCTTCAAATTTCTCAACATTTAAAGTAATGAATATCTAAGACATTAAGAGAAAGACTTTGCCTGGTATCTCATCTTCAGTGAACCATCAAAGTAACAACACCAAGAATAAAAGTCCAAAAGTAGAGCTGTGGCTTAAGAGATACAACAGTAGCTTTAAGCAAAAAAAATTCAGGCACTACGCCTAGTCCTGAAGTTAAAGTCCCAGAACAGGGGAGGCACCCCTCCCCCATCTAAAAATAGAAAGAGGAATATAAAGTTGATATACATGAATAATTTGGGCAGACAGTGAAAATAGTCATTCAATATATAGAATGTGCTTATCAGAAAAAGGATTTACAATGAAAGAATATTCTGACACTGTATTAACCAGACTTTTGGCATTATGAGAAATATCTGAGATTGTTAACTTGTAAAGAGAAAAAGTTCGTGGCAGGTGGCAGAGGGTCACAGTTCTGGAGGTTTCAGTACCTGGGTAGTTGTCCATATTGCTTTGGCCCTATGATAAAGCAACTTATTAACGGGATAGTGGATTGTAGAGAAAGCTTGCTCACCCCTTAGCCAGGTGTGAAATAGGGAAGAAACAAGGGTTCTATAATACACTTTTCAGGGTATGGTCTTCTACTCTACTAAAGAGATCTCATGATACCCCACTGAGGCCCAAGCTTCAGATATATCAACCAATGAAGGACAGTAACCCCAACCATAATAGATACCATTTTGCTTCTATCCATTTGGCTTTGGTAGATAAATTCTCAGGACTGTTTGATAGGCACTCCCATTCACTACTGGTTAAAATAAGATCTGAAATAGAACTGAAGACCCAGAAATCAACCCACAGACCTATGGCCACCTAATCTTTGATAAGGGAGCCAAAAATAGAATGGAAGAAAGACAGCCTCTTCAACAAGTGATGCTGGCAGAACTGGTTAAGCACCTGGAGAAAACTAAATTTGGACCCTGCTATGTTACCCTGCACCAGGATTAATTCCAAATGGATCAAAGACCTCAAGGTAAAAACAGATATACTGAAAACTTTACAAGAAGGAATAGTAGATACAGTAGGTCTCCTTGGCACAGGTTGAAATTTTCTTAATAAAGACCCAGAAACACAACAAATTAAAGAAAGTTTGGACAAATGGGACTGCATTAAACTGCAGAGCTTCTGTATGGCAAAGACATACCTAGCATGTTAAATAGAAAGCCCACAGAGTGGGAGAAAGTCTTTACTAACCATACAACAGACAAAGGCCTCATTTCTAAATGTATATCTACAACTCAAAAAATTGAATCTCTCCAAAGCAAATCTTCAAAGAAATAACCATCCCATTAAAAGATGCGCCGAAGACTTAAAGAGACTTCTCTGATGAAGAAATAAGAATGGCCTATAGACACATGAAGAAATGCTAGACATCTCTGGCCATAGAACAAATGCAAATCAAAACAACTTTAAGATTCCACATCACTCCAGTTAGAATGGCCAGGATCAAGAAAACTAATAACAGATGCTGGAGGGGATGTGGCCAGGAGGGATCTCAACTATACTGTTAGAGGGAGTGTAAACCACTATATAGAGCAGTATGGCAGTTCCTCAAAAGACTAAACATAGAGCTCCCCTATGACCCAGCAATTCTACTACTTGGCATTTATCCAAAAGTCCAAAAACAAGGACATACTAAATCCACTAGCACAACGATGTTCATTGCAGCACTATTTACCATAGCAAAGATATGGAACCAACCCTGATGCCCCTCAATATATGATCAGATCAAGAAGATGTGGTACTTATACACAATGGAATTCTATGCTGCCATCCTAAAGAATGACATTGCCCCATTTGGAAGGAAATGGAAAGGCTTAGAAAAAATCATATTAAGTGAAGTAAGCCAGACCCATAGGAACACAGGTTCAATGGTTTCCCTCATTTGTAATTAGTACATATCTAGGACTCTCCTAGCAGAGGATTACAATAGCTCAAAACCTAGATACATAAGGCCATATAAAAGTAGACTAGATGGAAAGATCTCTAGGATATGGAAACAAGAGTTTTATCTTGGGTGATTGTTGTTCTTAATGCACTATGTTATTTCTTTGTTGCCCTTTGTTTAATCTTATATTGTTACAGTATCTGACTTTGTATATATGTTTATTTGAAATACGAAGGGGAAAGGCGTGAAAACAAGATGATTGGGAGGAGGTGGGGGTGGGAAATGGGGACTAACACATGAGAAGGGGTATCAATGTGTGAGAAGTAATGCACCTACAACCTGGCAAATATAACTGTAATCCTTCTATACATTACCCGGACAATAAAAAATAAATCTGATCTACAGGGAAAGGAATTTAAAAATAAGTATTATCTATTTTTATTAGTTGACACAATCTTTAATATTAGAATTATTACATGGAAGCAATACTGCTGGAGATAAAAGTTTTAGGAGAAACTATGATCATTGATTAAATCTATAGTATTGAAAATGAGCAAATAAATAATTTTAAAATGAACACAGTCTAAGCACTTACTATATATAACCTGGTTTGGTATGTAGTACTAAAAGGAAGTTTTTTTGAAAAGTTTTTATTGTAATTAATAGAAGGGTTACATGATATTCGCCCGATAGAAGGTACATTTCTTAACAATCATTGCTACCCCTTCTCATGTTTTTGTCCCCATTTCCCTCTCCCAACCCCTCCCCTCATCTTGTTTTCTCCCCTTCCCTATCCCATTTCAAATAAACAAATAAACATATATACAATATATCAGATAACAAGATAAGATGAGAAATAGCATAGTACATTAAGAACAATAGTCACACCTTTATTTGGCTCTTTTTTATGTCTTGAAGGTCCTTTCACTTAGCCTCATCCTATACTAAAAAGAAGTTTTTTAGGTTAAACCAAGCTGGGCTGTGGTGACTCATGCATGTAATCCTAGCTAGTCAAGAGCTTGTTATTTGAGGATCATGGTTTGAAGCCATCCCAGGTGAGAATGTCCATACAACTCTTATCTCTAATGAGGTACCAAAAGTAAGGCAGAAGTGAAGCTGCGGCTCAAGTGGAACAGTGTTGGCTTAGAGCAAATTAAGTTTGGGGACAGTGCTCAGGCCCTGAGTTTAAACCCCAGGATCAGCATGTCTGCAAATACATACACACACACACACACACACACACACACACACACACATCACACACAACACACATACAGCTTAAATAAATATGCATTACTGTCATTTGAATAAAACAAAAATGCAAAATCATTCTGAATGTATACATAAAAATCATGTAATAAAACACATATCAATGTATACTTATATATCAAATACATATTAATAAATCTCAATTTTTATATGTATTTTAAGTTACTCGATGTCCAGTGATAAAATTTTATCTATCAAAAATATAAAAAATATACAAAACTTTATAAAGAGAAATAGGTTTCAGCTGTAAACATTTTTGTGTTTACACTCATTTACTTAGATGATTTATTTTGCTTTTGGCTACTTCACAAATCCTAGGTTTGATCGTGAAAGCCATTGCTTTGGTTTTCAAAACAGTCTCCAGACTGTTAACTAAATTGAGACTGCTCTTCTTTGCCAAAAAGTAAAACTCTAGCAAGTGGAAACTTATGTTACTTGTAGTAGTTATACTTTGCTTTTTTTCCAAATACATCACCAAATAAATCCAGAGCTGTACATCTGGGATTTATAATAAATTAAATACCACTCCTAGGATCCATCTTGCAACACTTCCTTTGCCAGGCTGGTCCTGGGGTGCTTTCTCTCTGTGACCAACTGATGAGCATATCCTGAGACAGTGGGAAGGCGCTCCTCCAGCTTTGGTCGACTCATTGATTTCTCAGCAAGAGAAACAGTGCCTTCAGGAGCCGCCAAGGATGTCCCATACTGTGTGAAGAGAGTATTCACAGTTTTCTAAAGCACCTCCTGCCTTTCTGCTTTCCACCCTATGGGTTATTTCTCTTTTCATTTCATCTAGTGTTACAGAAAAATTAAGAAACAAGATCTAGATTATAGACAACAAAACTGAACATTTATTATATTTTATGTTTACTAAAATGATTTAGAAGAGGAGTAGCTACAAAAAAAATCTTTCGGACTTGAAAGTTATTGTTCAAACACAAGCAATCCTGCATACATTATGCTAGAAAATTTGTTGGATTTTTTTTTTTGCAAGTCCTAGGGCTTGAACTTAGGACCTGAGCATTTTCCCCAAGCCTTGTACTAGTGCTGTACCACTTCAGCCACAGCAATACTTCCAGCTGCTTCTGAGTAGTTGGCCACGTAATCTTTGATAAGGGAGCCAAAAAAATAGAATGGAAGAAAGACAGCCTCTTCAACAAATGGTGCTGGCAGAACTGGTTAAGCACCTGCAGAAAACTGAAGTTGGATCCTTCTTTGTCACCCTGCACCAGGATTAACTCCAAATGGATCAAAGACCTGGAGGTAAAAGCTGACACACTGAAAATTTTACAAGAAGGAATAGGAGATACACTAGACCTCCTTGGAACAGGTAGAAACTTTCTCAATAAGTACTAAGAAACACAACAAATCAGAGAAAGGCTGAATAATTGGGACTGCATTAAACTGCAGAGCTTCTGTATGGCAAAGAACATAGCTAGTAAATTAATTAGGAAGCCTACAGAATGGGAGAAGATCTTCACTAAGCATACAATGGACAAAGGCCTCATATCTAAAACATATCAACAGATCAAAAAATTGAATCACTCCAAAACTAATCTCCAAAGTAACAACCATCCCATTAAAAGATGGGCCAAAGACTTAGAGTCTTCTCTGAAGAAGAAATATAAATGGCCTATAGACAAGTGAATAAATGCTCGACATTTCTGGTCATAAAAGAAATGCAAATCAAAACAACTCTAAGATTCCACCTCACTCCTGTTAGAATGGCCAGGATCAAGAAAACCAATAACAACAGATGCTGGTGGGGATGTGGCTAGGAGGGATCACTACTACACTGTTGGTGGGAGTGCAAAGTCATTCAACCACTATGGAAAGCAGTATGGCAGTTCCTCAAAAGACTAAACAGAGCTCCCTTATGACCCAGCAATCCCACTACTTGGCATGTGCCCAATCATCCAGAAACAAGGACATGCTAAATCCACTAGTACAACGATGTTCTTTGCAGCACTATTTACCATAGCAAAGATATGGAACCAACCCAGATGTCCCTCAATTGATGAGTGGATCAACAAGATGTGGTATTTATACACAATGTATTTGTAAGGAAATGGAAAGACTTAGAAAAAATCATATTAAGTGAAGTAAGCCAGACTCAAAGGAACTTAGGCTCAATGGTTTCCCTCATTTGTCAAAATCAGTAGAAACCTTAGGCTCTCCTAGCAGAGATTTACAATAGAACAAAATCTAGATACATAAGGCCATATATAATGACGCTAAATGTAAGGACCTCTAGGATATAGAAACAAAAGCCATATAATAAGTGATTGTTGTCCTTATTGTACTATGTTATCTCTCATTTCTTTTGCTGTCCCTTGGTTATCTCATATTGTTACAATATTTCACCTTGTTGTCTGATATATTTTATATATGATTAATTGGTTATTTGAAATTGGATAGGGAAGGGGGGAAATCAAGATACGCAGGGGGAGGCTGGGAGGGAAATGGGGACCATGTCATGAGAAAGGATATCAATGTTTGTGAAGTTATGCACCTTCTATCTGGTGAGTATAATGTAACCTTTCTATTAATCACAATAAAAAATTATCAAAAAGAATGAGTGCGATGAGTGCATATGTATTTTAGAAACATGAAGCTGTATACCACAAATATTCTATATGTGCATATACACAAAATATTTTCATTAAAATAAAATTGAAAGATTTCTAAAAAAAAAAAAAAGAGTGTCACAGACTTTCTTGCACCAACTGGCTTCAAGCTAAAAGATCCTCAAATTTTAGTCCTCTGAGTAGGTAGGATTTTAGGCATTAAGCACTAGCGCCTGGTGGAAGGTGTTTAAAATCAATAGTGAATCTTATGGTATCTTTACCAATTTATAATAAGGAACATATGCATAATATGTATATCTCATTGGTCTTTGTATTAACAAAGACTAACTCATGCATGTGGACCCAATTATCACTTTTACAGAAGTTAATTGTCTCAAATATTACTCTATCTATACAATTATGCATGTTAACATATCCAGAATTATTTTTGTAGCATATTTTGAAAGCATTTACTTGTCATCTCAGATAGATTTATCCTATAAATAATGATGCAAGCTGCCATGGTGTAATCTATATTATTGGCAGACTTATTCATGTTTATGCATTGAGTATCACTAAAATACATTCTGCATTTTCGTATTTGGAAAAAATAGCCTTTGGATCTCTTAGGCTATAATTCATAAACATTAACAAATGCAAAGAAATATTAAAAGGTTTCTAATTGAGAAAAAATGGACCCACAAATATTTTAAAATTGTAAGCATCAGATCAAAGCGGATACATAGAATCAAAGATATAGGCCCCTGATATTTACTTCCAGTGAAAAGTATACTATATGTGAAAATATACTATAAACCATCGTATGTGTAAAACTTAGTTTTGCCTTAACAAGTAAATTTGGCACTTATCACTGCCTAACTTGTCTTCATGTGTACCACACTCAAGACTGTCCCCATTTAAGTGAGATAATTTTTAACCATTTGAAATAATGTTTTGAATAACAAAAGTTCACATTAAAGTTAATTTTATGAATTATGGCCACACAAATATCCTAAAATACAGAAAAAAGACCACTTTCACAACTAATGCATAAGACACAACCCAAAGACAGTTGGTAAATTTTAACCAGTGAAGATCCATTAAACCAGCATTTTATTTTAGTTACACTATCCAAAATGTGTAACCAGCAATGCAGATGATGCCTTAAAATGGACATATTCTAGCCAGTATGCTATTGGTGGCTACTGATGGTATATGCCCCCCCAACCTTAATGCTCAATTCCCAATCAGTTATCCTGATTGGTTATTCTGCAGCCTTGAAAGGTTATAACACAGATTTTTAGTGAGATATTCAACAAAATGCCAGTGCTTCTCTAAGCTGTGGTCCTTAGAGTCAGGTCCCTAAGAGATGTTTCAGGGACTTTGGTGGGGAGAGACAAGCCTAAGGCCTTCTGCTTTTCACATACAGCCTGTATTCAGCAAAACAGCCTGGGAAAATCTTTTCCTGGGTTCAAGAGGTGAATCTAGAAATACTGCCAAAGACTTTTACCTCAGGTGCCTCTTATAATCTGCATAGGGTCTTTAGAAGACGCCTGTTGTATCATGATATTCATAGTCCAGGATTGGTGGAATTTACTATGGCAGGATAACGGGAAGAAAGATGGTTAGTAGGATGGGCGTAGAAGAGAGACATGATAGCAGTGGTGAGATGAGGGTCGCAGTGCTTCTGTGGCTGCTGCCTGCTGCTCTGTTGCACTATGGTTGCATCTGTATGTATGGGGTCAGGGACCAACTTTGGAGAGGTGGGTGAGCATTTCTTTGATAGTTTGGTTCCCTTTCTTTGTGGCTCCTATTGATATTCTCTCTCTCTCTCTCTCTCTCTCTCTCTCTCTCTCTCTCTCTCTCTCTCTCTCTCTCTCTCTCTTTCTCCTCTTTTTTTTTTAGGTTGGTTGTGGGGCTTGAACTCTGGGCCTGGGAGTTGTCTCTGAGCTCTTCAGCTCAAGGCTACCACCCTACCCCTTGAGCCATGGCCCCACTTCCCGTTTTTCTAGGGGTTAAGGGAGATAAGAGTTTTAATGCCCGGGTTTTCTTTGAACCTTGATCCTCAGATCTCAGCCTCCTGAGTAGCTAGGATTACAGGCATGAGCCACCATACCCGCTTAACTCTCTTTTTCTTTTAGACTAGCGTTTCACTACATTTCATGACAAAGTTCACATTTTATATCTGCATTCTATTTGATCCATTTTGTGAGCCTGACCTACTTACTCATTCTACAAGCCCCATTTCCACCCATTAGACTTACCTGCATTCCATGTGGCCCTTGGTCTTTCCTGGGTCTGCTATTTCTTCTTAAAGCTCTTTCTAGCATCCACAACCCCCACCCTCCAGAGCAATAAAACAATTTTTATTTTAATGGGGTTCATTTCTCATCTTCTAACTGCATGGACCTGAGTTGGGTTGTAATGATATCCTATATTATTTGTTCTTTCAGATGACTATGTGTGGAGTGGCTTGGGGCACAGTAGGATGTAACTGAACATCAGAATAAAACTGTGTGGAAGCCAGATCCCAGGAGGAAGAGGCACAGCAGGAGATGGAAGCTCTGGTGTAACATCATTAGTCACTTTATGTCTTGAAAGCAAGAAGAAACCAATCTAGTTAAGAAGGTTAATAAATAAGGCCCAATGGCAAAATAGAGTAAAATAGACACCAGAGGTGGCCAGAAGGAAAAAAGCTAAGAAAGCTAAGACATGGTATTTGCCCAGAAGAGTGGTACTTGGGCAGCACATTCTCTAAAGATGATCTGGGTTAATTAACTGGGTTAATTTATGAATATTTAGTTTGAATTTGTCCTGATTTATTAAACCCAAAGCACTAGTCTTTCCCAAGCATGGAACAGGTTACTCTTTAGGTGACTAGATCCCTTTGTTTTTGCATTAGCTAGAAAATCTAAAGCATTGGTTGACAGATTGATGTGAACCAGAGAAGAAGCAATTGTCCTAGGAGTACCGGCTACTAATTCTACAAATATCCCATTTTTCTCCTCTAATTTTTGCTAATTTAGGTGTTCTCAGGTTTGCTCTTATTTAGGATAGGGTTTAATCAATCTTGCAAGCAGTTAATCTTTTTTTTTTTCTTAACCAGTCATGAGGCTTGAATTCAAGACCTGAGCACCGTCCTTGGGCTTTCTCAAGGCCAGGACTCTACCACTTGAGCCACAGCAACACTTCCATCCTTTTCTATGTATGCGGTATGGAGGAATTGAACCCCGGTCTTCATGCCTGCTAGGCAAACACTCTACCTCTAGGACAAACTCCCGGCCTGCAATCAGTTAATCTTTTAATTTTAGTCTTTGTGTTCTTGATTTTTTTGTATTATTCTTTTAGTCTCTTTTATATTGATTTCTGTCCTGATTTATTATTTCTTTCTTTTTACTTATTCTGGAGTTGTCTTTTTTTCCCCTAAAGCTTCATGTACTTTTCTAAGTTGCTCATTGGAGATTTCTCTGATTTCTGATATTTTTTGTTGGAAAGAGGCAGTACTGCAGCTTGAATTCAAGCCTTCCTGGTTGCTGGAGAGTTGGACTACTGATCAGCCACACCTTCAGCTCCTATTTGCATTGGTAATTTTTGAGATAGGTTTTTACCTCCAGCCTAGGTAACACCAGAACCATGATCTGCTTATTGGGCTTTCTGTCACTGCTGAGGTGACAGGCATTCACCACTATGTCCATGTCTCTGTTGAGGTAAAACCTTGTGGATTTTTCCGCATGAATTGACAAGGAGTCATGAGAAGTTCCATCACAGTGTTCACACAGATAGAAAAAGAGGCACATAGAACTATACCCAGTACTTGTTTGAGAAGATATGTGGTATGTATGTGTGGGTTGGCCATAAGTCTTAATCCTCTAAATCTCAGTCTTGTACTAAGTAGGTAAGATTACAGATATGAGCTTTTGGTGCTCAGCTCTCACCTGTCATTTGTTTGTTTGTTTTTTTTATTTTGTTGGTTGCAGGGTTTGAACTCAGGTCCTGAGCATTGTCTCTGATTTTTTTCTACTTAAGGCTAGCACTCCACCACTTAAGGCTACAGTTCCACTTTTAGTTTTCTATGGTTCATCGAAGATAAGAATATCATAGACTTTCTTTCCAGGGCTCACTTAGAACTGCAATCCTCAGCTTTCAACAACCTGTGTAATTAGGATTACAAGCATTCAGGCTTGGGCCACCAGTGTCCTGCTTAGCTCTGTTTTTTTCCCAGTCCTGGGCTTGTACTCAGGGCCTGGGCATAGTAGTTGAGTTTTCTCAAGGCAAACACTCTACCACTTGAGCTACAGTACCACTTATGGCTTTTTCTGTGTATGTGGCCCCAAGAACCCAGGACTTCGTGCATGCTAGGCAAGCATTCTACCCCCAGGTCACACTCCTGGCCTTCTGATTTTTTTTTTTAGTGCAGGCACTCAGAGATATAATTGGAAGCTATACTTCCTATGTAAATATGCCAAAGAGACAAAATATAGTTTTAAAGAAGCAATGAAACAATAATGAACACTGTCCCCTTGCTAAAGTTAATTGTGGGAGGGAAAGATTTGAAATTGATGGTTGTGATATTTCAGAAGGGTTGAAAGGATGAATATTCAAAAACATCCCAAAGAAGCCATTTTGTTCTTTTGTTACAATTGTAATAATTCCTATTTTCAAGGAATATGAATATATCTTTTATATACTTCATATGGGTGTGATTAAAATATATCAAAACAGATTAAAAAAATCCCAAAGGAACTGGGCCTCATTTTCAGTTTTCTAGAAGTTAGATTTTGATTAACATGGTGACCCAAGCTTAGACTTAAAATAAAACCAGCAGCTGTTAGAATCACTTTAAAAGAAGCTTCTTAGAAAAACATTCACTGACACACAGCATCTAGTGACTTTGTTTTTAGAGGTAAATTATCATTATTAGGACCAACTTTTCTTTTCTAATGTGAGGTGTGGTATGTTGGTTTAACTCCCTGCCCTATTTCCTTCACAGAAGGAATATTACTGGAAATGAATAAAAGCTTGCTAATTATTATTCTTGTCAGGATGGAAGTTAAGCAGTGAAGTGTTTGAAATTGAAAATAATGCTAATAAGTGCCTCAAAAGGCTAAACATAGAGCTCCCCTATGACCCAGCAATTCCACTACTTGGCATTTACCCAAGGTCCAGAAACAAGGACATACTAAATCCACTAGCACAACAATGTTCATTGCAGCACTATTCACCATAACAAAGATATGGAACCAACCTAGATGTCCTCAGTTGATGAGTGGATCAACAAGTTGTGGTATTTGTACACAATGGAATTCTATGCTGCTGGCAGAAAAAACGACATCGCCCCATTTGTTAGGAAATGGAAAGTCTTAGAAAAAAAATCATACTAAGTGAAGTAAGCCAAACTCAAAGGAACTTAGGTTCAATGGTTTCCCTCATTTGTCATAACCTGTAGAAACCTTGGGCTGTACTAGCAGAGTTCTGCAATAGAGCAAAACCTTGATACATAAGGCCATATAGTATGAAGCTAATTGAAAAGACCTCCAGGATATTGAAACAAAAGCCATATAATGAATGATTGTTGTCCTTAATGTACTATGTAATCTCTCATCTCTTTTGCTGTCCCTTGGTTATCTCATATTGGTATAGTATCTCACTTTGTTGTCTGATATATTGGATTTATTTGTATTTGGTTATTTGAATTTGGATAGGGAAGGGGGGAAAACCAAGACGGGGAGGTGGGGAGGATGGAGGGGAGGGTAATGGGGACCAAGACATGTGAAAGGGTATCAATGTATATGAATTAATGCACCTTCTATCTGGCAAATATCATGTAACCCTTTTATTAATTACAATAAAAATATAAAAAAATAATGCTAATAATTTTGTTTGAAAGTGGTCTGCACTAAGTAAGCATTTACTGCTTTCTGAATGTGCCATCCATGAGAAAGTACAACTTTTTGTCTGAGAGTGCAATCCCCAAACAAAACACAAAGGCAAGCCATTCAATCTCAGTTTTATTTATTTAGTTTTTACATTTCTCTTTGTAAAACAAAAAGCTGGGGCCAGGAGTAAGACCTACTGGTAGGGTGCTTGCCTAGCATGCACAATGCTCTGGGTTTGATTCCGATGAACCACAAACACAGAACCGGAAGTGGTACTGTGGCTCATGTGGTAGAGCGCTAGCATTGAGAAAACCCAAGGACAGTTCCCAGGGCTTGAGTTCCAGCCCCAGGACTGGCAAAACAGGAAAGAAAAGCAATTTTCAAATGCTCTGCCTTCTCATGTTTTTCTGTGTTCATATTTCTTGGACATTTTACAAGTTCACATAGGAGGTTACATAAAGGGAACTTGCCTACTACTAAACATGCTTGTATTTGAAAAAGAAAGCAATCAATATTTTGAAAAACCAAAAAAAAAGTAGATGAGTGGGCAAGGATGTAAGAAGGAAAGAAAGAAGGCTAGAGGAAAAGAAAGGAAAGAAATATTTAGCAATGATGACAGAACAAGGAACTGGAGAAAAATGAGCCATATTTTAAATATCGAATATCAAGTAGAGAGAAGAAAAAGAGAAAAACATTAGTAAGTGGTTTTGGAATTTTGCCACTAATTCCCTCAAATATCATTTAGTAGCACTAATGCACTTTGAAATGTTCAAATTGTAAGAGGAGTAAGCAACACATCCAAGTTATAAAAGTAAATTGATGAAAGGAAAGGCTGTTTGTATAAGCTTTGAGTTCTGCTGGATTTGGCAGCTATTTTTTTCCCTTCGTATATCCTTCATGATTTCTCCCTTGTGACGGTCATGCTTCAACAAGGCTTACTGATATCTAGCTGTATGAGGCAAAACCAAGACAGATGATACAGTGGAGAAAACATATTCACAAAACCACTTAGAAAATTTTAATCAGTACAGGGAAGAAAAACAAGATTAAAGACAATGTTTAAACAACAACAACAACAAGAAGTGATAAAACTAAGCCAAAGCAATACATGAAGTAAATTGGAACTTTTGTCATATTTGAGTCCACACAGGTGCATTGAGGATAATATTGTGCCAGAGAAAGATGAATGTTCAATGAATTCCATCCAACCAGAGCGGAGCTGTTACAGACTCTGGGCACAGACAGATGGATGGCCCTGGCTGGCTCTTCTTTCTATTCTCTCTCACTAGGAAAATGCATGCTTAAAGATACCATTGTAAGTCTCAGCTGCAACTTTCAGGGAGCCTTATGTTGTCTATAGAGTTATAAGGAGAATATTGACTTTTGTGTGAAGATTTACCACTATGTATTGGCACCCTTTCAGGATACCACCTGGGGAAGAATATATCCTCCATTTCCAGGAATACACTTACTGGTCAAATAGAGATATTCATATAATATGGGTAGTACTTAAACAAAATCATGTCAGGAAGGGAAAGAAATGAGGGTAAATAATTCCCATTGACTACAGCGCTGGTGGCTCACGGTAGCTACTTAGGAGATTGAGATTTCAGAATTAAGGTTCAAAGCCAGTCTGGGCAGGAAAGTCTGTGAGATTCATATCCAATTATTCAACAAAAAGATGGAAGTGGAACTGTGGTCAATTGATAGAGTGTCAGATTTGAGTGCAAAAGTGAGAAAATTCAGGATCCAAAGAAGGTACCAGCACCAAGGAAAAGAAGGAATGAAGAAGAAAACAGATGAAAGGATGAAGAGAAAGAGGAAGATGAGGAAGAGGAAGGGGACAAGGAGGAAGAGGAGAAGGAATATATGTGAATATATAACATTCTTTCTTTTTTCCAGTCTTGGGGTTTGAACTCAATGCATGAACACTGCCCTTGGGCTTTCTCAATGCTTATGCTCTATCACTTGAGCCACAGAACCACTTCCACCTTTTTCTGTGTATGTGGTACAGAGGAATAGAATCCAGGGCTTTGTGCATGTTAGACAAGCACTTTACCACTAGGCCATACTTCCTGTCCTAGTATCACATTCTTGAGCTAGAGTTTTCAAGTAGAAGTAGACTGTATAATCTAAGTAGCTGAATCCTAAGTACAATCTATCAGAGAGGCATAGTTGGGTCTGCCATGGTGGAATATTGTTCATCATTTACCTTGATAAACAGCTGTGACTGTGTTTATAATTTTTGGTAAACTACAGGATGACATTGCTTGGCCAATTTAAGAACTAATGAATATTGAGTGCTTACATAAACCTTCCAAATTTGCTGTCAATCAAGAATCTTTCATGCCCCAGGGATCTTTAATGTATTGTAAAGAGCTACATGATGTTTCTGTATTTAACACATACTAGCTTTAGTTAACTCTGTCACATTGTTTATGGATTTATGGCTCAAAGTTAACATGTCCCATGAGCTGTCTGTGTCTCATGAGCTACTGGATTCTGTATTAGTTCCTATCTATTGTCATTATTTAGGATGATAAAGGAAATGCACCTTGAATTAAGAATGAGATGAGACTAGTTTAGAACAACTTGGAAGCCATGAGCCGTGTGTCAGTGATCATTGAGTCCTTTGACAAGTTTGTAGTGAAAGTAAGTGAAACAGATTGTTAGCCAGGCCTACCTTCCATGTTTGCTGATTTGTGGGTTTCCTTTCCTGTTAGAAGCGGGAGAGTCCACTGCAAACCAGTGCCCACTTACAGCTGATTTCTACCTGATTCCAAAATCTACTCTTAAAATCACAGGGAAGGGTTAAGTACCTCTGATTTTAAATGCATTGATCACCTGTCTTATCATTATTGTCCCTTCTAGGAACCTGTTCCATAGTGATAGAAGGAGAATAGACAGATCAAACTGCACACATGATGAGTTTCCTTTCCTCCAAAAATG